>NC_137952.1:35867737-36420237 GCF_963924665.1 Micromys minutus | reverse complement strand
GTATAGCTCTTTTTGTTTCTACTTGGTTGATTTCAGCATTGAGTTTGATTATTTCCTGCCATTTACTCCTGATGGGTGTGTTTGCTTCTTTTTGTTGTGAGCTTTTAGGTGTACTGTCAAGCTGTTAGTGTATGTTCTCTTTTTGGAGTTTCTTTTTGGAGGAATTCAGAGCTGTAAGTTTTTCTCTTAGCACTGCTTTTATTGTGTCCCATAATTTTGGGTATACTGTGCTCTCATTTTAATTAAATTCTAAGAAGTTTTTTTAAAATTTCTTTCTTGACCACATTATCATTGAGTAGAATATTGTTCAGCTTTCATGTATATTTGGGCTTTCTGTTGTTTTTGTTTTTGTTGAGGACCAACCTTAGTCCATGGTGATCTGATAGGATGCATGGGATTATTTTAATCTTCTTGTATCTGTTGAGGCTTGTTTTGTGGCTGACAATATGGTCAGTTTTGGTGAAGATGCCATGAGGTACTGAGAAGAAGGGATATTGTTTTGTTTTAGGATGAAATGATCTATAGATGTCTGTTAAATACATTTGGTTCATAACTTCTGCTAGTTTGTCTCTGTTTAGTTTCTGTTTCCATGATTTGTCCATTGATGAGAGTGGGATGTTGAAGTGTCCCACTATTATTGTGTGTGGTGCACTGTATTCTTTGAACTTTAGCAAAGTTTCTTTTATAAATGTGGGTGCCCTTGCATTTAGAACATAGATGTTCAGGATTGAGAGTTCATCTTGGTAGAACTTTCCTTTGATGAGTATCAAGTGTCTTTCCTTATCTTTTCTGATAACTTTTTGTTAAAAGTTGATTTTATTTGATATTAGAATGGCTACTCTAGCTTATTTCTTGGGACCATTTGCTTGGAAAAAATTTTCTAGCCTTTTACTCTGAGGTAGTGTCAGTTTTTGTCACTGAGATGAATTTCCTGTATGCAGCAAAGTAATGTGTCCTGTTTATGTATCCAGTCTGTTAGTCTGAGTCTTTTTAGTGGGGAATTGAGTTCATTGACATAAAGAGATATAAAGGAATAGTTATTGTTGTTTCCTGTTATTTTTGTTGTTGTTAGAGATAGAATTATATTTGTGTGGCTATCTTCTTTTGGGAAAGATATTGTATAAATTTGTTTTTGACATGGAATATCTTGATTTCTCCATCTATGTTAATTGAGAGTTTTGCTGGATATAGTACCTTGTGTTCTCTTATGGTCTGTATGATATCTTCCCAGGATCTTCTAGCTTTCATAGTCTCTGCTGAGATTTTCTTGTGTAATTCTGATAAATCTGTCTTTATATGGTACTTGACCTTTTATTCTTACTCCTTTTAATCTTTTTTGTTTTGTTCATTTGTTGTTTTGACTATTATGTGACAGGAGGAATTTATTTTCTGGTCCAATATATTTGGAGTTCTGTAGGCTCCTTGTATGTTCATAGCATCTCTTTCTTTAGGTTAGGGAAGTTTTCTTCTATGATTTTGTTGAAGGTATTTACTGGGCTTTTGAGTTGGGAATCTTTGTTCTTTTCTATACCTATCATCCTTAGGTTTGGTCTTTTAATTGTTCCTGGATTTCCTGTATGTTTTGGGTTAGGAGCTTTCTGCTTTCTGCATTTTCTCTCACTGTTGAGTCAATGTTTTCTTTGGTATCTTCTGCACCTGAGATTCTCTTCCATCTCTTGTATTCTGTTGGTGATGCTTTTGTCTAAGACTCCTGATCTCTTTCCTGGCTTTTCTATCTCCAGGGTTATCTCTTTTTGTGATTTCTTTATTGTTTCTATTTCTATTTTTAGGTCCTGGATGGTTTTGTTCAAATTTTTTTACCTGTTTGGTTTTGTTTTCCTGTAACTCTTTAAGAGACTTTTGTGTTTCTTTTTTAAGGGCTTCTATTTGTTTACCTGCATTCTCCTGTATTCCCTTTTTTAAAAAGATTATACACACACACACACACACACACACACACACACACACACACACACATACACACTGTAGCTGTCTTCAGATACACCAGAAGAGGTCATCAGATTGCATTACAGATGGTTGTGAGCCACCATGTGGTTGTTGGGATTTGAACTCAGGACCTCTGGAAGAGCAGTCAGTGCTCTTAACCATTGAGCCATCTCTCCACCCCTCTTCTGTATTTCTTGTATATCTTTAAGGGAGTTATTTATGCCCTTCTTAAAGTCTTCTATCATCATCATGAGATGTGATTTTAAATCCAAATCTTGCTTTTCAAGATTAGGATATCCAGGACTTGCTGTGGAGGGAGAACTGGGTTCTGATGATGCCAAGTAGCCTTGGTTTCTGTTGCTTATGTTCTTGTGCTTGCCTCTCACCATCTGGTTATCTCTGGTGTTAGTTGGTCTTACCGTCTCTGACTGGAGCTTGTCCCTCCTATGGGCTTGTGAGTCTGTGATCTTAGGCGTGTAGCACTCCTGGGAGACCAGCTCTCTCTGGGCAGGTTTTGGGTCTGTAGGGCTGTGGGACAACCTTAGGTCTGGGCACAGATGAAGTCCAGAAGGGTCCTGTCCCAGGCCACCATGTGGTTTCTGGGCCCCTTGTGCTCCTAGTGGGTCTCTCCTTGGACAGTCAGTGATGTGAAAGTGGGGTCTTACCTGTGGGCTTATGAGTGAGAGTGCTCCTTGGAGACCAGGTCTCTGTGGGCAGGTTTTGTGTCTGGAAGGTCGTGAGACAGCCCCAGTTCTGGCCACTGATGGATACTGTAAGGGTCCAGTTCCAGGCAGCCCCTCGGTTCCTGTGCCCTGTGTGCTTCTGGCAGGTTTCTCTTTGGACAGTCAGTAGAAAGAAATTGGGGTCCCACCTGTGGGCTTAGGAATGAGAGTACTCCTGGGAGACCACCTCTCTGAAGGCAGATTTTGGGACGGAGGGCAGTGGGATAGCCCCAGCCCTGGGCACAGATGGAGACCGGAAGAGCTAGATTAGTATATTTTTAAAGTTAATATAAATAGTACTAATTTTTAGATTTTCAGAACCCATGCATTCATTGCTGACACATAGGGAAGCAATAAGCAGGCTTTATTATAAGGAAAAGAATGACTGAATGTATTTCAAAGTGGTTCTTTTCTCACTTCCCATGTGGGGATAACAAAAGACTTTTTTTTTTTCTCTCTCATCATTCATGACAAGAACCTGGAGAAAACACTACCAACAAATCCCTTCATCCGTCCTAGGGCACCCTGGAATTTCAACCCTTATTTGTATAGAATGAGCCTATAATACCGTCAGTCACAGCACGGGGTTTCCTGCCCTGGTGCTCGATCCTGAGTTTATAGTCAGAGGAGCTTGTTCTAGGAAGAGTGCTGCGCTATTTATGCTGAGTTTCTCAAGCTTTGGGGCAGCGGTATGTGGTGATCTCACTTCTCCAACAGGAAGTGCTGCTGACTTCTGAGTTTGCTCAGCCTTTTATCGGTGGTATAGGACTGAACGATGAACTGTATTCTTCACATGCTGGACTAAATACCAGAAGCCAGTGGGGGTTGTTTTTTTTTCCTAAAAGTATGGAACATCATTATGAAATGTAAATCTTTGCCATCTGACTATTTGTAGTGCTGAATTCAATGATGTCGCCTATTGCTGTCCAGCGATTGCCATTGTCCACATCCAAACGTTCCCATCATCCCAAACTGGAAGATAAGTGCTACATACTAACTCCCCAGCAAGTACCAACTTTACAGTTGACTAGTGACTATTATTATCATATAGTAAATGACTACAATTTTTCCTTTTTTGCTAAAGATTTTTATTTGTTTTTTTTTTTTTTTTTGAGACAGGGTCTCACTGGTCTAGAACTCATGGATATCCATTTTCCTCAACCACTCAAAAGTGCTGGGATTAAAAGTTTGCACCACAAGGCTTAAACTTTTTAAATGAAAAAAAAAAGTAAATATATAGTGAAAATTTTATTTCCTGGATAAGAGTGTTTTGCCTGCGTGTATGCGCTGCACCACATGTGCGCACGGTGCCCTCATAGGCCAGATAGGTGTCAGCTCCCCTGAAGCTTGAGTCATAGATGGCTGTGAGCCACTCTGTAGGGGCTGGGACAGATCCCAGGCTTTCGGCAAGAACAGCTCTTGACTACTGAGCTGTTTCCTCTAGCTCCGATCTGTTTTTACCTAAAGTATGTGTATGTATGACAAATGTATGTCTGTATGAGGGTATGTGCACATGGGTACAATTGCCCGTAGAAGCCAGAGAGGGTGTCTGATCCCTTGAAGCTGGGATTACAGTAGGTGGTTATAGCCACTGATGTGACTGCTCGGAGCTGAACTTGGGTCCTCTGCAAGAGTAGTAAGCACGGAACGGAGCCAACTCTCCAGGCCACGCCCCTGCAGTTTTTCCAGTTAGACACTGGGCATCATTCTCAAGCATAATGTTTGGGTCAGAGACAGGATCACGACCACCTTCGAGACGACAGAACTGATAACATCAAGGCATTGCTCTACAGAGATAAAGCTCACCAGTGGAGAGGCTGCGACTGACGCACAGCGATGCTTCTTCCAGTCAGAGCAAGCAAATTACCCTCCAAGTTGGTCCTAAATGGAAGAATCCATCAAGGTAAATGTTCTGAGTCCACACTGACTTCACCTCGCTGGGTTTGCTTTATTGTGTCATATGTTCAGCAATGGAACCTTGAAACTGCCAGAGAGATGAGTAAGATGATTCCTTGTGCTAATCTTATTTCCAAATGTAATTGGTGCCTGAATTATAAAGCGCTTGGCCTCTAAAGACAGTATGAACAGAGCCATTTGTCCCCGTAAGTGGGCCAAGGTGTCACGCTGATGCATGCTCTCGTCTCAGCAATGGAAAAGTTCGTGGAATTGGTACATTCTTTCTGGAAAGCAATTTGGCGATATGTCTCAAACATTTAAATTTGTGGGTCCTAGATCTCACCCGTTTTATTTCGAGAATTTAATTTATCTGAAAGAAACGATTGAACAGATGGGTAAAGGTGTTTGTGCAAGGGTATTCGGTACAGCTTTATTTATTATTATGAGACGTTAGAAACGTCCCAAGTTTCCAAAAATAGGGAACAGGACACACCAATTATGGTCTGTCTGCCCTGTGGTGTGCTTGCTATGCAGCTATTGGCAAAGATATGATAGAACTCGGTAAGAAAAGGCATATATAATGTTCAGGCATATCTGTTGGATCACTCTTAATTTCTGATACCTAAACTCTCTACCCTACCCTGTGTGTGTGTGTGTGTGTGTGTGTGTGTGTGTGTGTGTGAATAATAATGCCTTTCTTTGGTAAATTCTTGCACTGAAAAATGAATTTATATCTCATAAACTCAGAATATCTTAAAATTATTTATAAAGAAAAAAGAAAAATCAGAGTCATGTGCAGAAGTATAGAAAAAAAATCCATAGCTTTTGATTTCAAAGGATTATGGGCAGAGAAGCACAGCTGAACTCACTTGATCAAAGTCTTAGGAACCCTTTAAGATGGGACAGACCCCACGGGCTTGCCTCCTTTGGCTTCAATGCCATTTCCCATATAGAACATGGGTATCCTGTCCAGATGCCCAGCAAGCATCATATGACTGTTAAGGGTCCAAGGCCTGAAGACCAACCTCCTCACGCTTTACTTATTGATGCTGTTTGTTATGACATACAATTTCTACTGTAGTTATCCTTCCCCTTTTTTCTTTCATTCTAAATCCAAATGATAACAATATATCACAAGCTGATAAGTAAAACTTGAATGAATTAAAGAAAAAGAAGGTAAAAAATTCAACTGCCGGACAATAAACGGGCTGTGTTTTATGGATCTTCAGGCATTAAGAGAAGCCTCATTACTGAATACAACTGAAAGTGTTTTTACTTTTGGTGGCAAGCTTTCTAATGTATAGTATCATGTCATCTGCAAATGGGAATGGGTTGGCTTCTGCTTTCCTTATTTGTAACCCTCTAAGTTCCTGTTCTAGCTAGTACTTCCAGCACACTGTTGAAACGGAGTAGGAATAATGGGCACAGCTGTCCTGTCCCTCACTTTGGTGGGATTGCTTCAGGCTCTCTTCCGCTGAAGATGATGGCTGTGGGTTTCTCATATATGTAGCTTTTATGTTGAGTTATGGTCCCCCTAGTCCAGCCTTCTCTGGAACTTTTATCATGAAGGCATGTTGGATTTTGTCAAAGGTTTTGTGTGCATCGATTGAGATGATCATGTGACTCTTGTCTTTAAGTTCATTTATGTGGTCTATCACATTTATTGACTTATGTATGTTGAACCATTCCTGCATTTCAGGGATAAAGCCAATTCTGGTCACGGTGGATAATCATTGGATGTATGCCTCTATTCTGTTTGCAACTGTTTTGCTGAGGGTTTTTGAATCTATGTTCACTAAGAATTTTGGCTTGTACTTTTCTTTTGTTGTGTCTTTGCCTGGCTTGGGTAATCAAATGATACAGGCTTCCTAGAAGGAGTCTGGGACTGATCCTTCTGTTTGTTTCTTTTTTCTTTTCATTTTTTAGTAGTTTAAAAAGGATTGGCTGTAGATCCTAATAAAATTCTGCTGGGAATGCATTTGGCCCTGAATATATATATATTTTTAATCTGGTAGACTTTTTATTAGCGTTTCAATCTCATTTGCTTGTTATGGGTCTGTTCAGGTTGTTAACTTCTTCTTGGTCTAATTTTGGTGGTTAGTCTAGAAATTCATTCACTTCTTTTAGCTTTTCCAGCCTAATGGAGCACACATTTTAAAAATATTCTCTTATAATATTCTGGGGTTTTGTGTGTGTGTGTGTGTGTGTGTGTGTGTGTGTGTGTGTGTCTGTTGGAATGTTTCCTTGTCCATCACTGATTTTGCTCATTTGAGGCCTCCCTCTCCTTTGGCTCGTCAGGTCAAGGGCTGATCAGTCTTTACTCACTTTCTTAAAGAGCCAGCTCCTACTTTCATTGGTTGTGTGTATTGTTTTTCTTTGTTTCTATTCCATTGGCTTCCCTTCTAATTTTTACTATTTCTTGCTGCTGACTGGATTTGGATTTTGCTTGTTCTCATTTTCCCCAGATTTTGAGTTGTACCATTAAATCATTATTCATGCTTTCTGATTGTTTAATGTAGGCAGTTTTAAAATAATTTAAATTTCACACACACACACACACACACACACACACACACACACAAACACATATATTACGTTGTTGTCTTGTCTATTTGGTGTTCTGTATGCTTCTTGTATTTGCATGGGTGTGTCCTTTCTTCATTTGGGGAAGTTTTCATTTATGATCCTGTGGAAGATCTGGTCTCCCTGTAGAGTGATGTATTTGTTATAACTGCCAAACCTGCACTGGGACATCCTACTAAACCACTGTCCGCAGTTCATGTGTTCTTCACTATTGGTGTTGCGTACTCTATGGCTTTGCCTAAATCTACTGTGGGGACATAGAATATTCTCACTGCCTTGAAACTCCTCTGTGCTTTACAGAATAGGTTTGTTTTTTTAATTATAGGCACATTGCTGAATATCAGTAAAGTTTTAAGAAAGTGGTTGGATTTTTGACTAATGTAATACATTATAATTTTTTCCTATTTAATGTAATGGGTCCCTTTCTGGCACTTTCCCCAAGAACATGCTTTTTAAGGAAACACTTGAGTGGCACTAAATGGAGAGACACTTAAAACAAGTTAAAAAAGCATGTCACAAACAAATTTTATCCTATTTTAGTTAGGAATCTTTGGCTGTGCACAGCTCAACTGGGGAAAACGTAAATGAAATGCTGTTTTCTCTCTTGAGAACAGAAATAGTGCTTCTGGAGGTGGCTGATTCAGCCACATGGTATCTCATCCAGGAGTCAAGTTATTCCTACACTTCTTCTATGCTCTCCCTAGTAGAGCAGGCTCATGCCATGCAGGACCCACAATGGCTGGCATTATTTCAGCAATCTCATGCCTCTGGCAATACCTAGAGACCAAAGTGACCTTAACTGTACCCCCTCCCCCTTTTATTCTTCCAGAGCTGAGGACCGAACCCAGGGCCTTGTGCTTGCTAGGCAAGAGCTCTACCACTGAGCTAAATCCTCAACCCCAAATGTACCCCTCTAGAGCCTAGGGCCCAGAGCATCTGTGAGATCCTTCGATATCACTTACAGCCATTGCAGGGTCAAGTGCCCCATTGTCAAGCAGGCGACAGGAACAGGAGAACCACAAAGAGCTGTAACAAGTAGATCTCAACCCAGCAGAATAGCGGCAGTATCTGCCACGCCTTCATCCCCAAACCCAACCAGCACTACAGTAGGTTGTGATGCCCATCCCCAGGCAGGACCAGACTCTGTGGCATTTAAAATTCTCCAGGTTCTTTTGATAGACAGCAGAGTCAGAACCACTCCTACACTAATTACAATTCACTCGCAGGAGGCACGCTTCTCAAAGCATTAGGTCACTAAACACCTGAAGACCATCAAGAGTTGTTAGGGGGAAAAAAATGACTGGCAGGTATTTGTTATACAGGCAAATTCTCACGTTTGACATACTCAGCGTGTTCTAGTTTCTGCAGGCTCGGATCCGTGCTGGGTAGTTCCGATCCACTTAACACAAATTTCAATTACCGGGGATATGGACTCTCAGTTGAATTGCCTCCTTCAGACTGGTCTGTGGGCGTGTTCTTGAGTTCCTCCCCTGACTTCCCTCGGTGACAGAATGCTACCTAGAAGTGTAATGTGACAAAAATTCTTTCCTCCCTGCGTTGCTTTTGATCATAGTGTTCATCACAACAACAGAAGCCAGATGAGGGCCAAACTATATACATTAAAAAAAAAAAAAAAAAAAAAAAAAAAAAAAAACAACAACAACAAAAAAAAAACTAGATCAAACTTTTAGTAGAGGATGATTACTTACAGGTCAGTTGAATTTTGCAATGGACCTCTATGGGGAAGTCCCGTCCTTGTTCAGAGAATCATAGCATTTGGTCAGCACTTGTAAGTGTTCCTTAAGATATACACAGACTGAATATATAAAATGAGCATAGCAATGTTTCTGGTCTCATGTGTTTTCCTAAGACATTGCTATTCCCTACCGTAGGATAAGTCTACTTCCTTTCCCCTATGAATCTGAGTGAGAAACGACCCCCAGAGTCTCAGGCATCTGAATACTTGGTTCCCTGTTGGTTGTTCTGCTTGTGAGGATTGGGGAGTGTGGTCTTGTTGGAGGAAGTATGTCACTGGGGGCGGGGTTTGAAGGCTCACAGACCTGTGCTATTCCCCATTTGCTTTCTGGTCTGTGCTTGCAGGATCAAAATGTGAGCATTTAGCTCCAGCTACTATGTCTGTTGCCTGCTGTCTCTGCTCTGTAACCATAATCCCCAAATAAACTTGTTTTTCTATATGTTCCCTTGTTATGGTGTTTTATGTTAGCAAGAGAAAAGTAACGGGACTTCAGAGATGGCTCAGTGATTAAGAGCACTGACTGCTCTTCCAGGGGTCCTGAGTTCAATTCCCAGCAACCACATGGTGGCTCACAACCATCTGTAATGGGATCTGATGCCCTCTTCTGGTGTCTGAAGGCAGCTACAATGTATTCATGTGAATAAAATAACTCCTTTTTTTTTTTTTTTTTTTTTTTTTTTTTTTAAAGAAAGTAACTAATATACACAAAGGGCTTTGTGGTCGCTTTGAGAGACAGCAGTGGCACATGTGAGGCTGTGTGAATTCCGAGGTCATGGAAGATACTATGGGAGCTGGCATGGTAGCTTATGCCTGCCGTCTGAACAGTTAGGAATCTGAGGCAAGAGGATCATGAGTTCAAGGGCAGCCTGAGCTACATAGTGAGTTTCAGTCCAGCTTGGGCTACAAAATAAGACTCCATCTCAAAGAACAGAAACAAAATGAGGCAATAAAGTAATTTGGCTTCCTGGAGTAATTTGTTTCTCTTGGAATGGTTGTGCTGGGAAGCCTGCCACCATTACCACCTTGCAAGGAGCCCAGGCTAGCCCAGGCTAGCCCAGGCTACATGAAGAGCACAGTTCTGGCTGATTGCTCAGCTGAGCCCCTACAGGCTGGTCTGCAACAGTAGCCAGACCCCACCCAGAGGACTCTGGTAGCATTCCAGAGACCTAGTGGTACCCTGGGTCACAGAAACAAGCCATCCCTACCAAGTCCTACCCAAATTAAGATGTGCACACAAAAGACACAGTGTTTCACTGAGGTTCTGTATAACTTGTTACTAACATAAAGGCTGCAACCAGAGCAACACCAGAGGCTTAAATGTGGGCTCTGGAGCCCTGGGTTTGAGAGTGAGTCCTGCCGCTTACTCCCCGTGTAATTGTTAGCAAGCTGTTCCATTTCTAATCTTCCATTTCATGGGTGAAATGGGAACAATAACATTAAAACTGTCACTAAACGGTAGTGTCAGTGTGTAAAACATTTGGGCCGTGTTCTGTGCATAGTAAATTATGAGCACCCAACACTGGTTCTCCAGACCACTGGAAAAATGCATTTTCTCCAAGTAAGGCTAAATGCATTGTTTTCTGCACTTGTGAGAACAACTTCTTGAGTTCTTACAGTGAAGAGATTAGGGAAGGATATTTACAGGGCTACACCCGATCATTAAAGGCGGATCACTCGAAGGACGGTGTGGTTGGACAGAGCTAGTTTATATGATTACCTTGTTGATGGTCCCAGAAAAGCAAACTCCTTGAGATGAGCCTTTATGAGCAAGTGATTACATATTGATAGGTAAGGCAGGTGGATGGCTTAGTCCCTTGCCCCCTTTCCCTTCCTTTCCATTCCCCCTTCTTCTTCCCTTTCCCCTCCCCTCTTATATGATCTAATTATGTAGTCTTGGCTGAACTATAAAGACAGGTCCCCTACATAGTCTGCTCCCACCAAGATTACCTAAATCTGTCTCCTTGATCCACTGGTATGCCTCCTTGTGAGAGACCAGATCAACTCCATCTTGGGTTCGGGCTCCATTGTAGAGAGCCTGACCCAAGGTTGAACTTGAGTTAACCAACAAGCCTACACCTAGCATTAGTCTCCAGGTTACTCCCTAACTACCAATCAGGAGGAAAATCGAAATTAAGTTTATGGTTTGGCTCCCAGCCCCAGCCAATTATTTTAAAGGGCAACAAATTCCATAATAGCCCTCTCCCATCAGAAGTGTGCCAGGCTGAAAGCCCCCCCCCCCTTGCTTGTTTGTTTGCCCCTATAAATGCTTGCCTGAAACTGGGCTCAGGGCTTCATCCTCCTGTCCTGCTGTATCAGGGTCAGCAACTGGGCTCAAGCTGGAGCTTAAATAAAAAGATCCCAGTGTGATTGCATCAGAATCAGCTCCTTGGTGGTCTTTTGGGGTTCATGAGCCTGAACAGGCCCAACACTTGCTTATCTATATAATAAGCCCACTTCCTTGTCTAGCCATATGCAATAACTCTGCCTCTCTTTCAGCTCTATATAATAGACAGGCTGGACTTCCAGGGTGTTGCAGTTTCTCCAGAAGAAAGTCCAGACCACTCATTACCAGCTTTCTGTCTGTGTGTCCATTTGTCTATCCCCCCCCCCTTTTTTTTATTCTCTTGCTACCATGTCCATCCCAGGAGCTGTGCTAGATATGTGAGGCAGGAACTCGAGGCAGGAACTAAGG
This sequence comes from Micromys minutus, assembly GCF_963924665.1. Classification (NCBI taxonomy): domain Eukaryota; kingdom Metazoa; phylum Chordata; class Mammalia; order Rodentia; family Muridae; genus Micromys; species Micromys minutus. Next base: position 36,408,641 of record NC_137952.1, on the reverse strand, counting down.
CAGAGAGCATGGAGGGAGGAATGCAGCTTACTTGCTTGCTCCCCATGATTTGCCCAGCCTGCTTTCCTATACCATCCAGAACCACCCTCCTAGGGGTGGCACCACCGAAAGAAGGCGGGACCCAATCACATCAATCGCCAATCAAGAAAATGCTCCCCAAGACCTGCCTACAGGTCAGTTTGATGGAGGAATCATTTCAATGTGAAGCTCCCTCGTTCCAGATGACTCTACCTTGTATCAAGTTGACAAAATAACTGGCAGAGTTAGCTACTGAAAGGAGAGTGGACTGCAAGATGTCACTGCGTGTAAACAACAGGTAGATGGTTGGTCTTACCCATCTCTTCTCACCCAGTCCTTGCCTGTCAACTGAACTGGGCTCAATTTAAGATGATCATGAGATGAGAACAATCCAGGAGTTCCTGTTTCTCCTGTAAGGATGGGGGATATTGTGAGAGTATTGAACAGAGAGCCTATGGAGCTGTGGTGAACAACCAGCTGGGTCTCAGAAGGGCCCGAGCTCCCAGGACAGTAGTGATTCCAAGCCAGTGCCAATGGGAGCAAGTCCCCAGTTTCTGTAACTGTGCTTTTCAGCAGCTGGTGTAATTGGAATACCACTGATTGAGCAGCGCAAGAGGAAGCTCAAGAAACCAGATAGAGTCCAAAAGGCGGCACAAAGGCCACACCCTAGAATTGCCACAAGGACATTTCCCTTGTGTTGTTTAAGGAACAAAGGGAGGAAATATTTGAAAAAAAAAATCAAATGACCTCTAAAGTATTTTTAATTTAAAATTTTTTCTTTTTCTTCTTGTTCTTTTTTTTAAGTCATTTATTTATTCAGACACCAGAAGAGGGCATCAGGTCTCACTACTGATGGCTGTGAGCCTCCATGTAGTTGCTGGTATTTGAACTCAGGACCTCTGGAAGAGGAGTCAGTACTCTTAACCACTGAGCCATCTCTCTATCTCCTCCTCCTCCTCCTCCTCCTCCTTCCTCTTTCTCTTCTTATTCCTCTTCTTCCTCTTCTTCCTCTTCTTCTTCCTCCTCCTTCTTATTACTATTATTGATATAGTCTCTATATGCAGTCCAGGCTGACCTCAAACTTGAAATTTTCCTGCCTAAGTTCCAAGTGTCAGGATTATAGGCAAGTACCATCAGCCCTGTTATCTGTTGTTGTTTTAACTGATAATCAGACTGAACTGAAAAGTTAGTTTTTAACCAATAGAACCACACCAGCAAGACATTTGACAACAGGTTGAGCATTTCCCATTGCTCTCTTATATTGTGAAATTAAGCATGGCCTGGAGAAGTAGTTCAGTGGTTAGTAGCCCTTGTTACACAATCATGAAGGGCTGGAGTTTGGATCTCTTCACTCACGTAAGAGATGAGTTTCCCATAAACACTTGTAAATCCAGCTCTGAGACATCAACATCCTCTGCTGGCCTTCTTGAACAAAGAAATGTGCACTACGCTTGTACTACACACACACACACACACACACACACACACACACACTTTACACTTAAGTTCACACTTAAGGGACTGGAACAATAGCTCATCAATTAAGTGAGCTTTCTGCTCTTACAGAGGACATGGCACCCATGTCTGACAGTTCAGAGAAGCCTGTAACTCCTGCTCCAAAGGGCCCAGTGCCCTCTTCTGATATATCCATCCTCAGAGGCCAGAAGAAAAAAAAATACACACACACACACACACACACACACACACACACACACGAAGATTTTAAGAAATTTAACGTGCATGGGTATTTTGCTTGCATATGTTCAATACAAAGGACACTGGATCTCTTGGAACTAGAGTTCCAGATGGTTGTGAGCTAACATGTGGGTGTTGGGAATTGAGCCCAGGTCCTCCACAAAAGCAGCCGGTACTCTAACCACTGGGGAAATCTCTTCAGTACCTTTCATATTTTAAAATTATGTTAACAAAAAAAAAAAAAAAAAACTCAAACAGGAAAGTACAAAGAATAAGAGAGCAAACAGCTGCTATCCACACAGTTACGTGCTCAATTGTTTTTCTGAGGAAGTTTAAAGTAAATCACAGCGTTCCTGGCATCTCACCCCACACACATCTCTTAAAAAACGCAACCACGCGGTTCTGCAAGCAACCGCGCATCCTTGGCTGACGCCGGAGATTGCTGCTGACGCTGGAGTGGGCGCGGGGCAGAGAGCCCGTGTTCTGCAGCCTGTGTGTCCCTTCATCTCAAGGTCAAGTGTCTGCTAGCACTCTGCAGCCTCGCCTTTCAGGGGGGGGGGACACATTTGTGAGGGAGTGTGTGGGTGTGCTTGCCCATGATGCCATGTGCTTATCCTTTATAGCAGTTTTATTATAAAAATTACACATAAATGACTGAAATGTAAAGACAGACCCAAAAAGTCTACAGAAGCAGTAGCAGAAAACATCGCCTGTGACCCCGCCCTCCAGTGGCAGCCATTCGAGTGGCTTTCTTTCCAGTCTGTGTTTGCTACAGGACTTGAATCTTGCTAAGCTTCCATGTGGCTTCCTTTTTCAGGCAAGCATTCCATTGGTTATTTAAAGACTGATGACCCCTCCTCGCTCACCACAGCCTACTGGGACGGAAAGATGCTCGGCACCTGTAACAAAAAAAAAAAAAAACCCACCGTGTTCGGAACTGTTGCTTGCCGATTTGCTTCTGTTCAGCTTACTTGGAACCTCAATCTTCAGGATGACTTTAGAATGTAGAGCACCCTTCCCCCCTCCCCCAGGCAGGGCCTGGCTTAAACGAACTTCCGAGGGCTGAGATGACAAGTTATCTTGTCCCTGTAAGACACTGAAGCCATGGAAAGGGCTCCATCGCCTGTGTTTCTCCCCAGTCCTGACTTACAGTTTTCCTGGAACAACAGGCAGCTCTGCATCTAGACCAGTGTTGAACATGTACAGTCTTTTTTCCCCCTTGTTTCTTACATAATGCAGCCCTTCGACAGTCTTTTAGCATTGCCACTGAATTAGGTATAAAAAAGTGACCTAAAGATCATTTTACACATCTAGGGTTGAGACTATCACAACTCTGTTGAGCATCCTCTTATATGGGTTCCCAATTCCTCATGGTCCAGAGCTTGGACAGCACCATCTTGTAGAAAACCTGAACTAAGCAAGACATACTTGCGGGCACAGGTGGGAAGAGCATGGTAACATACTTAATCCATGTGTGAATATCTGTTTTTATTATAGAGGGAACAGTAAACCTAGAGAGACATGGGGATACTGAAAGGGACTGTATCTAGCCCCTCACTGACCAGCTCTACAGAGAGGGGAGCAGGCGCACCTGGACGCAGAACGGGCACCCGAGTCAGGGATCCCCAGAGATGGCCACTCAAAGCCCGCTCTGTTATATCTTAACTGCAAGTGGGAGCTGGCTGGCCAGTCGTAGGGTCCTCTCTTTGGTTGGATTTAGAGAGGCAGAGTAACATGTCTGAGTCGGACCCTGAGAACCAGGTACCTAGAGTGTGGCCACAAAACTTCATATGGAGAGGAATGTAGGCTATTTTGTGCACTTTCAAGTCAAGACGAGGGTGTGTGCCCCTCCTGTGGAGCTGGCCTGATGCAGTGACTGCTTCACTATTAACAGAGTGAGTGGCATTGGGCCATCTTCCCGTCAAGAACTTAGGCCACCAGAAGCTGTTTCATTTGATTCTGTTTGTTTGTTGTTATTTCTTTGTCTTCAAGACAAGGTCTACTTATGTAGCCCTGGCTGGCCTTGAGCTCCCGGAGATCTGCTTGCTGGAATTAAAGGCATGCACCATTTCACTAAGCTACATCCTGGTCTTTGGAACAGTTGTTGCAAAGAAGCCCTGTGTGGAAAGCCCTGTGGTGAGGTTAGGTCACAGGACTCCTGTCAAGGCAGGAGCTGAGCCAGTAATCAGTATGAAGCTGCTACCTGTAAGAGAGAGCTATTTTGGAAGCATGCAAATCCTTCCCAGATGAAGGGCATGGAGCTACATTGGAGTTAATCTAGCACTACAACTTCTGCCCAAGTAGCAGACCCTGGAGCCATGTAAATGACTGTTCTCCCTGTTATCCACTAAGTTTTGGAATGGCTGGTTAGGCAGCACTGGGTAATCACATTGGACCTGTTTTCTGAGCTAATTTCATGAGATGGATTATGTGTCAACACTTAACGTAGGTTGCCTCCCTTAGCCCCCGTTCTTCCCTCTAAGGTGAGACAGTGGCTTACATTCATCTGGTGCCTTTCTACACGCTTTTCTACAGGCCAGTTCATTCAACATCTAATGAACAGTTCATCTCTCAGTTCACTCAATATATGTCTCCCAGGTTCATCCATGTTGTTTCAAGTGACAGGGTTTCATTTTTTTTATGGGGTGACCCGAAGGATACGTTAAATTACTCCATTTGATGACTTTGAAATATTATATGTACGGAAACATTACACTGTGTTCTGCAAATGTGTCAACATCGCAAATCCACAGAGAGGTAAAAGATGGCGGAGGGATGATGATTAAGGAGGGCATCTCTAAAGAAGAAGGCTTGGCTCAGAAGAACTTTCCAACATCCCGGGGATGCTCTTTGAACACGGCTTGGCTCCAGGTGGTCCTTCCTCCTGCATTGCTTGCCCTTGTCTGCTGCAGGCTCACAGCGTGGGATGAGTGGATGGGGGTGGGGTGGGGGGGTAGGGGGTGAGGGGGGTGGAGAGAAGTGAGATCAGGTTCGAGGCCCTACGACCTAAGGCAGTTATTTTATTTCTCATTTCTACCCATTTATCAATAAACTGGCTTTGTGAACAGCCTCCTCCTCACCGAGATGCTGAGGAGAGTAAAGAGACAATGCATGCATTCTTCAGAGCGCCTTTCAGAGTGGGGCATACTCCAGCTGCTGGAAATGCCCCAGCTGCAGTCTCTTTACTGAGGGTCCTAACCATGCTGGCTGGTGTCCAGAGACTGACTGAGATGGGAGTAGAGTAACGTTGTCATCTTGGGCCCAATTTGGGACTAGAGTGAAGGACCATTCTAGCTTCAGGCTGGCTGTATGATGGGCTAAAATAACCTTTGACCTTCATCCAGGTTGGCTTGTCCTTGTCGCCATGCAGGGAAGGGGACAGCATCATACACTTCCAGGCCCTCACCTGTATTCTCCTGCCTTTACCTATTGCCTCCTGGAATGAACATCTGCTTGGCAGCATCAATAGACCTCCTTCCCCAGCAGTTTTGTCGCCACTGACTGTCGGAAGGCTCAACTGATGGGGATTGGATCTTAAAATCTCCCCCCTGGGCTTCTGAGCTTCTTCCTCCATGTGGTTCTCAGGAGCATCAAGAGTCTCGGTCCCACTAAGTATAAGGCACTATAGATGTCAAGTGTTAGTCAACCACCCAGCGGGCAGGAGACAAACCTCTAATCCCACAAGGACAATCAACATAAAATCCAGAGTGTCTAGTAAGTTTTCCTGTGACAATGAATTTCCTCCCAGTAGTGTTTGGAGCTCGCCTTTGTTCGTTGGACACCCCTCAAATACTTGCTCGTCATGTCCCCCACATTTATGCTGCTGAATAATAAAAATTTTTGTGGTTTTTTTGGGACTCATGCTGTTTCCTTGAAGCTCATCCTGTGTACTCCTGGAGCATGCTAACATTTGTCCTTAGTTTGGGTTCCAGTGGCAATAAAGCTACTGGTGGGTTTAGCACCAAACAGACGCTGTCCTTTCCAAAGCCTTTGGCTCAGAGAAAACTCCATCAGCTTGTTGAGCAAAGAGATTCTGATGTTCTAATGCACTGGAAGGCAAGCCACCTCTCCTGAGGAAAGACATCTGTAATGATTTAGAGATTATCAGTTTCATCTAGGTCCAGACAGATGTCCCTATTTTCAGCTACCGCTCTCTCCTAATAATGAGCTTCTTACTAAGGGTAATTGACTGACACTAAAACTCAGCGATCCACAGAACTAAATTTTTAGTCTATTCTCAGCAGCATCCGTCATGTGCCTATAATAAACCCACTCATTCTTTTTAACATTTATGGTCCTCACCTCATGGTTTGAGCTAAGCTTGGCAGTTTCTCTTCGTAACTATTCAAGTACGTTCAAAAGAATGTATGTCACACTATAGTTCTTGCTGCCATCCATTAGAGCCAGGTGAGGTTCTTTCAATCCAGCTCAGGTGACCGGTGTCCTACATGGCACTGCGAGTCATGGGCCACACCAGTTTCATTTCCTGCTGGGAAGGAACTTGTTACTACTGTGCCCAAGTTTGAAAGGATAACCAAGCCAGTGCTCAAACCCAGCCTTTACTATCCCCCCCTCAACTGACTCTCAGATCGGCCAGAGTCCAGCTCATAGACAAAACACACACAGTAGGACTGATAAGCTGGCTCACCAGGTGAAGGTGTCTACTGCCGACCCCGATGTTCTGAGTTTGATTTCTGGAACCCACGTGGTAGAATAAGAGAACTTGTTCCTGCAGGTTGTCCTCTGACTTCCCCATATGCACCACAGCATGAATGAGCACACATAGAGAAATATTTTTTTTAAGTATAGCAATGCAAACAAAGAAAGTTTAACATGGAAACTTTGCCTCTAAAGAGAAATTGGAATTAAAAAAAAAAGATTGGCTCTATTTAAGGAGCAAAGAATTATGGGAAATAAAAATACAGAAGTAGAAATCGAATAGAACCCTTACTACTCCTAGATCTGAAATAGCATGCCCACGAAAGAGCTCCGGGGCTTGGGTCTGTAACCAAGAACTTGTTGAAGAGGGTGTGGTGGTTCTCTGTCAAGCAAAAGAATGTCTAAGGTACTGTACTCCAGTACTTTTGGGAATCTGTCTTGTAGCGTTCCAAAGGAAACATCTACATGGAAATGCATGCCTTGAAACTTTCTTAAAACAGTCCAACATGACACAGACTGAGGTTGTTCACAGGGAGGGGCCTCTTCTATGGTATTCCCTTTGAAGGCAGCAGAAGTTTGGGGGGGATCTTCTTGCCTTGGGGAACTGCTGGCCACAACATTCTGAGAACCTGGCGCTTGCCCTTCATGATCTGGATGTGGGAGGAGTTGCATATGTTACTGGGGTTCAATGCTGCAGAATTCACACACACGCATGCACTCATGAACACATACATGCACATGCACACATCTGAATGTTGCTGCATCCGGTACCCACAGTCCCCTGCCCACCTGAGCCTGAAGATGAACTGTAGCAGCCTAGAGGGGAGTCTTACCCAAAGCTGGAAGATGCATCTTGCTCCTTCAGCACCTCTTTAGACTCCCTGCAGACAAACTTTAGATTGTATCAGTTGGCGAATCAGCAGTAATTACGAGGCCCAGCAGTGCTAGTCCACAGCTGTCAGGAAAGGATACATTTGCATCAGAGAGACAATAAAGTGGTGACTGACATACTGAGCAAACACGGAATTATCTTAAACAGCTGAGCAGTTTGGTCCAGTACAGTGCTCCCCCAGCCTCCTACAGCCATTCCAGTTTGTAATCAGTACAACTAAGCGAGCAGTTATGCCTTTAGTACCCAGTCACGCTTGCCACATTTCAAGAACGGAATTGACTCTTGTAGGCAGTGGCTATTGTATTAGAGCGGACTGTTTTCTTGTTCATCCAACAAGCCTTAGTTGCTCCTTTGCTCTGGCTGGTGGGAAGCGTGGAGACAAGCAAATGGGTCTCCAAGGCAAAGAGAAGGTCGCTGTCCAGCAGCGGTCAGCCCCTCATACCTCTCCTCCCTCCATTGTCCGCATGGCAATATCCTAGTCTATCCACCGGCTCTGTTGTCCTTCTTTCAGAAAAATCTCACTTTAAACCATGTATTTCAAGATTAGGGTAGATAAATGAAAACCTTCTAAGCAAAGGAGACTTAATTTTAAAGTCGAATGAACCTCTAACAAGTCAACCTTCTTGTTTACCCAATAAAGAAGTTAAAATTCGGCATACGAAAGCAATCACCCCCTGAGCCACAGAATCATAGCTGAGATGATGAGGCCGGTCTTATGACTCCTGTTCTGGGTCTCACTGCGCAGGATCTACTGCCTGTCTTCGAGATACGAAGGTGACATCACCCAAGGGAATAATTAGACCAGAGAGTTAGCCATGATTCATGGCTGACTTCTGAATTTCTAAATATAGGGATGAGAAGGTCAGGTAGAGGGAGGTGTCATCCAGCCCAGCGAGTTCTCAGCGTCACGTTACCCTTACCTAAGCAGATGGGGTAGGCTGCTTGTCTTTTTGCGACTGTTACTTGGGACCCTGCTCATATCTTAGCTGCTCCTAGATTGTAGCCAACCCCGAGAAGAGATTAATTTCTATTCCTTTGGGCTTCTGGGAATGTCTTTGTTCACTCAGCTAATGCCCCTGTCCTCTTTCCCTTGAGAATAAAACACAAGGTCATAGCTATTATAATTGGCAGAAATTGCAGACATACACATTTGAAAGTTGTCCACCTATAAATGTAAATGTGAGCCTACGAGGTGGCAGCCTGTGTTGCAGTGCGTTTCCCTGTATCTCAGGTCCCTCGAAATAGCTCCCAAATCTGCCTACATCCTCACTGTCACTCATCACTATGCCTGGTCCATAGGCAATATCACTCTCTGTCTCTCTGTCTCTGTCTCTCCATCTCCGTCTCTGTCTCCATCTCTGTTTCTGTCTCTCTGTCTGTCTCTCTGACAAGGTTTTAATACATACTTATGGTTGACTCAGAACTCGCTACATAGGCCAGCCTGATCTTGATTTACAGAGCTCTTCCATCCTTTGCCTCCCCCAGTTGCTGAGATTAAAGGCATGCCCCACCCTGCCTGGCTGCCATCTTGTCTCTTACCAACAAAGGCTTGGATGGGGTTGTCTGCTAGTTTAACTAATCCTCCTCTGGGCAGCAGAACTGTTTCTGTTTTAAGGATATAATTTACTTACAGAAAGTTCACTTTTTTTTTTTTTTTTTTTTTTTTTTTTTTTTTTTTTTTTTTTGGCGTGTGGTTTTGACAAGCATACAGTCATATAACCATTTCCACGATCAAGAGACAGCATGGCTTTGACACACTAAGGCTCCCCTGGAAATTTTGCAGTTTGTGCCTCTTCCCATCTCTAGCTCCTGACAAGCACTATTCCATCTTTTATCCGAGTAGCTTTAGCCTTTTAAAAATATCACGCAAAACACAATTGCATAGTGCACATCTCTTTACAACTGTGAGTGCTTTAGAGTTGGCCTCATGCATTCGGCAGAGGAGTCCCTACTCTATTTGTCTGCATTGTACTCTGTCCTGTTTGCTTCTCTTGTTGATAAGTAGAATCCCCCTGAGCTAATGGGCAGTTTGTTGATGCTTACTCAATGCCTAATTTGTTTCCAAGTTTCAGGAAGCTGCTACAATCGCCTGTAGTACACATATGTGTATGTGCAGTGTGTGAGTACATGCTTACGTTTCATTTGAGTAAGTCTTAGAAATCAGTTATTAGATGGGCAGTGGTGGCACACCCCTTTAATCCCAGCACTCAGAAAGCAGAGGCTGGTAGGTTTCTGAGTTTGAGGCCAGTCGGGTCTACAGAGTTAGTTCCTGGACAGCCAGGACTACAAAAAAAAAATCATATCTTGGAAAAAAAAAACATGAGTGTATTAGCTGTTTTTTGGGAGGGGTTTTTTGTTTTGTTTTGTTTTGTTTGGTTTGGTTTGGTTTGGTTTGGTTTTATGCTGTGACAAAATACTAGACACAAACAACTTAAAGAAAAAAGGACTCGGTTTTGTTCAGGGCTTACAGCTAGTGTCATCACAGCAGTGGTAGCAGGAGAAGGCAGACGGTTACATTGTATCCACAGTCAGAAGCAGAGACAGGTTGATGCTTGCTGCTGGACCTGCTTTTCTTTTCTAAAATTCTGTAGCCCAGATTGGCCTCATGATCCTCCCACTACTGCCTCTTCAGCATCTGCCCACCAGTGTGTTGGACCACAGTGACTCTTCCTTATTTTTATTCACCTGACTCCCAATTCATGGGATGCCGTTGCCCACGTTTAAGGAGAGTATTGGTGCCTCAGTTAAACCTCTCTGGAAATGCCCTGACCGAGGTTCGTCTCCTAGGTGATTTTTTAGACCCTGTCAAGTTGGCAGTGAAGCGAACTATCACAGATGGTGAGAGTATTTCTAACTCCAAATGGAAATTGTAAAATTGTTTTTCAAAGTAGGAATTCTCATAGTATGTGAAGAGATATTGCTCCACAGTCTCAGCTGTATTTGGAATAGTTTGGAATTTTTGTGTTTTATTAGTTGAGTATTTCATAAATGTACTATGATCATTGTCACTGTCTTCCCCCAACTCCTCCTGGATCTCCTCTTTTTCTGCCTAGCGCTGTGTCCTCTTGCTTTTAAACCCATTGTGTTAGTTGGGGTTTTCATTGCTGTGAAGAGACATCATGACCGAGACAACTCTTATAAAGGACAGCATTTCATTGGGGCTGGCTTACAGGTTCAGAGATTCAGTCCATTATCATTAAGGCAGAAATATGACAGGGTCACAAAGCCCACCCCTACAGTGACACACTTCTACCAACAAGGACATACCTCCTCACAGTCTCATTCCTTGGGCCAAGCATATTCAAACCACCACACCCATTAAGTACTGGGTCTGTCTGTATGTTCTAGAATGTGTGGCCATCTACTGGAGCATGGCCAACCTACAAGCCGTGACTCCCTTAAACAAAACACACTCTCTCCCACTCTCAGTGTCTATCAAATTTTAAGAAGTTTTGAATGAATGTTCTTAATAAAAACTTCTAATGTGTGTAATGGACATAGCTTAGTGGGTAGAGTAGCTGCTGTGTAATTATGAGGATCTGTGTTTGGATCCTTGGCACCCGTGTCAAAGCTATGTGCTACAATGGAAATATGTTGCCTTAGCACTTTAGGGTAGAGACAGGCAGATCCAAGAGGCCAGCCAGGCTGAAACAGTGAGCTCTGAGTTCACTGAATTAGTGCCCCCAGAATATAACATGGAAAAGTGAGTGAGAAAGATGATATAGCATCAACTTCTGGCCTCCAGATATGGTGACAAGGGTAAACACACCTATGCACACAGCACACACACAGGGAGCATGTATAACAGCACACACAGTTAAAATGTAATCACTTCACTTCCCCTCCCCCAGGATGTTCCCTCATACTTCATTGGTCTTCAAGATCTTAGGGATCTGGATGCCTAGACCATTCTGACCACTAGACCCAAGGAACCTAACCCACTAGGACCAGATCCTGCTTAAGGTTATATCGAATAAAGTGTCTTGGACTCTTCAGGGATGCGGGAGTTGAGAAGTGATTTATCTCCTCAAAGGTGAACATACAGAAGAGACCAGTCTTGTGTATCTCTACTTCCATTCCATAGCCATCTGCAAGTGGGAATACTTCTGCTAACATACATTTTGCCAAGTTATTTCCATCTTACAAGGTTTGCCCAGCTTCCTAGTTGACAGATGAAGACAAAAACCAAGGGTGACTGACCCTATAGTCAAAGCGACTTGGGCTCAAATCTTGGTTCTGCAATTATTAGCGGTTCATCTCCAGTAAGATGCTCCACATATACAACTGAGCCAAGCAGCGTCTACTTTCCTCACTGGAGAGGATTAGATGAAATACTATAAACAAAGGGGTGATGCTTGACTCAGTATTCACTGTGATTAATATTTTTATTAATGATTGTAGATGGGATACTCAAACCTTCCAGGACTTGCTCTGAACCTAAAGATCCACCCACTAGTTCTTCCTAGTGTCTCTAACTTGAAGTTGGGCTTTTAGGGGTAGGAATGAGACAGGACCTCAGGTATCCCAGATTAGCTTAGAACTCATATAGCTAAGAATGATCTTGAACTTCTCATCCTCTGCTTCTACTTCCTGATGCTGGGATTGTAGACATTCATCACAATACCCTGTACATGAGTGATAGGGGTCAACCTCAGGGCTTGGTGCATTCTGGGTAAGCACAATCAATTGAACTACAGCCCTTCCCGTTTTGTTTTTAAAGTGTGAAGTCTGTGTGTGTGTGTGTGTGTGTGTGTGTGTGTGTGTGTGTGTGTATTACATAAATGTTTGAGTATCCTTGGAGGTCAGGGGTGTCAGATCCCCTGTAACTGGAGTTACAAGTGTTTGTGATTTTCCCAGTGTGGGCAACTGAGCTCTTAGATACCTGACAACATTTCATTGCTTCCTTATCCCCTCTTTCAGCCTACAGGGTATCTAATGTATAGGTATCTAATGTATATTATAAACCTTTATATATAAAGAAATGCTGCACCCCTGACTATCTCCCTAATATCCATTGTGGGGTTACAAGGAACATTGGTATCAAGCAGACTTGGGTTCTAGAGTAAGCTAACTCCATGACTTCAACATGACTTCTTTTCTCAAACTGTGGCTAATTGTAAGAAATGTTCCACCCTCTGTATGTAAGCCTTTCTGTAGCCACCTGAGTATCCTGTATTGACTCCTAGCCACAGATGAAGTAGTGGCTCTTCCCCCTGCCTTGTGAAGTTCAAACAAAGGCCCTTACTCTGCCTGAGTAGTGGTGGCATTCTGTGTCCAGAGGTATCTTTTAATTTTTTTGAACATGCCTCCTCTGCATCTTGTCCCCTTTCACTAAACTCGTTGTGAGATATTTTACAGCAGGGACGACTTTCTGGCCTTTTGTGTCTGCTGTCATGTTCTCACCCTGTGTCTCTTCTGAGCAAATTTCTACCACTGTTGTACACGAATGTCACTCTGGTCTGTCAAGGACAGAGGCCATAAGATGGCTAAGTGTCACAGAATAGTTACTGTGTACCTATTGTCTCACCTCCTGTGGCCTTTTGTCTTACTTCAGCCTTACCTCCATACCACGAGGTAACTCCATTTTACCCTCAATTTACAGGCAAGGGAACTGAAGCTTAGAAATGGGTGGTCAGTCACTGAGGTCACAGAGCTGCTGACCGTCAGAGCCAGGACGGAATGCAGGCAGGCTGACGTCAGAGCCATGTTCCTCTCAGTGGCACCCTGCCCACCTCCTCTGCCATTAGAGAGATGGATAGGACTATATTTGTCCTACTTGCGTCAAAGGATTGTCTGAGCACAATGAAATGAAATAACTGGAGAGGGTTTTAAAAAAAATAAAAAAAAAAAAAAGAAGTTAGAGATTCAAAGGGAAAGCATAGTCATTAAACCTCGGGGATTTCCAGACATCATTTCATAGTTCCGGTTCTCTGGCATTATTATCTGCTGCCATCTGCCCCCTATTAAAGGTTTCCCAAAGGGATGGTGTTGACGAGAGCCCAGTGGTACTTAGGCGGAAATTACTCCTCTAAGTACTTCTGGGTGACCTTTAAACCTCTGCCCTTGCAATCAAAGCAGGTTTTGAGCCATTCAGTTCTTGTGTTTTATTTAAACTGATGGCAAAGAAGCAGGAAAAAAAAATCATTGATTTTTCTGGGGAAACTTTTAGGATCTGGTTCTGTACATTGTCTGCCTCCCTTTCCCTAAGGTTCCCCTGGGGCCATGGTCATACCCATTTCTGTATTTATGGCTCAGTGTTGATCTGGGAAGAATGCTGTCTAAAGATGATGCTTGAACATTCATTAACTCCTATGGGAGTTGTGTCTTAGCAGGTAAGGGAGCTTGTTGCCAAGAGTCGTGTGATGACACACTTGTCCTGCAGGTTGTCCTTTGAATTCTTTTGCAAGTGCCTTCACACACACACACACACACACACACACACACACACACACACACACACACACACACACTATATTAAATAAATAACTGTAAAACCAGAATTAGGAAGAACAGAAACTGTCTTGGTCCAGGAGAGGGGTCACCTGTATGGCAGTAGAGGAGACTGCTAAGAGGCGGTAGACTCTAAGCACAGTGCTCACATTCCCTAGTCAGTAATGAGGCTCTCATCTCGCTCCAACCAATGGGAGACAGCACAAGCAAACACCACTCACCTTTGCATTGGCCAAATAATCACAGAGCCAGGAGCCAGGAAGTAGACTTGGTGGGTAAGAGCACCTGCTGCTCTTGCAGAGGACTTAGGTTCGGTTCCCAGCATTCGCCTTGCATTTGGGGCCATGTGTAACTTTAACTCTAGGTGACTTGAAACTTTGCTAGCTCACACATCCATACATTCATGCAGGCGAAACACTCATACACATAAAAGAAAAATAAACAATTCTTTAAAAGGTTACAGAGCTCACTGCTAACAAATCGAGAGAAACTCAAGACAATGCAACTCTGTATCCTTTAGAAAGAATGCTGTGGGTGACAATGACAGTCCCCATTTACCATGACAGGAGTGAGGACTTATGCTTCCTAAGCCTCATCTCACTGAACAAGGTTCTATTATTATCCCACCTCAACAGAAGAAGACAAGGCACTTGGGGCGGTTGAGTCACCTGCCCAAGTGTTCAGGTGAAAAATGTCAAATCAATAGAAACCTTGTAAAATCAAAATTTTTGAAAGGGTAGAGTAACAACCATGTGCTTCGATGGTTATGCTTAATCCTAAACATATACTTTCTATAGTTCCATTTGATTTCAGTTTTCAACAGGAACCTGTAGTTGGTGAAATGCACACCACACCCACGAGGAGTTACAATGTAAAGGGTTGAGTCCAAGTGAGACTAGTTGGAAGAAGAGAATGTTCCTCAACAGTTACAAGCAGAGAGAAGCCTTGGGAATCCCACAGATGCCTCTTGGAGTATCTTTTTCTCCATCTTTGAGTATCTGCTTTTTATCCTTTCTGTTCCTTTGTTGTTGTTGCTGCTGTGGTTTTTGTTGTTGCTGCTGCTGGGTTCTTTTGTTGTTGATGCTTTCCACCTGCACATTTATAACTGACAAGAGGGTGTGAGGAAGAACGAGCTTGGTGGGAAGTGTTAAAAGTTAATGCACTCAGCAAACAGAGAAATCCTAACCGGCAATAAGCATAATTGCTCTTCAAAATCCACCCAAAGCCCTCGCCCCCAAGAGCAGGCAACAAAGAGGCAGAACGTGTTCACATCAGACACCTCCTTAGCTGGGAGGGTGGGAGACTGTCAGAGGAATGAGTCAATTGTCAGCTTCTCTGCAGGCTCATCTCTGTCTGAGCCTTGGGTAGCTGGGCCCCACTCCAGACTTGATCTGTGTCTCCTTGTTCTACGGCTGAACACAGGGGTGCTGGAGGGGTCTCAAGGTCATAGCTGCCTTAGATTTCATGTTGGCATGTCTATGTTTTCATGAACTATAGTTTGTAAAACACCAAGATACATTGAACATTTCGTGTTGTGTTTAGAGACGGTTTGTATACGAGATGTTATTATGTGGAGCCTTCTGAGTCCAAGTAAGAGAAAGCTGTCTCCAACTGGTTGAAAAGAGTAATCTCACCAGCTTGGCTTCCTGAGTAGAAGTTAGAAACATGGTCTATCTGTACAGCAGACATCAGGAAGACAGAAGACTAACTTACTCAAAGCAGGAGAAAGAAGGTGTAAGAGGGAAGATGGGATATAAAATCATTAAGTGTTGGTTTTTGTTTTGTTTTTCTGTGCTTTGTTTTGATTGGCATAGGCCCAGGCTGGCCGCACTCAGCCATCCTCTATTCTAGCTCTCAAAGGCTGAGCTGGCAGGCATGTCTCCATCCAGTGGACACATAGCCTCTACTCAGAGAAGTGAATGGGTTTTGTTACTAGCAGAATGCTGTTGAGAGTTTCTTGGGTTGTGTAGACATAGGGCTTTGGGAAGATTATCTTTTTAGCTTCATTTTTCTCATCTAGAAATGAAATGTCTTAGCCACTTATGTATTAATAGTAAAAGCCAGAGCAGACTTGTTTTTTTCCTGTTGTTTAAGGAAAGTAATTTGATGAGCTGGCAGAGGATGAGAGGCTCTCCCCAGGGCACCACATGTGAGTATGTACTGCTGCAGGGCCAGGGAGAGGATGCTTTTTGATCCTGAGTGGAAGAGGATATAAGAAACTGGTCATCAGTGTGGAATAAACTTCTTTCTGCTTTCCTGAAACTTCCTCTGGAGTCTTTATGCAGGTTGCCAAACTCACCAGCTGTTCAGTGTGAGTTGAGTTGTTGGGTACATAAGTGAAAATGCTGAGCAGATCCAGGGATGTAACAGAGACCATCTTGAGAGGTCATCTGTTAGTAACCGTAAGTAATCAAAGGCAAGACCACAAAGCTAGGGTCTGTATGAGCAAAACTCTTGGTTAACCGTGATATGTTTAATTTTCACTTAGTCACTATTTTCAGATGTCTCAGAGAGCTCCCTGGTTGTGGACCAGGTGCTTCAGTTTTGGAGAAATAAAGAATCTTACACAGTGTAGGCAGGAAAATGAATTACTATAACTTTTCTTGACAATTTAACCAAAAATTCATCAAATGCATTAAGAATAATGAATGTTCTTTGACTCAGTAGATGGGTGTTTGCAAAGATTTAGTTCAAGACATACTATAGGCTTACATTTTTCAAAAACCTACTTTATTTATGGTTCTTAAACTCTTCAACCTCCCTTCTGGCTCACCGACCAGAGGTAGGGGAGAAAGAAGGTTAATAGAAAATGGGTGTTGTGGAACTGTTTAGAAGTAGTTCCTTAGGGGCAATTCCACTCTTTGTTGTCAGGATACCAGCCGTCCAGGTCAACAGCAAACACCAAACATGAATTCATACTGGTGGCTCGACCCAGCAGAAGTAGCAAGGCCCCGACAAATCAACTTGACTCAGGTAAAATGACCAGAATCATCTGGCATATCACAAGAAGTACTTGGGGGTATTTCTCTCTAGGAAGTGAAGATCAATGAAGACCACTGTTGTGGGGTTCCATTTATATTCTTTCTAAACATCACACACCCTGTCAGGTTTTCAGAAAAGTATCACATGCCCTCTCACAAGACAGCTGCCAGAAAAATATCACATGACACACTGAGTTGTTAAAGAAACCAGAAATTTCCATTTCAGTATAAAGTGCTGGCCATTGCACTGAAAATCAGAGAACAATAAACAGTTGAGCAACCAAGCTTTCATTTGATGAAATAATGACCTACCACCTCACAGGACTGTAAAGCAGGTGAGATGGTGCTGGAAATGCATTGGTTGTGTTTATAGAGAGCAAACTGAAAAGAGCAAAAACCAAAACAGCCAGGGCTGTGGTCCCGTGAACAAGCCTCTTACAGCATCAGAACACTGGGCTCACAAGTCAAGCTGGGCCAACAGAGGCCAACCCAGAATGGTGACAGGACTTGCTGGAGACAGGCATGAATACTAAAGACCACACATGCCTCAAGTTATCATGTCCTTCTTGTGAAAGTGGAAGAGCCAGCTTACCATGGAGTGGCCCAAGAGAAAGACTACCAATAGTGAAAAGATCCTTTCTAGAACAGAACTTACTCTTCTCCTTACGAGCTCCTCCGGGAGGGGGTGGGTGGGTAGGATGTGTGGTTAGCTTTATATTTTACAGCTCAGTGGGGGACCAGAGTAAATCAATGTTTTAGCATCTTTGTGACATCCAATGTGCAGAATCACCGAATTCTTAGAAGCAGCTTGTCATATCAGGTTAATTTTTTCCCTTAATTACAAATGTTGGCAAGTCTTTTAAAAAACAATTTGGCAGCATGTAGGATGCTTATGTTTGAAAGTAAAAACTCAAATGTAAGTGGTTTAAAAAGAAATGGAATTTATTATTTATTATGATTTTTAAATATTAATTTCTTAAATCTCAACCTCACTTGCTGGGGGAAAAAAAAAAACATAACCAGGACATACTACCAGAGAAAACTAGTGTAAAGTTATTTGACCTTCTGAAAAACAGAAGTCCTGGATAGAGGGCATATCCCTAAATACCAGGTAAACAGAGAAATTGCAACTTCAGCCCTGCTTGGAATCAGTCTCATCCTGAACACATTAATACCTCTGATGAAAAAGGAAAGGTGTCATGAATCAAAAGACAGGAGTTATTACACATCTTTTGTTAGCAACACTGAATATTAATGATTCTATTCCCTTATAAGACTGGCATAGGGCTGGAGAGATGGCTCAGCGGCTAAGAGCACTGACTGCTCTTCCAGAGGTCCTGAGTTCAATTCCCAGCAACCACATGGTGGCTCACAACCATCTGTAATTAAAAAATAAAAAATAAAAAATAAAAAAATAAAAGACTGGCATAAACTAACATTGGAGTAGAAAACAGGATCCACCTCTTTGCTGCCTCAGAGGAACACACCTCACCAACAAGGACAAATATCTCCTTAGGGTAAATGGGCAGAAAAATATATTCTAACTAAATGGGACTAAGAAACAAGCTATTCGAATATGTGACAAAATCAACTTCAAATCAAAACAAGTCAGAACACATATGAGGTAAACACAGAGACTCTCAATTTCATAACAGAAACAATGTTGAATCTAAATCACATTGTTTCCCAGCTCATGAGGGATTTTAATACCCTTCTCTTATAAACTGATCATCTGGCAGTAAGCTAAAAGAGAAATAACTATAGAAATAAATGACATCATAAATCAAATGGACTTAACAGATATTTAAGATTTAATTATATTTAATTATAGAACTATTTAATTATAGAACTAAGTACCTACAATAAAAAATTAGAGATATCTAAAATTAATAAATTAATGAGAATTCATGGTATAGAAAATGGAGCAGAGATAAAAAGCAAATTGAATAGACATACTCTTTAATGAAATTATAGCAGAAAACTTCATAAACTTAGAATAGAAGTGGACAGCTAAACACAAGGACCATAAAGGATTCCAAACAGACATGACCAGAGAAGGAAGTCTCCATGACACATCCTAGTCAGGGTGTCAAAATGCAAAGGAAGAGCTGTGGAGATGACTTAGTGATCGAGAACACTGGCTGCTACTCTAGAGGATACAGGTTCTGTTCTCAGCTGCCTAATGGTGACTCACAACCATTTGTAATTTCAGTTTCAGGAACCTGATGCCCTCTTCTGGCCTCCAAGGGCACTAGAAATGTATGTAGCACACAGACAAACATGTAGGCAAACACTCATGTACATGAATTAAGACACAAATTTTTAATCTAAAAAATTGAGATAATTTCTTATATGCTATCAAACCACAACAAAATAAGGCTAAGAATCAACAATTAGAGAAATTACAGATACCATAAAATAACTGTAGACTAAACAACACATTTTAAGTTGGATTACCCAAGAAATCAGGGAGAAATTCTAAAAATTCTCAAAGACAAGAGAGAGTGAGAACACAATCTCTCAGATCTTTTGGGATGCAGTCAAGGCAGTCCTCAGAAGAACATTTACAGCGATAAGCACTCACATTAAAGAAATATGAGAACTATCAAATAAACAACCCAGTGATTTACCCCAATGTTCTCACAGAACAAGCAACCAATCCAAAGTGAAAGAAATCAATGAAATAGAGACAAACAATAACAACAACAAAAATACACAAAATCAATTGAAGATTTGTTCTTTTAAAAAGTTAATAAAATAGACATATCCTTAACTAATCTGAGAAAAAATATGAAGAGGACACAAATTAACAAAAGTTAGTGGTCAAAAGCTTGATATTCCAACTGACTCCATTTTAATACAAAATGTTACGAGACATTGCTGTGAAGATTTATGCTCTAAAAGACTTGAAGGCCTAAAAGAATTAGAAGTTTTTCTAAAAATGTATCTACCAAATATAAAATTTCAAAAGATATAAATAATTTGAACAAACTCAATATAGGCAATGAGATCAAAGCTCAAATCCAAAGCCTTCCTCTCAAAGAAAAGCCTGGAACCAGACAGATTCACTGCTGAGTTCTATCAGACTTTATAGGAGAATCTCATTTCAGATCTTTTTAATTTGCTCCAAAAAATAGGAAGTGACGGGGTGGGGAGGTGGCTCAGTGGTTAAGAGCACTGACTGCTCTTCCAGAGGTCCTGAGTTCAATTCCCAGCAACCACATGGTGGCTCCCAGCCATCTGTAATGGGATCCAATGCCCTCATCTGGTGTCTGAAGACAGAGACAGTGTACTTATATACATGAAATAAATAAACACATTTAAAAAAAAAATAGGAAGTGAAGGGGCACTTCCAAACTCCCTCCATGACACCAGTGTGATTTTGGTACAAAAACAAACAAACAAACAAAAAACAGTTACTATACAACAGAAATAATAAAAAAAAAACTACAGGTCTTTTTTTGATGAACATAGAAGCAAAAATTTTCAATAAAACAGTGTAAACTGAATTTAGTAACACATAAAAAATATTATATATTATGACTGGGTGGAATTCAATAAATAAAGGAAAAGTTGTTTCAACATTAATAAATTAACAAATATAAATGTAAGAACAGATTCCACATAATAATTTTGATTGATGCTGAAAAGGCATTTGACAAACTCCAATGGGTCTTCATGATTACAAAGTCCTAGAGGTATTAACACTAGATGGAACATACCTCAACATAATAAAGGCTATACACACCAAACATATAGTTAATACTATATCTAACAAACCTATAGTTAACACTATACACTATACACAGCAAACCTATAGTTAACACTATATTCAGCAAACCTATACTTAACCCTATATCCAGTGAGCCTATAGTTAATTTTTTCTCCAACAAACCTATAGTTAACACTATATACAACAAAACAAACCTATAGTTAACACTATATACAGCAAACCTATAGTTAATGCTATATCTAGCAAACCTACAGTTAACACTACACAGCAAACCTATAGTTAACATTATATCCAGTGAACCTATAGTTAGCACTATACACAGCAAACCTATACTTAACACTCTGTCCAGTGACCCTATAGTTAACACAATATACAGCAAACCTATGGTTTTTTTAATTGGATATTTTATGTATTTACATTTACATTTCATTTAATTTCATTTGAAATGTAAAGTACCCCCTTTCCTGGTCCCCCTCTCTCCCATACTCCTTCCCCCTGCTTCTATGAAGATGCTCCCCATCTGACCAACTCTCACCTCACCACCCTAGCACCCCGATACACTGGGGAAATGAGCCTTCACAGGACAAAGGGATTTTCCTCCTATTGATGCC
The DNA here is from genome assembly GCF_963924665.1 of Micromys minutus. Taxonomy (NCBI): domain Eukaryota; kingdom Metazoa; phylum Chordata; class Mammalia; order Rodentia; family Muridae; genus Micromys; species Micromys minutus. The sequence goes on along the minus strand of NC_137952.1, from coordinate 36,387,602 downwards.
AGACAATGCTATCCTCTGCTATATATGTGGCTGGAGCTATGGGTCCCTCAATGTGTACTCTTTGGTTGGTGGGTTAGTCCCTAAAACCTCTGAGGTTCTGGTTGGTTGATATTGTTTTTCCTATAGGGTTGCAAACCCCTTCAGCTCCTTCAGTCCTTTCTTTAGCTCCTCCACTGGGGTCTCCATGCTTAGTCCAACGGTTAGCTGCAAGCATTCTCATCTGTATCAGTAAGGCTCTGGCAGAGCCTCTCAGGAGACATCCATATAAGGGTTCCTGTCAGCAAGCACTTCTTGGCATCAGCAATAGTGACTGGGTTTGGAGACTACATATAGAATGGATCCCCAGGAGAGGCAGCCTCTGGATGCCTTTCTTTGTCTCTGTATTTCCTCCTGTGAGTATTTTTTTCTCCCTTCTAAGAAGGCCTGAAGCATCCACATTTTGGTCTTCCTTCTTCTTGAGCTTCATTCATATGGTCTATAAATTGTTTCTTGGGTGTTCTGAGTTTTTGAGCTAATATCCACTTAACAGTGAGTACATATAATGTATGTTCTTTTATGACTGGATTACCTCACTCAGGATATTTTCTTGTTCCATCCATTTGGCTAAGAGTTTCATGAAGTCATTGGTTTTAATAGGTGAGTAGTACTCCATTGCATAAATGTACCACATTTTCTGCATCCAATCTTCTGTTGAAGGATCTGGGTTCTTTTGAGCTTCTGGCTATTATAAATAAGGCTGCTATGAACATATTGGAACATGTGTCTTTGTTATATGTTGAAGCATCTTTTGGGTATATGCCCAAGAGTGGTATAACTGGGTCCTCAGGTTATACCACTAGACTGATTTCCAGAGTGGTTGTACCAGCTTGCATTCCCACCAATAATGGAGGAGTGTTCCTCTTTTTCCACATCCTCGACAGCATCTGCTGTCACCTAAGTTTTTAATCTAAGCCATTCTGACTGGTGTGAGGTGGGATCTCATGTGATTGGCATTTCCCTGATGACTAAGGATGTTTAACATTTCTTTAGATGCTTCTCAGCCATTCAATATTCCTCAATTGAGAATTCTTTGTTTAGTTCTGTTCCCCATTTTAAATAGGATTATTTAATTCTCTGGAGTCCGACTTTTGAGTTCCTTGTATATATTGGATACTAGCTCTCTATCAGATGTAGGATTGGTAAAGATCTTTTCCCAAACTGTGGGTTGCTGTTTTGTCCTATTGACAGTGTCCTTTGCCTTATAGAAACTTTGTGATTTTTATGTCAATTCTTGATTTTAGAGCATAAGCCATTGGTGTTCTGTTCAGGAAATCTCTCCCAATGCCTATGGGAGACTCTTTCCCACTTTCTCTTCTATTAGTTTCAGTGTACCTAGTTTTAGGTAGAGGTTGTTGATCTATTTGGAATTGAGCTTTACACAAGGAAATAAGAATAAGTCAATTTGCATTCTTCTGCATGCTGACTGCCAGTTGAACCAGCACCAAAAAGGAAGAGGCTGTCCTTTTCCCTTTAGTTATTTTTGGTTCCTTTGTCAAAGATCAAGTGACCATAGATGTGTGAGTTTATTTCTGGGTTTTTTAGTTCTATACCATTGATCTACCTGCCAGTCTTTGTATTGATACCATGCAGTTTTTAATCACGAGTTCTTTTATTGTTAAGAATAGTTTTTGATATCCTGGGTTTTTTATTCCAAATGAATTTGCAAATGGCTCTTTCTAACTCTATGAAGAATTGAGTTGGAATTTTGATGGGGATTGCATTGAATCTGTGGATTGCTTTTGTCAAGATGGCCACTTTTACTATATTAATCCTGCCAATCCATGAGCATGGGAGATCTTGCCATCTTCTGAGATCTTCTTCAATTTATTTTGTCAAAGACGTGTAGTTCTTGTTGTGCATGTCTCTCTTGTTATGCATGTCACACCCAGGTATTTTATGTCATTTCTGACTATTGTGAAGGGTGTCATTTTCCTAATTTCTTTCTCAGCCTGTTTATCCTTTGAGTAGAAGAAGGCTACTGATTTGAGTTAATTTTATATCCAGCCACTTTGCTGAAGTTGTTTATCGGCTGTAGGAGTTCTCTGGTGGAATTTTTGGGGTCACTTAAGTATACTGTCATATCATCTGCAAATAGGGATGTTTTTACTTCCTCCTTTTCAATTTGCACTCCTTTGATCTCTTTTTGTTGCTCTGGTTAGGACTTCAAGTACTATACTGAATAGGTAGGGAGAGAGTGAGCAGCCTTGCCTTGTCCCTGATTTTAGTGGGATTGCATCAAGTTTCTTTCCATTTAGTTTGATGAAAGCTACTGGTTGGCTGTATATTGCTTTTACTATGATTAAATATGGACCTTGAATTCATGGTCTTTCTAAGACTTATTATGAAGGGGTGTTGAATTTTGTCAAATGCTTTCCCACCATCTAATGAGATGATCGTGTGGGTTTTTTTCTTTGAGTTTGTTTATATAGTGGATTACACTGATGGATTTCTGAATATTGAACCATCCCTGCATCCCTGGGATGAAGCCTACATGCTCATGGTGAATGATTGTTTTGATGTGTTCTTGAATTTGGTTTTCACAAATTTTATTGAATATTTTTGCAACAATATTCATAAGGGAGATTGACCCGAAGTTCTCTTTCTTTGTTGGATTTTTGTGTGGTTTAGGTATAAGCATAATTGTGGCATCAAAGAACGAATTGGGTAGTGTTTCTTCTGTTTATATTGTGTTGAATAGTTTGAAGAGTATTGGTATTAAGTCTTCTATGAAAGTCTGATAGAATTCTACACTAAACCCATCTGGTCCTAGGCTTTATTTGAGGGGGGAGGAGATTGGGAGACTTTTGATGAGTGCTTCTACTTCTTTAGGGGTTATGGGATTGTCCAGATAGTTTATCTGATTCTGATTTAACCTTGGTACCTGATCTTTATCTATAAAATTGTCCATTTCATCCAAATTTTACAGTTTTGTTGAGTATAGGCTTTTTAGTAGGATCTGAATTTTTTTTTTTAATTTCCTCAGTTTCTGTTCTTATGTCTTCCTTTACATTTCTGTTTTTTTGGTTAATTTGGATACTCTCTCTCTGTGCCCTCTGTTTAGTCTGGCTAATGGTTTATCTATCTGTTGATTTTCTCAAAGAACCATCTCTTTGTTTTGTTGATTTTTTTTTTTGTATAGTTCTTTTTGATTCTATTTGGTTGATTTCAGCTCTGAGTTTGATTATTCCCTGTCATGTATTTCTCATGGGTATATTTGCTTCTTTTTGTTCTAGAGCTTTCAGATGTGCTGTCAAGCTGCTAGTTTCTCTCTAGTTTCTTTTTGAAGGCACTCACAGCTATGAGTTTTTCTCTTAGTACTGCTTTCGTTGTGTCCCATAAGTTTAGGCATGCTGTTCCTTCATTTCTTCCTTGACCACATTATTATTAAGTAGAATGTTGTTCAGCTTTCATGTGCATGTGTGCTTTCTGTTGTTTTTGTTGTTATTAAAGACTTGCCTTAATCTGATATGATGCACAGGATTATTTTAATCTTCTTGTATTTGGTGAGGCCTGTTTTGTGACCAACTATATGGCCAGTTTTAGAGAAGGTACCATGAGGTACTGAGAGGAAAGTGTATTCTTTTGTTTTAGGATGAAATGTTCTATAGATGTCTGTTAAATCTATTTTGTTCATACCTTTTTTTTTTTTTTAGTTTCACTGTGTCTGTTTACATAATCTGTCCATTGATGAGAGGAGGGTATTGAAGTCTCCTACTATTATTGTGTGTGGTGCAATGTATGCTTTGAGCTTCAGTAAAGTTTCTTTTATGTATGTGGGTGCCCTTGCATTTGAACTATAGATGGTCAGAATTTAGAGTTCCTCTTGGTAGATTTTTTTGTTTGGTGGGTATGAAGTGTCCTTCCATATTTTTTGGTAACTTTTGTTTGAAAGTCAATTTTATTCAGTATTAGAATGGCTACTCCAGCTTGTTTCTTGGGACCATTTGCTTGGAAAAAATTTTCCAGCCTTTTACTCTGAGGTAGTGCTGTCTTTGTTACTCAGATGTGTTTGCTATATGCAGCAAAATGCTAGGTCCTGTTTATGTATTAAGTCTGTTAGTCTGTGTCTTTTTGGGGGGGATTTGAGTACATTGATGTTATGCTATATTAAGGAATAGTGATTGTTTTTCCTATTATTTTTGTTGTTAGAGCTAGAATTATGTTTGTGTGGCTATCTTCATTTGGGTTGGTTGAAAGAAGATTACTTTCTTACATTTTATAGTGTGTAGTTTCCCTCCTTGTGTTGGAGTTTTCTATCTATTATCCTTTGTCGGGCTGGATTTGTAGAAGGATATTCTGTAAATTTGTTTTTGACATGGAATATCTTGGTTTCTCCATCTATGTTAATTGAGAGTTTTGTTGAATATAGTACCCTGGGCTGGCATTTGTGTTCTCTTATGGTCTGTATGACATCTTCCCAGGATCTTCTAGCTTTCATAGTCTCTGTTGAGAAGTCTTGTGTAATTCTGATAAATCTGCCTTTATATGTTACTTGATCTTTTTTTCTTACTGCTTTTAATGTTCTTTCTATGTTTTGTGCATTTGGTGTTTTGACTATTATGTGACAAGAGGAATTTATTTTCTGGTCCAACCTACTTGGAATTCTGTAGGCTTCTTGTATGTTCATGGACATCTCTTTCATTGGGTTAAGGAAGTTTTCTTCTGTAATTTTGTTGAAGATACTCACTGCCTTTTAGTCGAGGATCTTCGATCTCCTTTATACGTATTATCCGTAGTTTTGGTCTTAAAAAAAAGATTTGTTTATTTATTTATTATGTATAAGTCACTGTAGCTGTCTTCAGACATACCAGAAGACCATATCAAATCTCATTACAGTTGGTTGTGAGTAACCACGTGGTTGCTGGGATTTAGACTCAGGACCGCTGGAAGAACAGCCAATACTCTTAACCACTAAGCCATCTCTTCAGCCCCCACGTTTGATCTTTTAATTGTTTCCTGGATTTCCTAGATGTTTTTGGGTTAGGAGATTTTTGCATTTTTTTTTTACTATTGTGTCAATGTTTTCTATGGTATCTTCTGCTTCTGTGATTCTCTCTTCTATCTCTTGTATTCTGTTGATGATGTTTGTCCCTATGACTCCTGATCTCTTTCCTAGGTTTTCTATTTCCGGGGTTGTCTCTTTTTGTGATTTATTTATTGTTTCTATTTCCATTTTAAAATCCTGGATGGTTTTGTTCAATTCCTTCGCCTGTTTGGTTGTGTTTTCCTGTAACTCTTTAAGGGATTTTTATGTTTCCTCTTTAAGGGCTTCTACTTGTTTACCCGTGTTCTCTCGTATTTCTTTAAGGGAGTTATTTATGTCCTTCTTAAAGTCTTCTATCATCATTGTTATCATGAGATGTAATTTTAAATCCAAATCTTGCTTTTCAGGTGTGTTGGGCTATCCAGGACTCGCTGTGGTATGAGAAATAGGTTCTGATGATGCCAAGTAGCTTTAGTTTCTGTTGCTTATCTTCTTGTGCTTGCCTCTTGCCATCTAGTTATCTCTGATGTTAGTTGGTCTTGTTGTCTCTGACTGGAGCTTGCCCGTCCTGTGGGCCTGTGAGCCTGTGATCTTAGAAGTGGGAGCACTCCTGGGAGACCAGTCCTCTCAGGACAGGATTTGGGTGCGAAGATCTGTGGGACAGCCTTAGCTCTGGGCACAGATAGACAGGAAGGATTCTGTTCCAGGCTGTTCCATGGTTCCTGTGCCCTATGTGCTCCCTGCAGGTCCCTCCTTGGACAGTTTTTGGAGTGAAAAGGGGATCTCACCTGAAGGTTCAGTAATGAAAACAGTCATGGGAGACAAGCTCTCTCTGCGCAGGTTTTGGGTATGGAAGGTTGTGAGACAGCCTTAGCTCTGGGCCCAGATGGAGACCAGAAGCAGCAAACCTATACTTAACATTAGCTACAGCATACCTATAGTTAACATTATATACAGTAAACCTATAGTTTACACTATATACAGTAAACATATAGTTTACACTATATACAGCAAACCTATATTTAACATTAGCTACAGCATACCTATAGTTAACAATATATACAGTAAATCTATAGTTTACACTATATACAGTAAACATATAGTTGACACTATATACAATAAACATATAGTTAACACTATATACAGCAAACCTATATTTAACACTATCTACAGCATACCTATAGTTAACACTATATACAGTAAACATATAGTTAACACTATATACAGTAAACCTATATTTAACACTATCTACAGCATACCTATAGTTAACACTATATACAGCAAACCTATATTTAACGCTATATACACTAAACCTATAGTTTACACTATATACAGTAAACCTATAGTTTATACTATATAGTAAACCAATAGTTAACACTATATACAGTAAACCTATATTTAACACTATCTACAGTAAACCTATAGTTAACACTATATACAGTAAACCTATAGTTTACACTATATACAGTAAACCTATAGTTAACACTATATACAGTAAACCTATAGTTTACACTATATACAGTAAACCTATAGTTTACACTATATAAAGTAAACCTATATTTAACACTATCTACAGCATACCTATAGTTAACACTATATACAGTAAACCTATAGTTTACACTATATACAGTAAGCCTATAGTTTACACTATATACAGTAAACCTATAGTTTACACTATATACAGTAAGCCTATAGTTTACACTATCTGCAGCATACCTATAGTTAACACTATATACAGTAAACCTATAGTTAACACTATATACACTAAAGCTATATTTAACACTATCTACAGCATACCTATAGTTAACACTATATAAAGTAAACCAATAGTTAACACTATATACAGTAAACCTATAGTTAATGATATATCTAACAAACATATAGTTAACACTATGTTAAATGGAGACAAGCAAAACATTTTCTCTAAAATCAGGAATGAGATGAGACTGTTCACTTTGCCCTCTCTTCTTTAACTTCATACCTGAAGTCTTAGCTATAATAGTTAGACAAGACAAAGACAGGAAATGAATAAAGATAGGAAAAGAAGAAGTCCTACTATCCCCATGTGCTCTATACATGCATGAGTCATTACTTAAAATACCCCGTAGAATCCACTAGAAAACTCTTAGATTTGATAAGAGCTAAATTAACTTTGCCCAGTAAAGTTTCAGGACACAAAATCAATGTGAAAACCAGTAGGCTTCATATATGCCTTTAATGTTCTATCAGAGAAGGAAATTAGAAAAAATATCCCACTTGAAACAACTCCAAAATAGTAAGTGTCTTGAACTATATGTAATGGAGAAAGAGAAAGACCCCCTACAGCAATAACTTTAAGACACTGAAAAGGGATACCAAAGAAGATACTTGATGGAAAAAAGATCTTCCATCCTCCTGGATAAGCTGAATTAATAGTGTGGAGGTGGCTACATTACTTAAATGCATGTACATATTTAATGCAATATGTACCCAAACACCAATGCCACAATCCAGAGAATTTTAGAAAAAAACAATTCAAGAATTCATATGGAACCCTAATTACCCAATTTGGTGGTGTAAGAACACAGCTGGTGTTATCACAGTTCCAAAACTCAAACTATACTACAGAGGTCTGTAATAAAGACAGTTTGGTTTTGGCATAAAAATGGACGCATAGATTAGTGGAATAGAATAGAGTTTCTGGAAATTAACTGACAAAGATATGGCCACATAATTCCTGACAAAGGATGCAAAAACCACAAACTTATGCTCACCTAAATCTCGATAAAGATGGGCTATCCAACTAATGGTGCTGGGAAAACTGTATATCCACCGGCTCAATAAGTGAAAATTAGATTCGAATCTCTCCCCTTGTATAAAAATCAATTCAAAATGGATCAAAGACCTTAGTTTAAAGCCTGAAGTGCTAACCTGCTAGAAGAAAAGGTGGGGATTATTCTTGAAGACCTTGGGGGGTATGCACAAACTTTCCGAATAGAACTCTAATCTCACAGGAACCAGTCTCAAGTGTCAACAGACAGGGCTTGATAAGATTTAAAGTTTCTACACAGCAAAGGAAACTATCAGCAGAGCACAGGCAACCCTCCCTAGTGAGAGAACATCTTTGCCAACTACGCTTCAAATGGGCTAACGTGTGGATTTAAAAAGAATTGTAGGATTTAAATACCAAGAAATTAAAACTGCCGAACAACAAATGGGTTAATGACTGAAAAGACAAATAAAAAGTATTAGTGGCCAATAATTCATTTTAAAAGTGTTCTACATCTCTAGCCATCCAGAAAATTCAAATTAAACTAGTTTGAGATATCATCACACCTTCATCAGAGTGGCTGCTATTAAGAAATCTGACAATAAGTGATAGGGAGGATGTGGAGAAAGAGGAACCCTTGCTCACTGCTGGTTCCAGTGAAAATACAGTTATGAAAATCAGTTTGGAGATTCCTCAAAAAGGTGAAAATAGATTCATCATAGGACCCAGCTATTTTGCTCCAGGGTGTGTGCCCAGAGAATCCTACATCCTACCAGAGAAATAGTTGTACCTCTGTGTTTATTGCTGCTCTATTCACCATAGCAAGGGAATGGAATCAACCTGTTGCCCATCAAACGTTGAATGGACAATATGAATCTGGACCATATATTAAAAGGAATACTATTCAGCTCAAAAGATAAATGAAATCACAAAAATCTATAGGAAAATGGATGGACTTAGAATGTATTCTGCTAACTGAGAGCACCTGAATCAGAAAGAAAAGGCACATAATGAATGCATACTGTGTATATGTGAATATATAACGAATGCATACAGTGTGTATGTAAACACACGTAGTTAAGTCTATCATATAAAAAGGAGAAAAAATGATAATATTAGGTGATGAGGAAGGACGGGATGCATACAAAGGGTACATGAGTTATCAAAAGAATGAAAACACTTAATACTTTAAACTCTGTCATGAATTATTCTCTTTTTGTGTATGATAGATAAGTGCATAAAATGTAATTGATAGTGAAGGTGCAAAGCCCACAGTGAGGCTCCGGGGCTTCAGAATGGTTATTCTAAATGTTTGGAAGTTCTTGAGATGTGTGGACTTTAGGTCCGGGCAAGGACTTGTTTGAGATGCAACATTAAACTAGCTGTGTGAGTCTTTTTATTTGCATGTTCTAAAAATATGATAATGCGATTTTTAAGAATATGAACACGTGTGCAGGTACTGTGGAGGGCAGGGTTGTCAGATCCCATGGAGTTTTATATAGGGGTTGTGAGTGGCCAGACAGGAGTGCAGGAACCCAAACTCGGGTCTTCTGTAAAAGCAGTACATGCTCTTGAATGCTGAGCCTTCCCTCCAGCCCCCATGGCGCTGTATTATAATTCTGTTTCTAATTGTTCATTGGTACTATACAGAGATATGATTAATATTTACACAGTAGCCTTGGGTCCTGCAACTTTGCCAAACTCACCAGTAGTTCTAGGAACTCCTTCTTTTGCAAATGCCCTGAGATTTCTTATGTTATATGTAACATACAATCTATAGACATATTATCATCTGTGAATATGAACAGTGTGGGCCCTATATTTCGTTGATGAAATATTATTGCAGTGGCTAGGGCTGATGGTCGAACATTGAATTGATGCATGAGTGTGGACCTCGTTCCCAGTCTTATGCAGAATGATGTCAGCGGGTCATTCCCACAGACATACTTTTCAGGCTATAGAAACTCTCTTCTAATCCCAATTTGTTGAAAGATTTTTAAAGAAAATTATGACAGACATTGAGTATAACTAAACACTTTTCTAAACCAATTAATATGACCTTTGTGGGTTTTTTTTTTTTTTTTTTTTTTTTTGGTCTTTTACAGATTTGCATTGATTTTTATCTATTGAGCTAATTTTGTGCTTTAAAGAGAAATCTCACCAGGTAAGACTGTGTGTGTATGTGTGTATGTGTGCGTACGCGTGGGGGAGAGAGAGAGAGAGAGAGAGAGAGAGAGAGAGAAGGGGAGGGAGGAAGAGATGAAGAGAGGGGAAAGAGAAAGGAAGAAAGGAAGGGGAAAGAAGGGACAGAGGAGAGAAAGGAAGATTTACATTTGTAATAAATGATTTGTTAATATTTTGTTGAAATCATATGCAAGAACCTATAGTTATATTTGTTAGGAATGTTCTTAACTACTGATTTTATATTTATGTTTAAAATATAACATAATTATATTTTATAAATATTATTTATATGTAATATATAATATAATATTAAAATAAAATAAAATATAAATGTTCATATTTATTAGGGATATTCTCCTTGATACTAGTTTGATTTTTTTAAGTAGACTTGGAAATATCTATGTCATTACTGGCTGAATTTTGGTCATTTGTAATTTTCCAGAAATTGATCATTTTCCAGTAAGTTGAAGATTTAAGCCACTAACTGTCAAAACACAGACCAGAAATGGAGTCGTGAGAGGAAAATTTTGAGTGTCTGTGAGAATACTTGAAGGAAACAAGACCACAATCTTGCAACCTCCGCTTCTTCAAAGCATGGAGTTGTCCTTGAAGTGTGTTTCTGTGCTCCTCCCAGGGGTGGTGGACGGAAGTGAGTTTACTTCAGATTACTCATGGTTGCTTGCCTGTTTTATTCAATTAAATGTTTACATGCCTCTATGGGAAAACATGTTTTTGCCACATGAGACCTGTTCTTGTGATTGTATACAGCTTGAACTGGTGAGAACTTTACTCATACGACCTTCTTAACTCTCAGAGTATAAACTGTCTGAGGCTCTGAATGAAGCTGTTGATTGCACGAGACTTTAGTCAGCCTCGCCTACTAGCTCTACTCTCCCACGTCCCTCCGCCTATGAAGCGCTGACAGTAAACCTATTCATGGTCTTTTCTATTTTAAACTTTTAAAAACATTTGTTTATTTTATTTTATTGTGGGAATGTTTTACCTATATGTATGCGTGTGCACATGTGTGTCTGGTGCTCATAGGGGTCTGAAGAGCTCATCAGATTCCTCCCTACAACTGGAGATGCAGACGGTTGTGAGGCACTGTGTGGGTTCTAGGCACCAAAGCCAGGTCCTCTGGAAGAGTAATAAGTACTTTTTTTAAACAAGGAGCTTATTTATTATATATGAATACACTGTGGCTATCTTCAGACACACCAGAAGAGGGCATCAGATCCCATTGCAGATGGCTGTGAGCCACCATATGGTTGCTGGGAATTGAACTCAGGACCTCTGGAAGAGCAGTCAGTGCTCTTAACTGCTGAGCCATCTCTCCAGCCCGCAGTGAGTACTCTTAACTGCTCAGGCAATTACCCAGCACCAGGACATTTTCTTTCTGGTTGTTGCTGAAGACTGCAGCATTCTGCTTTCACCATGGATAGTGGGGGTTTGAGTCTTCTGTCTTCCTTTGTTATTCTAGCTGGAGATTTATCAATCATATTGGCCTTTTCCCAACAGCAACCTTTGTCTTGGCTTTACCATGTTTTCTATTATCAACTTCATTAATTTCTGACCTTATTATCTCCTTACTTCTGATTGACTTCAATTTTTTCCAGTTTCTTATATACACCTTAAACTGATCATGATGTTTTTCTTTTCTTCTTCTCTTCTTGAATTTTTATTTATGATTTGATTTTAAAGCATTTAATTACATTCACTTTTCTTTTGAACACCCTGTTAATTGTATCCCACTAATGTTGATGCAGGTTTTCAAACTCCTTCAGCTTAAAAGTTTTTGTTTGTGCCTATTCTTAAGTTTCTTTAATGAAACTGAGAACTTCAAACAGGGGACCCCGATTTCCAAGGCTCCATATGATGGCTACTGGGAGTCTTCTCTCCTGTGTTTTAATGTAATTGACATAGAAGATGAACATATTCCTGCACCCCTTGATGATACAAAAGCATGTTCATTTCTTGGACTCTTCAGATATGTGAGCCAGTCAATGTTTTCCACGTGCCAGTCAATGTTTTCACGTATCCTAAACTAGGTTTATACCCTGGGCATCCTAAACTTGGTTTGTATGCTATGGGTGATTGTTTGAATGAGAAATGTTCCTCATATAGTCATGCATTTGAACACTTGGTTCCCAAGTGTTATTTGGGAAGTTTATGGAACATTATTATATGATAAACTTGCCCTGACATGATGCAACACACACACACACACACACACACACACACACACACACACACACACACACACAAACACATTCAACCCACAAAGGTAATCCATGACAGACCAAAGTAACAATTCTATCAATGTTCAAATTGGTGAACCAAGGAGTTTTTTATTGGCCTTACTAGCAGGCGTATGTGTGTGTGGGGATGACTTGCAAGGATCAGGGATGACTCGAAAGCAGCCAAATTACTAAAAATTCCCACACCAGCACAGGTGAAAACAAAATCCAAAAACCAAAAACACAAAAGCAAAACAAAACACAAAGCTTCATCCCAGAGTCCTCAGCACAGCTCACAGTCAGCTTGATCATGTGGGAACCCCTTCTCTCTGCAGTTCAGGTAGTCCATCAGGATCCTCTCCCAAGCAGTTGGTGTCTTCTTTCTACATTGCCATAGAGGAGTTCTCAAAAATTTTTTTAAGTCGCTGTTTTCCTAGAAGAGTGAAACTTTGTTTATCCCCTGAGTATCATGAGCATTTCCCTCCCTCCTAGAGGAGAATTACCTCCTTCCAATTAGGAGACAAACACAGAAAATAGACCTTTCTACTTGCCACAGGAAGTTTGCCACAGGGGAAGGGATTTGGGGATTTACAACCCCACCTGGCTTCTATTTCTCCCTTGTCACTTTCTGGGTGTGGATGAAAATGGGGTCAGTCAGCTTCCTGTTCCTGTTGCCAGGCCTTCCCTAACATTGTGGACTCTATCTCTCTGGAACTGTAAGCCAAAATAAAACCATTGTTTCCTAAGTTTCTTTTTGTCAGGTATTTTAGTTACAGGAAAGTAATTAATACACTACGATTCTAGCGAAAGAGTTCTGAATGACATTTAAGCATCAAGGGACTATGGCAGGCAGGCACAGTGGTGAATCAAAGTTCAGCATATGAATGTGTCATAGTAAGAAGAGGGACTCCCTTCAAATGACAAGTGGAAAAGGAGCCATAAGAGGCTTGCCCAGGGACAAGAAGTTGTATTTGAAGAACCAGAAAATGAATTAATCAAAAACAAAACAAAACAAAACAAAACAAACCAGAGAGTAATGGACAACGTAATACTTATGAGGGGCCAGTCAAGTTAAGAACTGAGAAGGGCACTTTGAATCTATCAACAAGGAGGCTTTTCTGTCTGCCAAGTTAGAAGAGCACCCATTGCTCTGCACCCCTTTCTGCAGAGAAAGAAATAGAAGCAGTGAGGTATTTAACTCTTTGTTCACGTTTCTTTTTCATTTGATTTGGAGGTGGCAGATACCAGATTATAGATCCTGGAAACCTGAAGACATTTGACACCGTGTCCTGCTCCCTGCCTCATACCTGAGTCTTTGGTCTTGTTTTGTTTTTTAAGTCTGTCTGAAGTTTGTACATGCTCTGTTCTGTCTTTGTTGTTTGTTTGTTCTTTCAAATCATCAATTCAGTGATTCACAGTGAATTTGAGCACCTCAGCAAATCTTACCAAACAGAACTCACACATTGGTTTCATTTTGGCTACACTAGTCCCCAGGGAGCTCCAGAAACTACCTCATTAGCTAGGTATGTGGAGGGAAAATCCCGTGTCTTAAACACATCTACTGAGAGATAAACCCTCATCCCCTGGCCAATGAGAACATCCATTTATGAGTCAGTTTGTGATTTTCTCTTAACTATATCTTGTATTCCATGCAGCAGAACTAGGCTAGGAAACTGTAAACATCTTAAGTTGACCCTTGGGAAAGGTGGATTTGAGAAAGACGAAGAAGACTAAGTCAGAAAATTAATTTTAAGGAGTTCCTTGACCCTAGCAGAGCTAGTGACTCATCACTCCACCTACCTACTTAGTAAAGCTAAGTACTTTTGTAGTAAACCTGAGGGCTGGGATTTGATCCTAGCCTGTCATAAAATGATGGTCCACACCAATAATATCAGCACTTGGGAGGTAGAGGCAGGAGGATCACAAGTTCAAGATCATCCTTGGCTACATAGCAAGCCTGGTGTTGGTCTTGACAAAACACAGCATAACAATATAACTTGGCTTATATATTTCCTTTCCACACAGAGGTAGGATGTATGTCCCTCGCTTTTAACCTGGATGGTCCTGTGATGGACTTGACTCGTTGAGCTCAAGTGAAGCAGTGCTGTATCACAGCTAAGGCTAAGTCAGAAGTCACGTAGCTTTAGCTTGTTTTCCGGATCACTAGCTTTTAAGAATCTTGAGCCCCTATGATAGGGAGGCCACAGGTAAATACTCCAGTCATTTCCTACTGAGCCCAGCCCTGGAGTCACCCCTACCTGGGACTATGTGAATGAAGTCTCAGGCTATTTCAACCCTTAGTCATTTGGGTTTGCCCAGCTGAGCCCTCAGATATGTGCAGCAGAGACAAGCCACACCAATTATGAAATGTTTGAATTCTTGGTATAATGAAATGATTGTTTTGATGTCTTTGTTGTGCAGTGATAAGTCTAGGAATAGATACTCCTAGCAGGGTCTCATTTTAAGATAAAGGAACTGAGCCGGGTTTCAGAAAGATTAAGCACTTTGACCCAGGTCCCACAGGGGGTCAATAGAGAGCCATAGCTGAACAAAGGTCTGGGCTGTTACAGGGTCTTCTCTCCCTGTTTTCCTAAGTGTGTCTTGCTGGGTTAGGCTTTGACACATCCCAAGCTGCTCATTACTGTTCTTCAGTCTGGGGATTGTCTGTGGCCTATATAGATTGCAATGGCTGAGGCTGTGTTAGATAAACAGTCTTAGTGACACATTTGGTTTGCATTCTCTCTAGATAATTGAAAGGCATTTGTCCCACAAGTAGGTCCTTTCTGATTTCCTCTCCACACCTACAGCCTGTAGGAGCCAGGCACTTGTGTTAAAACTAACAGATCTACTCCTCTCCCCACACTGCCCTCAGCATATCAATACCCACCGGTTCCCATTAAATTCTAATCACACTTGTAAGAGGGCTGATTCAGCCTCCCCTCTTATGCCCAGGAAGTGCTAGAGATGAGCAAATCTCTTATTGGAGTAATTCTGGGAGCTGAGGCAAAGCCGTGGCAGGAAGCCACCCACTAACTAGAAACCAAGGACATCAATCAGCCAAACGGATTTCTCT
The DNA here is from genome assembly GCF_963924665.1 of Micromys minutus. Taxonomy (NCBI): domain Eukaryota; kingdom Metazoa; phylum Chordata; class Mammalia; order Rodentia; family Muridae; genus Micromys; species Micromys minutus. Next base: position 36,372,336 of record NC_137952.1, on the reverse strand, counting down.
GCTCTCCCAGCCATTTGAACAGTTATCATTGCTCCAGGCTTTGTTCAAAGTTACTCGACAAGTTGGTTCCTGGATGATAAGTCACCAGAGCCTCACTGCACTGTCTCTGTGTCCTGGGGCTCTCTTTACTCATTTCTCAAAATGGGCTGATGTTCATCTGCTGCGCTCTAAAAAGAACAGAGCCTCTACTTCTTGTGCTCACATCCTGATTGTAGCAGGAAGATGAAAAAGGAACCCGAGCTTGGCTAGGATATCAATACGCTTCTCATTTGATACCCTAGGGAGACAAGGGGATGATGCTTAAATTCACTTCACTGTGCCCCTACTATCATTCTTCCTCAATAGCTACAGAGGCATGATCCGGTCCTGGGAAGTGACTTATATTCCCAGAGGTGGCATGGGGCAGGGATGGCTTACAGTCATGAAACCTCATTTCCTCATTTCTAAATAAAGTAAACCGAGGCCAGAAAGAAAAACACGATTTATCCAATGTTGACTAGTGAGAAATGGTTAAGAAGTGAACCAACCTCTCCCAGGCCAGCATTTCTTTACAGCTTTAGGAGTGCCATACTAGGCACACTGTGGCGATGATTGGCAGAACCAGATTAAACCAAGGGACCGGATCTGCACCAGCGTTCTCTCTCTTATAACTGTTTCGAGAAGGCAGTCCGCATAGCCTCAGTTTCCGTTCTGTAAAATAAGAATAGAAGCTGAACACAACACGTCTTAGGAGGATTCATTTGTCCATGCATCCGTTAAAAATACGATTGAGGATTAACCGTGTGCCAGACTGTGGACGGTGTACTCAGCTTATTGTAAAGATGCTGCTGCTGCTTGCTTTAGGGTGGTGGTCTAGTTAGTAAAGTGGACAACATGAGCACAGCACAGAAATTCAGCAGCCACGGGAAAAGAAATCCATCTTCCCAGAGTCACCCTACTTCTTAAGTATCAGAAGGCACGGGATCCCGATCCAGCTCTGTCTAAAAATGTTGGTGACGTGAAGAGATTAAGGTTTTGAAAGTCTAGACCACATAATTCTGTGTTCCCCAGCACGCCTGACCCTATAAGGCATCCAGAAAACATTTGTTTGGATATATGAAACCCCCTTTCCAGTTATAAGTGACTCCGTCTCAGGTTCATCTTACTCCCTTTATTTATTCTGGTTCCATTTTGTGATTCATCCTCTCCTTTACCCAAAAACTAGTCTGGAGATTGGTACTAGACACAGTCCTTATGTTAGACACAGGCACATATGTTAACATTTCTGACTGAATAAATACTTGTATAGTTTCCGTTGGTCCCCACTGGCTAGATCTTGGGACATGGTGTGTTCTAGAAAGGCGAGTGCTTTTATCTATCTTTGTACCCTGTTGGAATATGACATTGCAGCTAACACATTACAGGTACTTTGGTCACGCCCCTGCTTACTCCTGTCACTCTGCTTTTTCTTCCTCGGGAACATCAGCATTCTTTTCGGTATACGTGCTCTCTCACCAGCCTCCTTGTTGTTCCTTAGATATGTCATCTTGTTCCTACTCTGGGGACTTGCTATTGTTGTCGGTGACCGTGTGCCCGTGCCCACCATATGTGTTTATCTCTATCTCTTGACTCCCCTGCACCTGTACTCAAATGTCACCTCTCGAGGAGGATCACTTTATCCATGAAAGCATTCTCTACCGTCATCTGCCCTACTCACCTGCAGTTATATGAGAGCTCACTTGTATAGTTTGCTGTTTGTTTTGGTTGCTGGAATGTAAGCTCAGGGAGCCAGAGATCTTGATTGCTATTGTACCTAATCATATTTATAAGTCCTATAATATGCCAAGACATGGTAGGCACTCAGTAAAGGTTTTATAGAACCAGTGAGTGGATAAAAATAGTATTACATTATGTTGTGGTCAAAATAAATCCATAGCCAGCTGCAGTTCTCATGTAGCCACCACGGAGAGCCCAAAGGCTCCACCTCTCTCTGTGTTCTCACACTCAGTTTTGATTTAGAGCTGTTTTGCATTCTTAGGTAACAGATAATGGGTGAAGTCTCTTGACGGGACATCGGTGAATTTTGCATTTTTATTGTCCAAAAGCAGGCAGAGAGAAGACCCCCTCACTGTTACAGAACACGTTCAAATAATGATTTATACAGACATGCGCTCACTGTAGAAACCACCATCGCGCATGGTTATTGAAGACACGGATCTTCTCCACATTCCCAACAGAGAAAAAATGCCAAGTGGAGACATCTGGAGAAAAAAAAAATTAAGTTTAGATTTCAAGTAGTGGCAAAATGAAGATGTCACTAATGCCCAGTGGAAGGACAGCTCGTTACTCCCCCCTCTCTACTCACTTCCCTTGGGCCCTATTTTCTGCTTCTGCACCTGAGACTCCTGGCAAATAGCGAGAATTTACTTTGCAGCACCATGGACAGCGCTGGCAAGCCGCCCAGACGCCAGGGGGAGCCAGACTAGGGGCGTGCACGCAGCTAGACAAATACTAAGTACATCCTGGGGCTAATCATGCTAGGGAATACAAAGATTCGTATTGTCCTGACCTTCAAAAATTTCAAGTCTTCAACTTTCTTAGACTGATAAAGCTGTAGCAGAGCCCCCTGCCTCCTGGTACTTAAAAAGATGGGGGTGGAGGAATGCCCAAGGAAAGTGGTTTCCTGTACCATGGTTGTTGAACTTCTGTGGTGTGTGCGAGGCAGCCACTTACTAACTAGACCACCACCCTCATAGCCGTAGGCAACAGCATAATTAGCCATCACTTCATCCCAAGAATGAAATAGACAAACTAGACTAACCCTTAAGAAACAAGTGCATTGCTGCACGTCTCCTTAAACTTTTTCCACTTGCAAAGTCTTTTGGAGCAAGACATATTTAATGAGAGTCCGATTATAAAGCTGTATAAAAAGGGTAGACAAGTCAATCGTTTTCTGATAGCGAATCATAAGGAAATATACTTTTTGAAATATGAAATGGATATATTTTGTTAAACAGGTTTAGAAACTTTTATCAAGTCAGCAGAGTGTCGTTTCTTTGTGAAGTAAACTAAACTCAATTTTTTTCCAAAATGCAATTTTTATTTATTCCTTGGGAATTCTACACACACACACACACACACACACACACACACACACACACACTTTATTTTAATTATATCTACCCACATTCTTCTTCCTCCCACCCCTCCCAGAGATTTGCCACCGTGCCCCTCCCATTTTTATGTTCTCTTTTGTAACTACAGACACAAATTCCAATTAGCACTGCCTATGTGTGCACAGAGCAGGCCATTTACTGAAGCATGGGGAACCCACCAAGGACTGAATCCCTGGAGAAATTAGATTATTCCATCCCCAGCAGCCATCAGCGGCTAGTGGCTCCTCAGCTAGTGGAAGCAATATATTTTAAAAAATAATTAATTGATGTATAGATGAATTTTTCTACTTATTAGGGACTGTATACTTAGACGGATATGTTTGCTTATTCTCAAGTTAAAAAAATAAATCTAGCTGCATATTTGGTACTGAAGATTGTAGAGCATCTTTGGTGTTTATCAGAGTTGATTGATACTTTGTTTTGTCATCATAATTATGAGAATGCCCCTTTGCACAAATACACGTTCAAAATGGCAGAAGTATGCATATGGTAATTTAATAAATTGTTTAAGATGCTGTCCTAATCACAGGCCAAAATTTTTAAATACTTTTTTATGAAAATTAAGTCAGCAACTCAAATGGAAATTTAAAAAAACATTTTAATGCTGTGTAATCTCAAAATACATGGATTTGATACATGTTAGGAAAAACTGAAAACTTTTTTTTTTTAGCAATAATTAAGCCACCGTCTTACTATAAGAACAGAGAAGTTAATATGTACATAAAAACACTGCAATTCACAACACACACTGGTCTCAAATCTGAGCCACACCGTTTAGACAGCATGTATTGATGCGGTCTACAATGTGTCTGTTCTGTGTGTGCAGAACCAAGACTGTGGTGAGGTTGCACAATGCATTGTGGGAAAGTGTTGCTAGAAACGCCTTGGATTTTTACTTAGTTGTTGGCCATTGTGTTTTCAGAGGCTTTTCGTGCTTGCCCAAAGACTCCAAAGCTTCACATTTTGTTACACAGTACCGTGTGTATGTATCACATGTGTGCATACCCCTATGCCATACATGCCAACATTGACCCTTGCTAAGACAGGCCATATTTTTCTTTTGGCTATCAAACATTCAATTCATGACTTTGACTTAAGCAGGGAAAAAGATTGGAGCCAGAGAGATAGTTCAGCAGTCAAGAGCATCTGCTGCTCTTGCAGAGACCCTGGGGTTTGACTCCCAGAATCCACATCCGGTGCCTTACAGACCACCTGTAACTCCAGCTGCTGGAAATCTGATATCCTCTTTTGGCCTCCACAGATACTGCATATATGGTGCATATACATACATGCAGACACACACGTGCACATAAAAGGAAAAAGACTAATCATCTGCTCGTGGAGAACCAGTTCTGATACCGGAAGCATCTGCTGCCTCTGCTCCTCTGATTGAACTTACTTCATCTCAATGCTGGAAGTGGGCAACCAGGCAAAAAGTAACAACTGGCATTTGTGGATGTTAAAGGGTCGGGAACACCATCCATATATTAATTCCATACATGTAAAAACTCTATAAATGCTAGTTTTGGTTGTTTCTGATTTACAGAAACGATAACCAAAGCAGAGAAATCCAAAGGAGCTTGCCAAGGATCACACAGCCACTGAGGGGCAGAAATAGGCAGTCTGTGTGCCTGTGGAGCCCTTCTTCTCTCTCGATTGCTGTACTATGTGCTAAATTATATACAATCTCACCAGGGATAGATTTGATTGAACTTCAAATCAAGCTCCAACTTATCCACAGTGCACCATGTGTCTTTCTCTCTGCCAATGCAGGAAAAAAATAGAGTCTATTATGTGACATCTTAGAGGCACAGAACAATTTTAACTATGCCAAGGAGTCCCATGAGGATTTTATTTAAGTGGTGATTGGTTCTGTGCAGTTGTCTGATGTTCCCTCCCACTTACTTTTCTCCGATGAGGAAATCACACTGCTCTGTGCACCCTCTCCCAGCACATAAATGCCTCACCAAGGAAGATGAACCTTTTATAATGGATTTAGGTGTTCAGAAAGTTCCTTTTTTAAAATGCCACTATTACCAGAAGCTTGTAAGGATGACTCAGAGAGGCAGAAGCTATAATGGGAAATTAATTGTTATATCACAGATGGAATCCAGCTGAAGACTCAGCTTTAGACTGTCAATAGCCTTACTCCGAGGAGTTCTGAAACCGAGCAGCAGTTGAAGGTCAGTCAAGAACAGGGATCCAACAGTTCCCATCCCCCGCTCCACATTAAGACTCCTCAGTGTGTCTCAGACTGTAAGAGGATAAGGGTCACTCATCATGGGGTGTGTTTGCACGGGCGCATTGAGGTTGCTGTGAACATGTATGCACATGTTCTCGTGAAGTCAGGCTTATACGACTTTGTATGTGACAACATTAGTAAGGGTCTATACAATGATCATGTTATATGTATCTGCTCATATTGGTGCATACATGAATGAGAATGTATATGTTATTAGTCTTTTATATGGGTTTTGGGTACCTGTGGATATGAGGTATATTTTAGAACTTCAGTAAGGAGAGATACCTTAGTGGGTGATGGGAAGTGTAGTGGTGTAAACATGAAGGCATGAGCTTGGATTCCCAACACCCACCTAAAAACCTGGGCACGATGATGCCTGTAACTTCAGTGCTATGAGGCAGAGACGGGAAGATCCATGGGCGTTACTGGGCAGCCCGTCTAGATGAAACAATGAGTTCTAGACTCAAACGAACAAACAAACAAAGACAATGCAGAGATAGAGGAGGACACTCAAAGTCGACCTTATGCCTCAGGTATGCACACACAGGCAAATGTGCACTCACACACAAATTCCACAATACCACATGCACACCTGCACAAACTTTTAAACAAAAGGAATTAAAGCAACCCTTAAGTGTTTTCACATTGAAATAGATTATCTGCTGCTAACTGACTAGCAACTTGCAAGTTACAAAAACACTGTACATTTATCATACTCACATGCATATATATATATATATATATATATACATATACTTATACATACACATATATCTATATCTATCTATATCTATATATCTATCTATATCTATATCTGTATCTGTATCTATCTACATCTATCTATATCTATCTATATCTATATCTATATTTCTATCTCTATCTATTTATATATATATATATATATATATATATATATATATATATATATATATATAAAATGATGCCCATTTCAACTGGAGCTCGGGGAAAGATAACCTGCCCAAAGTCACATGGGCAGGAAGAGTGGGACCCAGAAGATCCAGGTCTCTATCCAGAGCTTGGCCTTCTCCTCCCCTCCAAGTTACAATGCTTCACCTGCACCAGCCTCCACCCAGAGAAGAGGGGCTCAGAATAGAAGTAACTGGGGGAAATCAGGTTCTGGACTCAGCTTGTCTTCAGTTATGTCAGAGAGGGGATTCAGTGACATTGTATTGCTGTGACAAAAATGAGACACTGGATTTTTTGACCCAGTAGGGCCCTCCTGCCCTAGTTGTGTGTGCCACATAGGAAGGAGGTCCTTTTGGGTGGCCTTCCTATCACCCAGGCAGTAATGAGTTTGGAACACTCAACTCTGGAGTACAGAAGAGTAAATTCAAGACTTTTCTGCCTATCTTAGACACATACTGTAGTTACCTGTTATACATTTGAGATTCACCCTTTCCAAATCTGGTCAAAAGCATTCATTCCACACCACTGTTCACCAAGCCTAGATGTGGCACCATCTCTTTCCAATTGTCTGACCAGCAACAGAAGTCAGGAACATGTTCTAAGATGTGAAGTCATGAATATGAGTGAAGCTTTTAAGTCCAGGACCCAGTAAACAGGTTGTCCTTGCTGGCCACGTGCTGACCCACTGTCTTTCCTGATAGCTGGGAAGGGAGGAGGGAATTGTGGGTAAACAAGATTTGGACTACAGACCAAGCAGAATTTGCCACAAGTGTGGCTCTACACAAGCCAAATGCACAACTTGGGAAACCATCCCTCCCCAACCCAGAGTTTCATTTTCTTCATCTGCAAAAAGAAACTTCCCATAAAGGACATTTGTCCCTGTTTTTATCCCTGTGTTGGATACACAGTGACTCCTAAGTTACAGTATTTATTCAGGGGCCACTGTCAGGTTCTGGTTGCCTCTGTAGTTGGAAGTTGGATAAACCTTGAGTTTCTCAGCTGTGTGACCTCAGGCAAATGACTTCTTTCCAAGTTCAGTTTCTTGCTTGAAGAAATGAAAGGAAAAATATCATCCACTTTGTTATGATGGTGAAATGGTACAGAACATAGAAATTACTCAGCTCCAAGTAGAAAGACAGTAAGTACAGAAAAGGGGCCGAGTGCTGCTGTGTTGCAAGCTGAGACAAAATCTGTTGTCAAGTTTTGCCCATCGGGAATGGGACTCTTTCCAGTTCCAGTCCCCCCTCCCCTTTGTGCTCCTGGTATCTGTTGGATTCTTGGGTAGAAGGAGCAAACAGCTCTGTGTTTTCATTGCTGCTTGAGAGTTTCTGTCTTCTAGGAAATGAAATGTTTATGAATTCAAGCCAGGAGCGCATGTGTGCCATGTCTAGCTTGGTGTCTGGGTGACTAGGTCCTCCAAGCTTAGAGTGAGTCACTGCCAGGATTGGGAACTTCCTGCCAGCTCTTGGCCTCGTAAGAGGATGATTCTCTCTGAGGATGTGCTCCCCCCACCCAGCTCTTCCTGCTTCCTCAGTGATGGACCTGAGAAGCCTGGGGCTATAGCAAGCTTTGAAAGATGAGACAATGCTTTGCCATCTGCTGATTTATAACTAGGTTGCCATCCTGAAGCTCTGTATACAAAGCTACTCTCTTGTGTAGATACTGTTGGCTCTGCCCTGGCCATCCCAAGCCATGTCTTAGTCAGGATACCTATTATGGTTGGTTTAATGCCAACTTGTCACAAATTACAATCACAGAGTAGGGAGCCTCAGCTGAAGAAGTAATTAATTGCCTTAACTCATGTAGGAAAACCCACCCAGATTTGGGCCAGCATCTTCTGGTAGCAGCCCAGATGAAAAGAACAAGCCAGAAAGGAATCCATCTTGCCTTTTATATGCCTGGCCTTCTCTCTTCTCAGTGAGTTGATTTGCCCTGTTTCTGATAATGATTGTTTCTTTGCTGATGTCAGAACTAGTCCTTTCTGGCTTTCATCAAGAACTAGAAACCAGGGCTGGAGAGATGGCTCAGCAGTCAAGAACACTGACTGCTCTTCCAGAGGTCCTGAGTTCAATTTCCAGCAACCACATGGTGGCTCAAAACCATCTGTAATGAGATCCGATGCCCTCTTCTGGTGTGTCTGAGGACAGCTACAGTGAATTCATATCAATAAAATAAATAAATCTTAAAAATAAAGAACTAGGAACCAGCATCTTTCCATAAACCTTCAGGGTTTTCTTGAGGCAAGCTCCCTTTTTACCCAGGAAAGGCACATCCCATGGTCTTATCAAGTCCATCCTTGTGTCAGAAATTGAAGAAAATATCAGAAGATGGAAGGATTCCCCATGCTCATAGATCAGCAGAATTAACATAGTAAAAGTGGTCATTCTACCAAAAGTAATCTTCAGATTCAATGCAATGCCCATTGAACTTCTAACATCATTCTTTACAAACCTTGAGAGAACAACTCCCGACTTCAAGCAAGGACAGTTGCTCAGATTCCAAGTTACTATAAGAATGAATCTGAACCTGGATGCATAGCAGGTGGTAAGACATGGGGCTGAGGTATGAGTCTTCTCCCCCACTAAAGTATAAAGTGCCCCTGGCTCCTTCAAACAAATCATGATCAGGTCAGAATTCTTGTTTCTTTCTCCTAACTTTGTGGTAATGACATAACCATTGTGCTGTGGAGATATGTTTGTGTGTGTGTGTGTGTGTGTGTGTGTGTGTGTGTGTCTGTCTGTCTGTCTGTCTGTGTGTCTCTCTCTCTGTGTTGCCTGTGTGGGTGTAATTTACCATTGTAGTGAGTTGCATGTTTAATTAATCATAATGTTCTATGACCATCATCTACTTTAGAGACTTTCTTCATTCCAGAGACGTAGGCAATGACCTATATGTTCCTCTCCCTCAGTCCGTGATGAGTTATTTCTCCCGTACTATTGTCTTCCAAATGTGCTTATCCAGACTCACAGGCTGCTGCTGAGTGACATGGCCTTCCGGGTTCATCTCACTGTGTTGTTAAGCCTCATCTGCCGTAGCATACACCAGACCTTTGCTTCTTCTCAGAGCCAAACAGAACTGTATTCTGTATGTAGATAGCTTGTCTTATGTAGTCAGTGGTTGGAGTTTTTTTTTTTTTTTTTTTTTTTTAAAGCCAGGGTACGTGTATTTTTTTAAATTCCTGGTTCCAAACTTTTTTGGGGGGGGGTTATTCCTAGAAGTAGAATTGCTGGGCCATATGAGGATCATATGTTTATATTTTGAGGAATGGCTGAGATTCTTACCATAGTACTAATGCTATGCATGATTTCTCTACTTTCTCAACCTTGGTTCTTCCAGGTGTTCTGGGAAACCCATCTAGGTTTCTTTGGCAAAATCCTATTTATTTTTCATAGCCCACTGGGCAGAGAATCCTTGCTGTGCATGACCACAAAGAGATGAGCTCTGCGGTCTCTGCCTCTCCAGCTACACTCCTTTTGCAGCTGTTTCATATCCTTATGCTTACAAGTTTCTCTCTTGGGACTATGAGCTTGATAAGGATGGGAATCGTGCTGCATTTGAATTTGAATAACTAATATCAAAACGCCGAGAGCTGCTTTTTGCTCAAGGGCTGAGTAAGTTGTTCTGGATCTCCGGCTTCTTTGTCGACAGGAAGAACCAGTTCCAATCTTTGGCAGCTTCTGAAATCTATTCTGAAAACTGTGTTTCTATCCTGAGGCCCAGGAGCCTACATGGCCTCTTCTCTCCTCATTCTTCACCTTCTCTGCTCCTGTCACTAAGCCTCTTGGGATTCTTTTGGTCATTAACTCCACAAATGTTTACTAAGCACCTGCAAGGTATTTGGCAAGACTACATTTCCCTTTGCAGAGTTTACTTTGGAGGACGGGAATCCAGCAACCATCACTGAGGCTAGCAACGGTCATCGGACATAGAGGGACGAATGTGAAGATGGACACTTGGATGAGGAATGGTGACTAGAACAAGGCTGCCGGGTGGCCCTGCTAGAGGCGAGTAACACTGTATGGGCAATAGAAGCAATCTGAAGGCAAAGGTAGTCCTGGAGTACAGGAGAGTTGAAGCTCTCCAGGGACAGACAGACACTTTCAACTGAAGTCCCAAGTGATCGCTCTACCCCCAGCCACCTTTCCAGGGTGGTTTGTGTGTAAGGACACACCATGAACTTTACCTTACTTCTTATTTTTATGATGTATATTCATCAGACACAATTCTAAGTAGCACAAGGACCTTTTTATACACGTCTATATTGACCATTGAGGACACGCCTTCACACACCTTCTTTTCCCTCGTCACATCCACGGCTTGCATTTGTCCCTTTGCTCCTCTAGACGATTCAGCTTCCACTTTCATGTCATGCATGAATTTATGCATGTGTATAAAAATCCAGGAGCCACACATGAGAGAATTATAATATATGTTTTTCTGAGACTGGATTAATGCATGTAATATAATCATCCCTGGTAGCATCCTTTTCCTGGAAACATGATTTTATTATTATTCATGACTGAGAAATTCCATTGTGCAGATACACCATTTTCTTTATTCACTTCTTTGTCACTGGACATAGAGTTTAGCCTTTGTGAGTAGTCCTGAGATAAACATCGCTGTGCAAGTCTCTGTCATTTTAACTTGGGAAGCCTTTGGGTAAATAGGGGTACAGTGTGAAAGAACTAACTTGTTTTTTGAAGACCCCCATATAAACTTCTGTAGTGGCTGGGATAGTTTACTTTCTGATTAGCAGTATATAGGGACCCCCCCCTTTTGTCTACATCCTCACCAGCATTGTTACTGACCAGGTTGTGATAGAATCTCCATATAACCTTGACTTGTCTTTCTCTGGAGACTTGTGAGGTTGAACACTTTTCATGTTTAGTGACTATTTACATGTTTTCTAAAGATTTATGTTGTTTGTATTGTTTGCAGAATCTGTTCGTTTCATTAGCCTAGTGAATTGAGTTGTTTTCTCGTTTAGTTTTTCTTGAGACCCTTATATATTTTAAACATTAATCTTTCAGACATGTGCCTGTGTCTTCACTCGATCGAACTCTCCTTTGCTATACAGAAACTTTTTGATCCCGTGAAATCTCATTGTCAATTGTCAGCATTATTTCCTGATTTATCAGCTGAAGTCTATTCATCTCTGTCCATATCATAAAGCATTTTTTCTTTGTGCTGGTTATCTTTTGCCAATTTGACACAAGTATTTTCATCTAGGAAGAAAGAGCCTCCATTGAGAAAATGACCCTATCAGTCAAGTCTGTGGGGAATTTTTTTTTTATTAACTTGATGTAAAAGAGAATAGCATACTGTGGAGGGTGATGTTTCTGGGCATGTGGTCCTGGGAAGTATAAGAAAAGTATGGGGTGTCAGGGAAGATGGCTAGAGAGATGCCTTGGTTGTTAAAGGCAATTACTTGACTTTGGTTCCTAGAACTCAAGGAAATGGCTCACAACCAACTTTAACTCTAGTTCCAGAGGCACCAGCTTTTTCTGCCACCCAGTGACACCAGGTATGACTGTGGTGTTCATGCATCCACACAGGCAAAACATGTGTGCACATAAAATAAAAGCAAATATATCTGTTTTTTAAAAAGAGGGGGGAAAAGGATGGAAGGGAGAAAGGATGGATGGATGGATGAAAGGAAGCTAGGAAGGGAGGAAAGAAGGAAGGAAGACAGAAAGAAACAAAGAAAGCTAAAAGTGAGCCTGAAGAACAAACCAATAAGAGTCGTTCCTCCATGACTCTGTTTCAGTTTGGGTCTCCAGGTTCCCACCCTGGCTCCCCTTCACAATGAATATGTAATAAAACCTTTTATTTCCATGTTAGTTTTGGCCAGTGTTTTCAAACTATGACAGAAATTGGTACCAAAGGATGATATGTTGCTCTAAAGAATCTGATCATATTGCCTTTTGGGGGAGTGTGAAAGACTTTGGAGCTTTGGACTAGAAAACTGGTTGAACCCTGTAAGAAGAGTAGGAGCCTACAAGAGAATAGTTCTGAGAATCGTGTGGACTGCAGAGGCCAAGCTCAAGGGGTTTCACAAGGAGGCAATGATTGGAATAACAACTGGGCCAGAGACAAAAAGATGGCTGCCTTTTGCCCAAGTCTTAAGAACTTGCCTGAGGCTAAATTAAAAATTAATGAATTTCTTTGATAGTAGAAATTCCTTCTTTTCTCCTTCCCTCCTCTTACTTCTTCCTTTTTTCCTTTTTTCCTTCTTTGCTTCCCTCTCTCTCTCTCTCTCTCTCTCTCTCTCTCTCTCCCTCCCTCCCTCCCTCCCTCCCTCCCTCCCTCTCTCTCTCTCTCTCTCTCTCCCTCTCAGCATGTTTACTCTGTGTACTTCTGGCTGTCCTGGAATTCACTCTGTAGACCAAGCTGATCTCAAATTCAGAGATCTCCCTGCCTCTTCCTCCCGAGTGCTGGGATTAAACCCCTATCTTCTAGAGAAAATTTCAAGACTATATGATTAGTTAAATCTGTGGTATGATAATTATTGATAACTCTTATGCAAGCCTACAATAAAAAAAAAAGACAAGTGGGTTGAAAGGAAATTAAAATGCAGAGTTTGGAGAGACAAGGGACACTTAGAAGATTAAGGTCACAGCAAAGGCTTGTGCTGAAGAGCAACTGCAATTGTTAAGATTATCACCATGAAGTAAGCAGAGATCTGAGTTTGAGGCCAGCCTGATCTACAGAATGAGGTCCAGGACAGCCAGGACTGCACAGGGAAACCCTCTCTTAAGACGTCTGCACTGGAATAAGGAAAGATGTCCTCAGGGCAAGGCTCTACCGACTAAACTTCCAACTTGGGAGAGAGAGCTGCCAAAGCCAGAAAGTCTAAGTGAGGGGATCCCTGCTTGAGGACCCTGAGAGGGAAAGAGAACGTGGATGGCCATTATGTAGAGTCATGAAAGTGAGACCAGAATTTTGGTGGAGACCCTAAGATGTTGGAAATCCCAGAGCTGCGGAGTAAAAACCCCTTCTCTCCCCATCCTTCATGTCTCTGAAGACAGCATTTGAAAGCTACACATTAGTAGCTTTCCCAAGTGGGAAGCTTAGCAAAAAACAAAAGCTGCACTATTACAGTCCAAAGTGGTCCCCCCACCAAGACAGTAGTTTAACTTGGTAGTATCATCCTGTGATGCTGGTTCTATAGGTATGAAGGATATAAGAATGAAGGGGTCTTGGGTTCTTCCTCCATGGCTTTGGAAAGATGTTATGTCCAGGAGTGGGAGAGGAATCCCTGCTTGAAGGCCCCGAAAGGAAAAAGGGTTGTGAGAAGCCATCAGGTGAAGCTGTGAATATAAAACGTGGGTTTTGGAGGAAACCCCAAGATATTGGAGATGCCAGAGCCATGGATACCCTGCCGAGGAGATTGGTATACAGGGAGTACAATCACCCTAAGAGAGAGATGTATATTGCAGGCAATGAACCTGGAGGGCCAGAGTCTTCTAAACTCCTTAACACTAATGTCTAGACATCAGCTGTGGAGCCACAGGACCTGGTGTTTGCCCTGCTGGGTTTTGGTTTTTCTGTGGTACAGTATTTCCTCTCGGTGCTACCCTTCCTCTGGCTTGGAATGGTGATGTATGGTCTATGCCGTCATATGTTGGAAATACATAGTTTGCATTTTTTACTGTTACAACTTAAGAGATTGTTTTGACTCAGAAAAAGACTTTGGGATTTGTTATTTGTAAACAGTGTTGGAGGCTGTAAAGAAGACCATGGGGACCTTTGAAGTTACACTAAATGCATTTTAATGGCTATGAGCCTACAGGGCGGGGGAGCAAATAGAATATATATGATAGTTTGAATTAGAAATCTCCTTCATAGGCTTGAGTGTTTCAAAGCTTGATCTTCAGCTGCTGGTGTTGTTTGGGGGATGGGAGGGAGCGTGGCCTTCATGGAGGAAGTAAATCACTGGGTGTGGGGCTTCGAAATTATATAGTCTCATCTATTTCCAATTTGCTACTCCCTCCACCCTGCCTCCTGCCCATGTGATCTCTCAGCTTCTGGCTCCGGCTGCATCCCTGCTGACTGCTCCCATGTCTCCATCCTGTGATGGAGTCTGAAACCAAAAACCCAAATAAACTTTTTCTTCTTCAAGCTGCCTTGGCCATAGTATTTGTAGTGGTTTGAAAATGCTTGGGCCAGGGAGGTGTGGCCTTGTTGGAGTGGGTGTGGCCTTTAAGACCTTCATCCCAGCTGTTCGAAAGTGAATCTTTTCCTGTTTGTCTTTGGAACATGTTGAACTCTCAGCATCTCCTGACCCAGGCCTGCTTGGACACTCCCATGTTCCTGCCATGATGATAATGGACTGAACCTCTGAACCTGTAAGCCAGCCCCAATTAAATATTGTCCTTATAAGAGTTGCCATGGTCTTGGTGTCTGTTCACAGCAATAAAACTTTAACTAAGACAGTATTTTTATCACAGTAACAAAAAGAAACTAATATATTTTCTTATTTTTTCTTCTATATGCTTTATAGTTGCAGGTCTTATGTTTAGATCTTTGATCCATTTGAGGTTGATTTTTGCACAGGGTAAAAAGTAAGACTCTACTTTCATTCTTCTGTGTGTGGTTTTTCCAGTTTTCCCATCACCATTTGTTCAAAGTGTTACCTTTTCTCCAATGTGTATGTGTGTACATGTGTATGTACATGTGTGTGTATGTGTGTGTACGTGTGTGTGTATGTACATGTGTGTATGCATGTGTGTGTACATATGTGTGTACTTGTGTATATGTGTGTATGTGTGTGTGTGTATTGCATCTTTTTTAAGATCAGAAGTCTGTAGCTACATGAATTCATATCTGAGTCCTCAGCTGTGTCTCACTGGTTTGCTTTTTGGTTTTGTACCAGTACCATATCCATATGGAAGTCAAGTATGGTGATTCTGCCAAGCAATATTCATTTCCTAAAGGATTGCTTTGACTATCAGGGTCTTTTGTGCTTCTATAGGGATTTTAACATATCTTGTGTTTCTGTGAGGCGCTGGGTTCTAATGAGCATTGCTTTTGGTGAGACATCTATTTCCACGTTTGTTCTGTCTGATCCATGGTCACAGGAAGTCATTTTTCTATATTTTCCCTCAGTGTTTTAAAGTTTTCATTACTTTTTCACATCTTTAGATTGGTTTATTCTAAAGTGGTTTGTGTGCCTTCTCCCAGCCTGTTTCTTAGTCTGCACATGGGAGGTACGGGACACAGCAAATCACAGGACTGTTGATAGATGAGGGAAATTTACCACAGTGGAGAGAGTAAAAGCTGACTTTAATTTCCTTTACTTTCTGTTTCCTAACAAGATCTTCCCGAAGCCTTCCTAACAAAAAGACATGGGGGGCTGATTGTTTTAAGTATTCCCTTCCCTTTAGTCTTTGTTTCTTGTCCACTTCAAGATCTGAAGTAGAGGTCATCATTCCCTGAAGACAGGCAGGCAGCGAAACAGAGAACTCAGGAATTAGTCCTGACAGCTAGACAAAGCTGGTACTACCTTCCTGTCTTCTGAGGATGGACATCTATGCATCTAAATGAGAAACCCGTCAGTTGTAATGACTAAAGTAAACACACAGGGCAGTCCAGAGAGCCCAGCTTCCTATTCTTAGTTGATGGTGCTCAGAGGCTTGCATTAGGACCCCAAGTGGGAGGAAGAAACTTTGTGTTAGGGTTTTTCAGGGATAAGGAGAGTCTTCTTTCTAGCCTTCTCCTGCATGTGTGGGCAGCAATTGTGTTTGTGTGCACAATATTTGTATGTGTGCATGTATATGTGTATGTGTGTGTGTGTATGTGGTGTTTAGAGATGTGTATGCATGTATAAGCATGTGTGTGTTTATGTGCATATGTGTGTGTGTGTGTGTGCACTTGCATGTGTGTTTAGAGGACATTGCAAATACAGAGGAAAAAAATAAATGCCTGAAAAATTTGCTCTTGAGGCTCCATTAGGTGAAGGCTACTCAGCACTGAGCATCTCTGCCTCGCTGCACTCCCCTTATGATGTCGTATCTTCACTTCTCTCTCCATTGCCCGCTGACTTCTGGCTATGGGAGTGACTCTATCTTGTCTCTTACAGCATCCTTCTATTCCAAGGTCATTGCTAAGAGCTTCTGGAGGTGGAAATTAGGAGGCAGAGGCGGGGAGTTAAGGGAAATGGGAATGAATGGCATGAGCCTGAGACCTTGAGGATGAAGAAACAGTTCACGCTCATGTTTGAGATCCCTGGGTAACAGTGACCAGGGAGATGCTCAGGAGCTCCAGCTCGGCAAGTAGGAAGCCAGCCTGAGACACAGTCACCAGATGCCCTACAAGTGCCTGGAAGCTGGTCCTGCCTGTCAGTGCCAGCACCCATTCACCTTGGGCTAGGAATCCTGCAGAAGGAAAGCTTAGAGGGCAGGGGTCCTGAGGTCAAGGCCAGAGGGACACGGAGACCTGGGACCTCCCCACTTGCCCTGCATGACTGCCTGCTTAACCATGCAGAACTGCAGGCTGATGAAGCCACCACAGTGCTGCTTTTCTGAGGGTACTGTGATACGAGTGGCGATGTCTGTGATGTACTGGGACCTCACCAAATAGCCCAATCTATCATCTTAGTTACACGACAGCATGCAATGACCCAGCGGCGGGAAGACAATGGTGCCCCGGAGAAGTGCAAAGTGTGGTTGGTGCGTCAGAACATAATGACTTAATCCCCATTGCCTCTAGGACAGCTAGAGGGAAGCACCAACCATGTGCCGGCTGTGGCAAATGCTCTTGGCATTTCCTCCTTTCACTATGCCAAGATCCCAGTGGGGTTCTTCCCTCATTCTATAGATGGGCAAACTGAGGCTGAACCCACTAACTGAGCTTAGGGCTCTGCACGGATGAGGCAGAGACCAAGCCGACATATCCAATGTTGCCGGCTGTAGCTGTCATCCGAGTCTCAGACCGAGTCTGAGATGGACTCTGTAGAACCAAGTCCTCGGGGTGGGCATTGGTCCAGTAGATGGTTAGGACCAGATCCATCTGGGTCTGGATGATGACTTGTGTGCTGTGGCCAGTTTTAAAGCTCTCCAGCCTCTGCTGCTGCAACTGGCCAGGGCATGAGAATTAAAGTTGACGTCTTTGCTCACTGCCAGGGTGCAACCCGGGAGTGTGCGACATGGACTGACCCAGCCCAGCCTCTGACACTCTCCCAACCACTGTGAACAGCTCTGTACAGAGACAAGCATGTTTTCTCCCAAACGCAGAGACACGGGTATTCTGGGAGGTGTTTGCAGCCATCCAGAACCTTCGGGCTGCTCATAGCACTGTGGAGGGCTCACGAGAGGCAGATTTGCTCCCACCCAGAGCCACACAAGGGCACATCGGAGCTGCTGTTCTGAGGGGCATCTCACGCTATTTATTCTGTGTTGCTGCCAGAGGAAACTGAAAACTGAACGACAGCCCCTGGTTGTAGGGGAGGGCAGTGCCTGGCATCAACTCAGACAGTTACCCGAGTCAACTGGCACCCTCAGGCTAATGCACAGTCATACACCTGCCTGTGTGTGTGACAGAGTGTCCCTGCCAACATGCAGCTGAATGTTCCTCTTCCATAACCAAGAATTCTGCTTTGGACACTCCAGGGCATCCTTTGGTCCCTATATTTTGAGGCAGCCTTTGTTTGTTGTACAAGCATTCCTCCTCCCTTGACTCCCTGTTCTTTATCTGCTGGCCTTTGACAGCCTCTGTGGCTGTGTTTCTCTCTACCTCTTACTTTGTCTGTGCTTCCTGTGTCTCAGATGTAGCCTCTCTCTGTTTCCCAACTTTCTTGTTGCCTTTCTATTGTACTCTCTGTGTCTCTCTGTCTCCTCCTGTCTCTGCCTCCCCCCCCCCCCCACCTTTGTCTCTGTTTTCCTGTGACACTCTCCTGGAAATGCTGAAAAGTGGCCGAATTTGAAGTGACAAACAGCACTCCACGGAGAATCCACCCCCGGACTGCGGAGAGCATCCTCCTCCACGTCACATCGCCAGGAGCTGCTACTGTGTGTCACTCAGGACCCGGGGGTCTGAGCTCTGACTGCTCTGCCACTCCCCATTGGCTCCTGGCAGCCTGTGCGCTGTGAGCTGAGAGGGCTGAGCGACAGGGGGAGACGCTCTATAAAAGGGGAGTAAGTCTCTCAGAACTGCCAGAGAGGGATTTGGTAGCCCCCACCGCCTCCTCTGTGGCACTTCTCTGAGCTGGAGTCGGGGTGCCTTCTGAATCTTGGATCGGCCATCCTACCACCTGATCAGCCTGCCAGGGACAAAGCAGGAAGCAGGTAAGATCGCAGGGAGCTCGGGCTTTATGCATGTGCCCCGATGCTCTGCAGGGGAACTTGGGAGCTTAGGCTGGGGGAAGTTAGGTTTGGGTCTGGTTGCTCAGCACAGGAAATCAGTTTCCAGGCTAGTTTACCAGAGCCTGGGCAGTGAGTCCAAAGAGCTGCCTGTCCTCTGAGCCCATGCCCTCATCAGTCCTGGCTTCACAGGTGCTAGCGGCGCTTGGGCTCTGCCATACAGCAGTCCCCACGCTAGTTTTCAGGGTCTGAGGAGAAGGGGGCAGCCTACCCAAGAGGTTTCGCTAATTAGCCTGATTTTAAAGGTCAACGTTCTCACTGGACTTAGATTACACGGGTTGGGAGCATTAATAAGGTTCAGGACTCGGCATTTGCCAAGTACCGATTGACACCATCAATGCATAAATAAGTGGCGTCCCTTTTATTCTTTTTGAATCAGGTTTAATCGCTGACAAGGTGCTAATTTGAGTGGCTGCCTTTGACTTTACTCAGAATGCAGTCTGGGGTTGTTTGGTTGAAAGGGGACTAGGAAGGAAGGCAAGAGCTCGGCTGGTTACCTAGACTCGGGAAGACTTCCCTTGTCAATTTTGATTTGAAAGGACTTGTTGCTTTCCTGTACATCACAGCCACCTTACTGCAGCTAAGTTAGGCTGGAGGAAGCTCACTTGAGGAAAGCCGAGGGCTCTCTGATAGCAACGCCCATGTTTAAAGGAATATTGTGGAACCTCAAAGTTTCACATGTGTGTGTGTGTGTGTGTGTGTTCTGAGAACCTCTCAAGATTTACAAGTATCCCTTAATAAAGCCTCCAAGCTCTTTAGGTTATTGGATCTGTTTTCAAGTACCCTCCCACAGACAGCAAACCTTCATTATCACCTTTCTGCCAAGGGTTGGTGAAATATTCACTGATAGCTTTCTAATCTGACAGGCATAGCTGTCAAGATCTGTGGCGAAACCTTTCAGAACGTCAGTCCTTTTCTGTTCCTTGTCATGGGGGCTTTACTCCTACACTCTACTAGCCCTCCCTCCTCCCTGCTCCCCTCAACAGTGCTCCCATCCCACCCCCACTTTGTCTTTTGTTCTGGTTTTGCAGGTCATTCATCCCCAGGCTTTGAGATCTGCGTGGGGGAGCTTTTGAAGCAGCCCTAGCAGGGTGAGTTGTGTGTGTGTGTGTGTGTGTGTGTGTGTGTGTGTGTGTGTGTGTTTGTATTGACAATCCTGAGCCCACTGCTTTGTCCTCATTGTGCTAAGTGTAGTGGGTGGCAGGTGACTCCCCCATCTCTAGGAGTAGCTGGCCGCTGAGAATGCAATGTCACAACGGTCCCACGGAAGCTGTGTAGTAGGATCCACAGTTTTGAAGCCGTAGGCTACTCAAGTGGTTGAGTCTGGGCCATTTGAGAAAACATGTGGAAGGGTATGATAATTCTCAGGACTTCTGGAGCGTCACCTCAAGAATTTTCCATGTGTTACCTAAGTGTGTGTGACCACACCTGAGCCTGTGTTGAGTCCAACCCAACAGCCATCCTTTATTTGCTGTGTGTAACCATTGCTTTCTCCTTTAGGGTCTTAACCTCCTCATCAACACAATGAAGAGAGTAATAATATTCTTTTCCCTGTGCCATTCCGAAGCTCTCATGGGAGGCTGTACTTGGTATTTTGTAGGCGCTCAGCAAATGCTCTTATGGCCGCCTCTGTGATGACTCAAGGTGGCCGGCATCAAAATGAACCCCTCTCCTCTCTTATAAGACATTGTCCTCATTCCATTCCTTCTGTGTCATTCCTGCTGTGCGCTCCTCCTGGGAAACCAGACAAAAGTAAAGTATTTCTGGGGCCGGTGTTTCTCTCCCGACTCCCACATATTACACCATTGCTTTATCTGCTGTCCCCTCCCTGACATTCCATCCCACACAGTTATTCCGGCATAACCTCTTTATTAGACCCTCGTTCTCCCAGGGGTCATCAGTTGCTGGTTTGTTTTCCGTGGTATCTGAGGTGTGGTCAGCGGATGTTCTCTCTCCCAGTTTGCCCCTCGGCTGAGAGATGATTGGCAGATCTCACTGAGTCTGACAAGGTGCTAAAACCGACACACAGCTGACCACAGTAGGGAGAGATTGTAACATCAACTAATCTGTGTCCCCAAGTCCTTTGCAGCTCAGCCTGGAGCCCACTCCATACTCCCACAGGACCTCGGTGGTCATATCTATGAAGCAGGTGACATGTTCAGGCCTTTTATCCCCCTCACCCTGCCTCTCGATGTCCCACTGACCTGAATGCTTAGCTGCAGGCACACTCACCGGGAGTAACGTGTCCACAGTGGCTTCACCTGCCTTTGCCCCCAGCCTTATTCTATTTAACTTGATAAAGGTTTACGGAGCAGTTATTGTGTAGTTCAAGGAGGAGCAAGAGATGACATTAGCATTTGCCCTTCTTCTTTGCCCCCTCCCCTCTCTTTCCCATTCACCCACTTTCCAGCGTCTTCACTGCCGCTGCCCCCCCCCACACATACCGTGTGCCTTTTCTCTTCATCTTCCTCTCCCTGTTCTCTCATTTCCCTTTTGTCTTTCTCCTTATTCTATAACTGTTCCAAATGGCAGTAAGGAAGGGGATTCCTTACCAACCCAATGGCTGAGAAGCATTCCTATAAAACTGAAGCTAATGCTATCACCGAGTCCTTGACCATGGTGGCCGGGAATGCAGGGCAAATGTGGTGAAGTTTGGGTAAGACCTGCTCCTTCTATGCTTTGAGACTTGATGAACAATATCATTGGCTCACTTTCTGTTCAGGACCCAAGCCACTCTGCAAACTGAACACCCGTGCTCTATCCGAGGTCGTATCTCAACAAGGAGTGCTTCCAAGTTCCAGAGCCTTCCTTCACTGGTCCTTTGGGAACCCACCAAAATGAACTTGCTAATCTCCAGGAAGGTGAAAAGTCCTGAAATTGTGTCATTTTTAACGTCTTGGGGATAGCCCACAGGACAAGCCGTGTGCTCTTACAGTAACTCCGGACAGTTTGTCTAGCCAGCAGATAAATTCTGTGCCTAATTTCTGTCCCTCTGAGCCGCTGTATTCCCATGTAAGTGGGACTTATAGTACCCAGCTCACTGGTGGAGGTAATTCATATAAAAGATGTAAAGCATTTGGCCCCCAGGTGGGAGATGCTGTGAATTCCAGCCCTGCCACTAGGGGGTGCTGTTTTTCCTCGTCCATAGTTTTCTCCTAGAGCCTAAGACTTTACTGATTGCCTGTCTTGAGGAGCCATTTGAAGGCATCCTGTCTGGCACAGTGCAGTGGCACAGTCTTTGATAGATTCTGGGGTGGTTGTCACTGGGAGGGTCACAGAATCAGTGATGTGTGTCCAGGTGGGCGTGAGAGCTGGAGTCTTCCTGACTCATTGTGTGACCTTCAGCAAAGTGACTTCATTCTTACCTGTTCCCATTTCCTCTTCCTCTAAATAGGGGTAGTCATATGCATACATTGCTCCCAGGGGTAATTGTGATGTTAAATCATGCTATTATTACTCAGACCTGGCTTTTCAAATGAAAATGCTGCCTCTGGAGCCCAGGCCCGCTGCTGTAGAAAGGTCTCTGAGCTGGGGAGAGGGTCAAAGCCAAATCAAAACAAAACCAACTCTTTCTAGGGACTCTGGATCAAGGAGAACTATTCTTACTGTGAGCTGGACCTTGAACGGACACTGTCTGGTGGTGCAGGGAGAGAGGGCGCTAGGGGCTGTCTGAGGAGCCCATCCTTGGTTTGGCCTCTCAGGAAATACTGAAGTTCCAGGTGATGGTGACTTTTCTCTTCCTTAGTGAATCCTGCCACAAGCAATGGCTCTGAACTTGTGGGGGTGCAGGATGCCACCCGCCTCTACTGCAGTGAACTCACCTGGCCACCTGGCTGGAGATTTGTATTAGATAATATGTCCGCATGTCTGGAGGCCCAGAAGAATTAGGTGAAAACAATCAGACCTGTGTGAGTCCGATGAAGCGCGCTCAGCATACGTCCTTGGTGTAGGCTCAGGCCGTGAACGCGTTTGGCTTTGTGGGCCACAGAGCCCTTGTTTTAGTTGTCAGCAATGCTTTGTGGCATGTAAACACCTGTGGACAGCTGTCAGTGGGGCCAGGGTTCTCCAGCTGGAACCTATAGAAACCCTGTAGAACCTATAGAAGATCCTATATCTATAAATGGAACGAAACAATTTGGGCCATGTGATTAGGATGTAGGGTTTGTCCAGGTCATCCTTTTCTGCTTGTTAGGGGGGTCAAACCTCTTTCCTCCACCTATCTGTCCCCAGTGTGCTGTTATGGACACATTTTACGAAGTACCAAGTGAAGAAGATTCATCCGGGTGGGCTGCAGCCTACCCCAACCCCCACCCTGGCTGAGCCTCCCTCATCCTTCTACTTCTGAATCCACTGATGGCTAAAGCTGTTTTCTCCTCAGTTTGCCCTGTGGAGACAGTACGCAGCAGGTCTAACTCCCAGTTCTGTCCCTCAGGGAAAAGGTGGAAACCCCTGCCCCCGCCCTGACTCAGGAGTCACCAAGGTTGCTCAGTAATTTGTAAATCCTTTAAAGGTGTCAACAAAACAAAACAAGACAAAACTGCAGCTCTTGTTGTTAAGAAAACTTAATTCTGGAGCCATTTTAAGTGCCTGTGTCCTGGGAACACAGATGGGAATTCCACGTCCTGATATGGAAGCAGTTTCCTGAAGTTTTATCATTTTATGTAACAAAAGAAAGTCTGAAGAGATGGCTAAGTGGTTAAGAGCACTGACTGCTCTTCCAGAGATTCTGAGTTCAAATCCCAGCAACCACATGGTGGCTCACAACCATCTGTAATGAGATCTGATGCCCTCTTCTGGTGTGTCTGAGGACAGTGATAATGTACTCATATATAATAAATAAATAAATCTTTAAAAAAAGAAAAAGAAAATCACACATCAAGGCAAGTTTGAAATCTATTGGTGGATCCAGGAAGCTAGGGGAAGCTTTTCTATACGCTCTGAGGCTATCTGATGACATGCTTAGCTTTTGGGTTAGAAGCCAGTGTGTCTGCTAAGACAACAGATTCTGATGGGTTTTGTTCTTCCTTTTTTAATCTATTAGTTACAGGATATTAACTCTGACACAGAGGTGGATAACGGATGGTTGTTCTGAGGGCTGAAGCTAACCCAAGATAAGAAACTTAGCTTCCGTACTGTTAACTGTCCATTCTGGACATGGTGCTGAACCTCTAATCAGTTAATCAGTCTGTAAACACAGCTTCTTATCAGGAGTGAGAGTCCACAAGAAGGAGGAAATAAGATGGGGGTAGTTTCAAGACCAGAGTGTAAAGACACATTCAACCTCCAGGACCGAACTGCTAAACTGCTTCATGTGTTCACAAGTCAAGAGAAACAACTTCTCTTCTCCACAAAGCACTTAGGAACAGTACTACCTCTAGGGATTCTGAGCAAGTCTGTATAAGCTTGGTACATTGTAGCTCCTTCGAACTGCAGGCTGTTTGTTACAGGATTGTTATGCTTATGGGACGGTTAGAGGGATAACAGTCCCCCTTCCACCTAGCAGGACAGAGACAATACTCAGTCACATGTTGGTTCTGTGTCCTTTTGGCCTCTTTTCCCTTCCCTTGTAGCCCACACAAGACCAGACCACTACCTTTATACTTTCTTATTTAAAGTGCCTAGTGTGTGCCAGGCATAGGCTTAGTGTTTCTAAAGCAACCCTCACACTCTTGTAGAGTGGAGAAAATGGATACAGTGGTGATTAAGTGGCCAGCCTAAATCTGCAGTCTCCTTACTAAACAAGCACAGCCGGCTGCAGCCAAGTTAGGCAGGAGTGGGCCTCACCTTTCTCAAAATCACTGAGCCCTCTCCCCACCCCAAGCTGTTTTTCCAAATTGTTTGAGTTGGCCATCCGAAGTTGGCAGATACAAATGTCTGTTAGGTGCTCAGCAGAAACAGTAGGGGGCCCAGTGTGTGTGTGTGTGTGTGTGTGTCTGTGTGTGTGTGTGTGTGTGTGTGTGTTTGTGTGTGTGTGTGTGTGTGTCTGTGTGTGTGTGTGTGTGTGTGTGTGTGTGTGTGTGCTTCTCTCACTAAGGCCATTGTAGGATGCAGGCAATTGTCTCAAAGGCTTTAGACCTATTTCCAAACAATTTGGAAATTGAGCTCGTTTTTTTTTTTTTTTACTTTAAAAAACTCCCAGTTTTAAGATGTCTGTTTTTTCACTCACCAAACTTGTACGGGTCTCCTGGTCTCATCTGAATCCTGGGTGACATCATTCTGGGACATGATCTATTCATCTATTCAGCTACTCGTCCATCCACCCAGATGTCCATCCGTCCATCCATTACTGCATGGATCAGTCCATCCCTGCATCCATTGTACAAATCTGTCTGGTCTTCTCATGACATTTCGAACAAATGAAAACTACAGCTCAGCCTGTGAGGTGGGTACGAACAGGCGTCTGCTCCCTTCTTGGCACTTAGTATTCCAGTTTCTCCCTTACATAGTTTTCTCAACGGTGGCCTGCTTCTCATGGCCAAGTATTCCCCACACACACTCATACTGAGGAACTTTGTAGTTACAAAATCGCCTCTCGTGTTAGACTCGGACAGTCAGATATGATTCCGTGCTGGGGCTAGCATGGGTGGCTGCAGGAGATCCAAGGAGGGATCCTGTCCAGACAGACTTCTTGGTTGTGATACCTGAGGCTGAATTCTAAAGAATGAAAGAGAGTCGGTCAGGTCAAAGGTAAAAGGGAACTCTGTATGCAAGGGTTGGGGACAGCATGTGTCCTTGGATATAGAACTGGATGAGCCCAGGTCAGGCAGAACTCACATCAGGATGCTGGTGTGTTGTGTTCTTGCTTGAATGCTGTGGACATATGTCTTTGCACCTCTATGTTCTCTCCACTATGGGAATAATATTGGTTTCCGCCTTACGGGCTTATCTTGAGGACTAGCTCACATTAAGCTGTGTCAAGGACAGAGCACAGACATGTGCAGTGTGCACGTCACATATGCAAGTTCTTTGTGCTGGGAAGGATGCTGAGTACAGTCAGAAGAGTCGGACCACGGAAGGTTGGCCCAGGGCCGGGTGGCAGCACCTTCAGAGGGGAGTGTCAGCTGAGTCCTCTGCCTATTGTGGAGATTGTGTTTAGGGGGATAACTTTGTATCTGCTCCAGAAGCAGGCTGAAGGCTGGGGGGTGGGGGGGGTGTTGCAGGAAGGAGATGGAGCAGCCTGGGAGTCATCAGTGGACAAGAAGACAAGGTTTGCAGTAGAAAGTCTAAGTGTCAGTCTCCCTTGACCTGGGGGAGGTCTGTAAAGCAGTCGCGGTTATGGTACTTGTGCCTTAAGTAGCATATGTGGTTAGTTCAGGAGGCTGCTCAGAATGGCTGGTACTTAGCTACTTCGTCACCTGTATCATCACAGCAGAAGCGAAGGGGGGGGGGCGGAAAAGATACTGGCACCAGTCTTGTATAGAGAGGTTGAACATGGGTCTATTTTAGAGCTCACTGGTATGGAATGTCTCCCAACAAGTTGCTCAAATCTTATAACAGACCAGACGTGCTCTGATCAGCATCAGAGGGGGGAAAAAAAGAGCCATTTATTTTGTCTGCATGTAAATGGTGCATTCATTTGCCTGGACCTCTGGTTTTTCTCGTCTGATAGAACGTAGGAGAAACCCAAGGGACGCAGAGACACCCAGGCTATGTGAGTACAGTTCTGTGTGTTTTCCACTCCAAGCTTCCCTGGGCCAGCAGCAGTTGAGCCCAGTCTCAGAAGCACATGGGTCTGCTTCTGGCCTACAGTTGAGTTTCCAAGTTACCAAGGACCAGTTTCCTTGTCTCTAAAGTGGGCAGATCATGCTCGCCTCTGAGTGGGTGGGTAGATTAAGCTTGAGGCGCACTCAACGCTCTGCAGGTTGTTGCTGGGACTCATAGAAGACTTGGCTGCTGATGACTCAAACCCGTTCTACGAACTGCAATTAATTAGGTGGATAGTCAACTGAGTGGGCCCTGGACACATTCTCTGCTCAGGGCAGGATGTGGGCAGCTCTCTGCAGGACCAGCACCCCTGTGGGAGCTTAGCATGGAAGAATCTCATAGTGGCAAGTGAGGTAATGGTTAGGAAACTGACCTGTCCTGGGGTATTCCAGGGTTTTGGCTCGTGGGCGGAATCTTTGGAGCCCCAGAGCATCAGAAGAAACAGAGCCGTTCTCAGGAACCTGGAGGGAAGGTGGGCACTGTTTCTTGTCTTGGAGTCAGTAGGTCAGGATGTCTAGGTGGGGAGAGAGCAAAACCCACAGGTGGCTGACTAGGAGTCTGGGGCACCACAGCTTCACTTTGGAGAACCACACGGTGATGTGACTGATAACAAGTGAGCTGTCCGATAAGGCTGGAGTGATGGTCCAGATAAGAGTGAACCCTGCTTTTGCAAAGGACCACGTTTGGTCCCCAGTACCCGTGTCTGTCACTCCAGCTCTATGGGGTGCCTTGCACCTTCCATTGGCCCCCAGGGGCACCTGAAATTATAGCATATATCCTACCCACATCCACATAGACATTTAATTAAAAATAAAATAAGAATCTTTTTAAAAATCCACCGTGAAAAAGACAAGGTTAACTTTTTGTTTTAATTGCAATATAGTCACATCATTTTTTGTCCCCCCCCCCCCCGTCTCTTTCATGTCACCTCCCTCCAACCCCTCCCATATTCACCCCCTCAAAAGGGACAACTTTGAATAGACTATTTTTCTATGAACCATTAGCTCATCTGCCAAGCTTTTGCAAAGGGTCTTTTATGTGCTGGCTGGAGTTTTAAATGCTAGGGTAAGAAGTTAGGACAGCTAGAATCTGTGCCTCTGAGAGCTAATGTTCTAGTGGGGGAAATGGCAAAGACAGATAGATACCTCAGTTGGTGGAAGCCTGTCTGGACCTGTGACATTTAATTTATTTAATGCAAGAAAGGAAGTCTTGTGGAAAACCTGAGGACCGGGTACTCCAGACAGAGGAAGAGAATGCACAAGGGTCCTGGGGCGGTAACAAGCTTAGCCTGTTTGAGGCCCACCAACAAGTAACTATGGAGAGGGCAAGAGGTAGTCTGTGTTCAGAGAGTGGTGTGCATGCATGCATGAATGTGTGCATGAGTGTGTGTGTGTCTCACAAGTGCACAGAAGAGCAAAGTGCATACACAGCTAGTTAGGGGTGCACTATTGTGACGGATAAGGTGCAGGTTGCTGACAGGTAAAAGCTAATCAAGGAAAGACAAGTAACAGGAGGACAGGAAAGGTTCTCCGGGAAGAGAAAACAGCATGTGCAAGACCAAGAGGTGAGACGGAGCCTGGCATATCCATCAGATCTCCGGTCTGATGTTGGGGTTAGGGAGAGGGACAGACTGGCGGGGGAGAGGGGCTGTGCGTGACAGTGAGGCAGAGGGAGAGGCCTCACTCCCTAATGGGCACCATCTCAGAATTAACATGCTGCAAAAGATAGTTCATGAGATAATCAGAGACGCCAAGGAGGGAGACCCGCAAGGAGAGTGGTGGTGGGGAAAGAGTTGAGTGAGGAACAGTGCGGAAGTCCCGAAGGAGAGTCCCAAAGACCTGGGGGAAGTAGGCAGAGCAGGAGTGTATGTCAGCAGTACAATGTTTGCTTCTATGGCCAGCGTCCAGCCTGGGGACTCATAGGGACAGACCTGGAGGCTGGTGGTAGCCAAGGTGCGACTTGAAGGTAGACAGACCAGATCAAGGCCTGACTTACTGGCTTCTTAGTGGTGCGGAATCACTTTCCTGTGCCTCGGTTTCTCCATCTGTCAAGTGAAGACCACAGCAGAGCTATTACATGGACTGTCTATAGAGAGAAGAAGATCGGGGAAGCAGCAATTACTCAGCTCTCAACTCTTCCTGAGCCCTTGGCCTTGACTCTATGTTCCCTCCCCAGCTTCTGTATCCTTGACTACCGAATGGGAAGAATGCTTGCCTGGCGCTACTCTTACGCCACACATGAGTAAGACATGGCCTTGTCTGCTCCAGACACACTTCACTGTCTTGTCCTTCTCTCTCTGCAGAAGAGACAGCATGGCGTGGTCCAGGCTGATGCTGGCAGCATGCCTCCTTGTGATACCCTCTAATGTTGCAGCAGACTGCCTGACCCTGTGCTCCCTGTGTGCAGTGAGGACTCAGGATGGGCCCCAGCCCATCAACCCCCTGGTAGGTCTCAGCAGGGTGGAGCCCAGAAAGGGGAGGTTGCATATCTGGGCAGTGCCTTTGCCTCACTGCGTGTCCTGGAAAGCCGGGTCTGACGGAGGTCTGATGTCTAGTTCCCACTGCATTCCAGACTTCATTACCATGGCTCCCCAAGGCCTGCACAAAGACCATGTTTTCAGGCAGCCAAGTGCCTGGCAACGGGGTGTAGACCATGGGGTGCTTGCTGTCTCTGTCATCTGAAGCTTCCTTTCCTGGATGATAGGCACCTCTCAATTCAGTCTCCCAGCAGAAGCTGTCCCTGTGACACTATCAGGATCTGCTTCGTGAGCCTGAGGCTCTCCTGGGCCTGAGACGTTTCTCCTGGCCTGTTATTTTATGAGTCACGCTTTCTCACATGTCTCAACAGTCGTGTCTGTTGGCTAAACTGTGGTGAGCGATACTGAGGCTTGGGTTGTGGTCCTTTCTTGCTCCCTTTCTCCGGAATTCTTTCCTCAGTCTTATTTTCCTCATCTATAAAATGAAGGTTGATCCCCTGAGATCATGACGATTAGTGTTTAACGTCTGTCTAGTCTGTATTCACTGAGCTGCACACAGTGTGTCCATCACACAGTGTGTCCATGCTCACTCTTGGGAAAGCAATGCGGCTAAGCATGGGGACTCCAGCCTCAGACCTTCAGAATTCTAGTTGCAGCGTTGCTCATCCCTGTCAACATCAGTATAGCCATCGAGGTGACTGAATGTTCCGTACAGCACTATCAAGTAGACCCTATAACCCCAGCACACGCCCCATCTGGTGTGCTGGGTCCTTCCATTCTCCATGCACATGTCTAAGGACCTCTCTGCCCCTAAAGTGTTAGCAGCCCTCTCTATGTCCGATAGAGCTCAGGAGAGCAGCTATACCCTTTGAAGGCCAGAAAGCATACATGCGCTTAGGCAATTGAAGACCTTGCTTCTCCTTTTAGCCTTGCCATCTGTGACTCTGAGTCTTTGGGATAACTGCCTAGCCTCTCTAAGTCTAATTTCTCATCTCTCACATGATGAAGCTCTGTATCATTTCAGATTTGCTCCCTGGAGTGCCAGGACCTGGTGCCGCCCTCAGAGGAGTGGGAGACATGCCGGGGAATGTTGTCTTTTCTCACCCTGTCTGCCTCTGGGCTCCGTGGCAAGGATGACTTGGAGAATGAGGTTGCTTTGGAAGAAGGCTACGCTGCACTGACCAAGCTCTTGGGGCCCCTCCTGAAGGAGCTGGAGAAAAGCCGACTCCTTGCCGGCGTCTCAGAGGAAAAGTTCAGGGGTCTCTCCGGCAGGCTTGGCAACGGAAAAGAATCTGAGCTCATGGGTGCTGCTCTCACGAGTGACGAGGCCGCACAGGCGGGCACCCTCCATTTCAATGAGGAGGACTTGAGAAAGCAGGCCAAGCGCTATGGCGGCTTTTTGCGCAAATACCCCAAGAGGAGCTCGGAGATGGCCGGGGACGAGGACGGGGGCCAGGATGGGGGCCAGGATGGGGATCCGGTAGGGCACGAGGACCTGTACAAACGCTATGGGGGCTTCCTGCGGCGCATTCGCCCCAAGCTTAAGTGGGACAACCAGAAGCGCTATGGTGGTTTCCTGCGGCGTCAGTTCAAGATAGTGACTAGGTCCCAGGAGAACCCCAATACCTATTCTGAAGATTTAGATGTTTGATGGCTAACACTTCCCCTCCATGGAGTTGGGTCTGCCCCCTTCCTGTACTAGATCCCACTGCTTCAACTTCCAGTGCTTGTTCCTCCGCTCGCTCCTTTCAGCCTCCCATGAAAGCGTCTAAGCCGAGCCCACACCCCCGCCCCCCCGCCCCCACCCCCGTTCCGCTTTTGTGGAGTGTTTGTTTGCAGGTAGTGGCAGGGAAGAGCGGAGATTCCCCTGCCGATGGACCCAGGGTCCTGCTCAAACCCGTAGACCTCTGAACTATCACTACAAATGGTAACTTTTTGACATCAGCCCAACCGATCTGTCCCTGTGACCGCTTCCCACCCCAGAATCCAGAGAAACTTGTTCTTTGTACCTATAGGTCTGTCGTCTCCAAACTTCATTGATCACGAGCTCCTCTTGGAAAAAAAAATGAGCACTTTCTGATGGTATTGCACGTGAACCGTGAGACATACAGTGTAGAAACATAAAGATATATGCACATGAAGACCCTCACTGTATTCTCAGCCACACGGGCTCTTATGCACACTGCTCTGGAGGCCACAGGCTAAATTAAACACCTTTTCAGGGACAGGAATTATAACCCTAGAGAGGCCAGGCCTCTAGCATGCTAATTGTCTGTGCATCCTGTGCTCTCCTGGTTTCAAACGTGTCCTGGGAGAGCCCAGCTCCTAGACCCTGGTTAGGGCAGCGCCTTTCCCAAGAGTGAAATCCCCTAGCTCAGGATGAAAAGCCATCCTGCTGAAGGCTGAAATGGTAAGAGGGGAGCAAAGCTAACTAATTTGTTCTGTACAACAAATTCAGAATTTGGGCCAGTTCCCACAGCCCTCATTAAACACGATCAGTATCGCACTTCCTAGCCCACGAGGAACGGAGTCGTAGCGGAGCTGGTGCAGCCGAGCACAGCTGTGTTCCTCAGTAGTTGAGTTGGCTGCGGGAGCCAGAGCCATTATGGCCCAGCATCTGCACTGGCTCTGGGAAGGGGGTCCAGAAGCAGTAGCTGAAGGAGAGGTTGTCCCACCTCAACACTACAGTGAGCCTCATTCTCAATGTCTTCAAATAAAAGCAAAGAAAAGAGGAATGCGATTGAGTGTTCAGGATCAGGTGGATTCGCAGGATTCAGAGGCAAGGTCCTCTCTGGTCCCCTCTCCCCATCAGATATTTAGATTGATAGGTTGAGGAGATGGGGCTGGATGGGAGAGGAAGCAGACGCGATTTGCATATTTAATAGGAAGCAGACTGGATTTGCATATTTGCATAAGATCCTCTCCACACACACAGGCCACAGCCTGTAGGGTTCTTCCTGTGTCCTGAAATGTGTAGACTGTTTTAGGGTGACTTGTGTGCTGCTTAAAAAAGAAATCCCATTTGTCCAACTTACCTGGAACATGTGAGTCCTTAATAGGTCTGTGTAGTTTCCTGCTTCTCTAGTATAATAAATAAAGTTACATGGATGGCTTGCTGTGTTCGTGTGAATATACTCCAGTCATCTCCAGAGAAAGTGTACAGCCTTATATATATATGCATATATGATATGTATATACTTACATAAACACACACACATGGATAGCTGTACTGGAGGATTAAACCTGGTTCCTCATGTATGACTGGCAAACACTCAACCACCAAGCCACAGCTCCGGCCCCTGTAGTCATATTTAAAAAAGAAAAGAAAAACAGTGTGGAATAACAGAAAGCAAGAAAGTGAATGTTCCACAGATTTACACCTGTAAATTGAGTCTGTGTGACTTTGGGCAAGTCATTGACCTCTCTGGACCTTCCTATGTCTATAAAATGAAGACAAATCGGGCAGTGTTTGTAATGTGGTTGAGAGGATGGAGGAAATAAAACATGTAAGGTTCCCAGCATTGAGTAGGTTCAGTAAATGAGAGTAAATGAGAGACCATGTGGTATTAAGGAACAATGGCAAAGTTGGACATTTGGTAACAAAACAGGGAGGACAGGGGGAGCTATTGCAGCCTCAGGGGTTACTTCCTGTGCAGGGAAACTGGGACAAGTCACAGAAGTTCCTAACGGGAATGAATGCGCTAGTGGCAAACATGCTGTCCACCGCTAAACAGGCATCCTTCACTGACAGTGCACATAAGGTGTCCTTACGTAGAATGTATCAGATGTGGGTTCCAGTGGGACCCTTTCTTAGAGTGACTTCTCAGAAAGCACAGGGCCAGGGATGTGACACTCATCCTCCATTCTTTTAATGAGGCACTAATTGAAAGCCTTCTGTGTCTGGAAGGCCTGTTGCTAGGTGCCAGAAGTGCAGGGAGACAGCGTGGACACACTCTGTTCTTACCATGTTAGAGAAATCCCGCTCTGGAAACTGCACTTCAAAAGCTCAGCTCTATTCATAACTTTGCTAGCAGGCAACGTACCAAACTGCTTTGTCTGTGGTTTCTTATAGTTTTTAATAGTTTGAGCAACAGTGTTGAATTCTCTGACCACCTCCGGGTACTCTCTGCGTCCCGTGACCACCGATAGCAGTGTCTACTGTCGTCTGAGCATGTCTGCAGACATGGGCATTGGTGGGAACCATTAGAACATTATTACTTTAGGAAGCAGGGTTTTGAAGTCTAACGAGACAGTTGTGCCAACTATTTCCTAAGGTAGATTTGCAGGCATTTGCTTTTCCCTAGGCAAGAGGAAAGAGATTCAGCCAAAGCTGGCCAGAGCACAAATTTCAGAACTCAGTAAAACGTGATTCAATTCTCTTTCTGCTTAGCCCTACAGCTCTTGGGCTTAAGCTGTTAGCAATACATGGCAGCAGCAAGACTACCTCAGGTGATTATTAATTATTGAATGTTCAGGACACACACACACACACACACACACACACACACACGCACGCTTCCTTCAACACGTTAGAGGATCAACAAGGAAAAATATGAATCTAAAGTTAAAAACAGTGGCCCTTGGTATACAGAAAATAATTGGGCTACAGAATTAAAGGAGAGTAAGAACGTTCAGGAAGTCCTTCTCTTAGAGATATTCTTTCTTAGTGGTCACAGGAAAGGGAAGTCCGAAGGAACCCGAGCTTTGAACTCATTTTACCCAGTCACACCCAGGTCCGAAGCAGACACTTAAATCTGCCTGAGTTTGTTTGGAGACGGACACTTCTCAGCATCATCCTCCACTTGGGTGGACCAGAGTGACGTCACTATCACTTCCACCCACCGGGTCCTGACCTTGTGTCTGTCAGGGAAGACATTTCTGTCACTTTTGAACAAGTGTCTCATGACTACGGCAGGCTACTTGTTGGTTTCTGTAATGCAAACACCGGTAAGGTTCTGCTTCAGGTAGAACTGGAACCAGGTGTTCTTAGAGGACTTGAGGACCCGTCCATCAGGACCCTCCGTCCCTTCAGTGGTGCAGGCCCCTCCGCCCCGCCCCAGGCTTTCAGAAGCTCTAGGCGTCGCCAAGCGCAGGTCTCTGCTCCATGCGCTGTTTTCACAGTAGCCAATGCTTTGTTCCACCTCTTGGGCAGCGTTTGGGTCTTAGGATCAATAACGAGCTAATTCCGCTCATCACGGACGGGTTTGTGTCAGAGCGTGAACATGATGGAGACAGGATGGAGGAGGGGCTGGTCCCGGGAAGGCGGGGGTGGGGAACTGGAGCATGATTCCCCAGTGGTAGGGAATGTGCCAGACCACACGGCTGCGAATCCCTCTCCAGCGAGTCGAGGGACTGGTGGGGACAGGGAGAGCTGGCGCGCAGATGCAGTGGGAAATGTACAGGAGACTTCAGACATCTGGCCGTGCGCGGTGGCTCTCCGTGGGAGCGAAGTAATTATAAAGGAGTACCGCAATGTGCACAGCTGTGCGCTTGACACCAGACATCCCTCTCGCACCGCTTTATGATTTCACTTTTCAATTGTGAGAAATGAGACCTAGCCCTTAAAATTCCCCCGTGTGGGACTCCACAGGATGAACAACAGAGTCAACTCGCCTGGACCCTTGGGGCTCCCAGAGACTGAACCACCAACCAAGAAGCAAGTACAGGCTGGGCCTAGCCGCCCCCCCTCCCCGATATGTAGGTGTGTAATTTGCTCTTCATGAGTCCCCAACAACTGGAGCAGTTTTACGCGGACTCTGGTGCCTGCCTGTGGATCCTGTTCCCCTTACCGGGTTGCCTCCTCTGGTCTCAGTGGGAGAGGATGTGCTTAACCCTGCAGTAACTTGATGTGTCAGGGTGGGTTGGTACCCAGGAGGGCCTCCTACTCAGAGAAGAAGGGGAGGCAGGAAGAGGGGATGTGTGGGAGGGACTGAAAGGAGTGGGGCTGCGATTAAAACGAATTAATAAATTAATTAACGAAAACATTGTTCTATACGTTATGGATTCCACAATACAGAAAACACTATTTTCTCGGTGACTTTCACGGTTACCACGAGATGTGCCGAAGAAGCGTAGACGTTACGGCTCTAGGGGCACAGAATATTTTGGGCTCAGATTTCCAGTCTCTTGAGGGGAGGGTACGATACTGACTTTCCTGCTCAGAGACAAAACTTTGGGAGCATCAGGCAAGCCTCCAGTATACCCGGCTTGCCTTAAGCAGCATTCACTACATACTGCTATGTTGTGAGAGTCCAGGCCCATGCATGGCCCGAACGTTGGTCTAAAGCTGTGTACCAACCATGGCAGGGCACTGGACCTCAGGACCCTGGTTTCTGGTGGTGAGTCAGATCATGGTGTTTCCGATACCACCCGAGTGAGGCACATGGCTGTTGAAAGAACAACATTCTACTGTTGGTGTAAGAAGTTTTTTAAAAGTGGCATTAAGTAGGTCCCCTGGAGTTGTAACCTATGTGCTCTGAAATCCCCTCGAGTGTGGATACTTAGAACATTTCCCTGCCCCAGCGGACTCAACAAGATCGGCTTTAATGAGCTATTTGTGGGGACAGAGACTATTCCAGCCCTTCCAGATTCCTGAGCTTCTGTCCCTGCCCAAGGCTACTGTGCAGTGGTCTTAAAGCAGACAGGCACTGGCTACCAACATACCAACACCCTGGTAACCTTTAAAGAAGTTGCCCATTACTAATAAGCAGGCAGTTTCCAGACAATACTAAATACAGTCACTAGGCAGGAAGTTTGTTCATAATGATCGTGACAGTCATTACCATCCTCTGCGTTGGGTCACCCCTCCCCCATCCACTTTCTCCAAGCCCCTCACGGGAACCCAGCCTAGTGATGGGGCTTCTCTATTAATTAAAGGCTCCAAAGTGAGACAACAAAAATCCCCACATCGGCCTCGGGAACAACTCTTCCCTAATAGATGTCGGTTTGACATCCATAACACTACACAGGAGCGTGTAGATTTATAACAAAGATTTATAATTACCCCTCCAGCGTGTGAATGCGCACCCATGTTGCTCTCACGCACAATTTGTCGTGGTCTGTCTCATTTCAGCTGAGTCTGTTATTTGTTCTCAGGAGCCTTTATCACCGCTGACAGGAAGTGTGTTTTCTGAAAGCGAGGATCTATCTTGTTCTCCAATGCTTCCAGACCCCTGCCAGGCCCCTGCAGGAGCTGCCCGGAGGCCTGAGGAACCAGGGGAGCTTTCTGATTATTGACGAGATGTGTGAAATATTAGAATTTGGGAAAGGAACACTGGACAGAGTCCAGGCCCACGGGCCTGAGTACCGTTCTGGCTCGGCAGAGCAGCCGAGGCACAGGGCTGGACCTCTTCAGTTTTCCGTTAAATGCTGCTGATAACATTTCCTGCTTCCAGGAGCCCGCACATGATGATTGCATCGGTCAGTAAATTCTGACCAAAACCACTGAATTGCCTCCTCCATGAAGTCGATGGTTTCTACTTTATGAGTTGAGAAAGTTCTCAGACCCATAGGGATGCCATCTGGCTAAAAGTTGTTGCCTAACCAGAGCAGTGTCTTTGCTACCTGAACTCATCTCATCCCTGATGAGTATGAGTATCTAACTGTCTACACAGCACCAGGCAAGGAGCAAGGGGTTCGCTAGTGCTTAAGCAGAGTTCTATTCTATTTTTCTATTATATTCTATTAAGCAGGGTTCGATTTTCAGGGGTTGGGGGTGGGGAATAAAGTATTTATAAAAGAATAATGGGTCTGATAAGGGTGGGGCTCGATGGTTCAGAGTTCTAAGGAGGAACAGAAAGGAGGAGGTAGTAAAAGGGAAGGGTAGCCACTTAGAGAGATCACAACGGCATCTCTGAAGTAGTGAAATAAGACCAGAGATATGTAAGGTTGACTTTAAGTTGTAGTTGTCCAGTTGTGTGTGTGTGTGTGTGTGTGTGTGTGTGTATTTTCCAGGCACAGAGGACAGCAAGTCCAGAGGCTAACAGAAGATTGTGTGGTTATTTGTGGTAAAAGAGCAACCAGGAGGGGCTGGGGGAGGGCAGGGGGTGGAAATGGAACCAGAGCAGATGGGAGCAGATGGTACCCGGCTTCCACCCTGTTCTGCCTTTTACTGTTACCCTGCCAGCCTCCAAGGGTCCTGCTCAGGATACTTTATAACACGTTACTCAACGGATGGACCCTGGAAGAGACCCCTGACTTTTAACTCATGGGGGATGGGGGCTTCTGGAAGGATGTAATCTAGGCCAGATCAATTGGCATCACCAAAAGAAGACAGTGAAAGATTCCAGAAGTGACCCAGGAACTTTCCTTTCCTGGTATCAAGGGCCCAGTCATAATAATTTCTCCAAAACAGGCAGCAAGGGGAATTGGGACTTGGGGCTCCTGGGTGGTTCAAATTCCCCACAGGCAAGGGGTAGGTCTGGAAATGCTGTAGGTAGAGGCTGGGAAAGCAGTTTGGAAAAGAAAATCAGTAGCACTTGAGAAATTAGCTTGCAGAAGACACATGGAGCTCCTACCTCCCCATACTTCCTGGCCTGAAAAATGTAGCCTCATGCTTTGAGCTTTTAGGAAGAAAATTGGTCTCTGAGTTGCTTTATATAAAACAGATTCATTATTGTCAAGTATATACATATCATAGTTTTTTTTTTTTTTTTTTTTTTTTTTTTGCAAATCAAATTGGATTTCAGTGCATTGGAGACTATTGCTTTCAGTTTCTTTTTTGATTTTTCAGGTTATATTACTTCTTGCCCATTTAGAAGCATCTGAAAATAATCCAGAATGTTCATGTGAAACTAATCAATAGTCAGGGTTGAGACAAGGAGCTTTTCACTAACCCCTTCCCTGGAGTTAATGCATGATCCCTGAACTCAGGGCCGTATGGTCCGGCTGGGGAGATTC
Organism: Micromys minutus; assembly: GCF_963924665.1. Classification (NCBI taxonomy): domain Eukaryota; kingdom Metazoa; phylum Chordata; class Mammalia; order Rodentia; family Muridae; genus Micromys; species Micromys minutus. Next base: position 36,334,575 of record NC_137952.1, on the reverse strand, counting down.
CTTAGAGCAATGGTTCTCAACCTGGGGGTTACGAACTCTTCATCCAACCTCTAGCTCCAAAAATATCTACACGATAAATCATAACAGTGGTAAAAATTAAAGTCATAAAGTAGCAACAAATATAATTTCATCATTGGGGGTCACCATAACATGAGGTGTAAAAGGGTCACAGCATTAGGAAGGTTGAGAACCACTGGCTGAGAGCAAACACCAGTCGCAAATACATGAAGAGTTATTCTGATGGGGCGGAGGAGGGAGAGGAGCTTTGGGCATAGAGAGCAGAGGCTTGGCCTGGAGGGAGTGATGAAGGCTGAGGCGGAGCAGGTAGCTAGTGCGCTGCAGGTGCAGAAGAGCTTGAACGTGTAAGCCCTGTAGGTGGTCAGCGCTCCTCATCTCAGAAATGAAGAAAGCAAGTACAAGATCCGCTCTAAGAAGCAGCATGAGCAGTCTTGAAACAACACCATGCACCAAAGCAGTATTACACCCAAGGTTTAAAACCTGGAAACGCAAGGTCCACCCTTCTTCCTGTGTCCTGAATGCTGCCGGATGCGCCACAGTGTGCTGTCAACTGATGTTCCACATCACCTGCTCACTGCTGCCCCTGAGCTCACATTTAAGGTGAGACAGGGCCAGAGAGATGACTCGGTGGTTAAGAGAGCTTGCCGCACAGACATGAAGACCCGAGTTCGGATCCCAAGCACCTGTGCAAAAAGCAGTGCGTGGCTGTGCACATACTTGTAACCCCGGTGCTGGGAGGCAGAGACAGGAGTGCCAGTGAGGCTTGCTGTCTGCTAGTGCAGCTCCAAGTTCAGTGAGAGACCTTGTTTCAAAGAAATAATGAAGAATCGGTAGAGCAGGATGTCCCCTTGTGTCTTCTACTTATACATCACACACGCACACTCTCACACTTGCACGCACACACGCCCATGCACACACAGAAAAGGAAGGTGAGCCTAGGCTTGGTGGCACATGCCTGTAATGCCATCACCTGGGAGGCAGAAGCAGGTAGATCTCTCAGCTTGTGGCCAGCCTGGGCTACATAGGCAGTCCCTATCTCAAAAACAAAAGCAACCAAGCGAAGGAGAATTGTAACACAGGCCGGGTGCCATACCCACCTCACAGACGGAATGTTACTCATTCTCCTTCCCCGTCCTTAACATCGACTGATCTTTCTATAGTCTCTGTTGCTGTATGTGTTCCAGAATAGCATATGGCTGGAACGGTGCAGCACACAGCCTCTTCAGGGGCCTCTTTGACCCGGTGAGGGACACTCAAGGCTCCTTTGTGTCTCTCCTCAGCATCCTATTGGTCTGTGAGTAATACGTTTTTTTTAAACAATTCTTTTTTTTAGAGCTTTATTATTTTTCAGACACACCAGAAGTGTGATTTCATTACAGATGGTTGTGAGCCCACAACGTGGTTGCTGGGATTTGAACTCAGGACCTCTGGAAGAGCAGTCAGTGCTCTTAACCATTGAGCCACCTCTCCAGCCCTACATTCTTAAGTAGGTGGATTATTTAAGGCTCTCTAGAGGAATACAGCTGAGGGAAAAAAAAAAAAACATGCTAAGAGTTTGTTGTTTGTTTTGATTGGCTTATACAGTACAGTCCAAGCCTTCACACTGGGGAGGCCAAGAACCCGGCAGCTGTCCAGCCCATGAAGTTAGTCACCTCAGCACCTCCAGTCTATCACTGATGGCCTGGGAATTTCTGGAGAGCCGCTGGTCAGTCTTCTGTCCACAGTGGAAGGTGGAGAAATAGTTCTGATGTCAGCAAATGATAAAAGCAGCGGCAGCAGCGGTGGCGGCGGCGGCAGCAGCAGCGGGGTAGATGACCTGCTGCAAGACTCAAATGGAGTACAAGAATTTGCAAGCTTGATGGGAAGACAAGCAGGCAAGGAGCCAGGCTCCACATTTAGTGTGGGTCTCCTCACTTAACTGGATCAAGAAAATCCCTTATAGGTGTGACTAGCAGCTCTTCACTCGACCCGGTGAAGCTGATCAGCCCTCACGTGGGTATTCTCTAGTTACTCCATGTAGACACCGAAGGCCATCTAGCTTTCTGTGGGAACATGCATCTCTAACTAAGAGCTTTACATGATTAAAGTTGTCACTCTATTACGTCACTACTTTAAAAAAATGTTTTCAAATTACATGGGTGCACGAGCCTGTGTGGGTTTATGTGCACCACCTCATGTAACCCTGGAGTTCAGAGGAGGTGTGGACTTACAGGCAGGAATGGTTGTGACCCAGGCCCTCTGTAAGAGCAGTGAGTGCTTCAACTCTCCAACCCCGGTTAATCCTTTCGAAGTGAGGTAGAACGGAGTGAGGTCTATAGTGGTCAGGGGAGCACTCTCAAAGGAACAGCTTTAGCATAAGACCTGAAGGAGAACCAAGGAGCCATGGCAGATCTAAGGGAGAGGGAAGGCAGTTAGTTAGTTAGTTAGTTAGTTAGTTAGTTAGTTAGTTAGTTAGTTAGTGGGGAGTGCCTAGGTTAGCACGGGTGCATGGTGATCTGAGTCAGAGCACCCAGACCAGCATGTTTGCATGGTGATGAAGACTCAGAGAATTTCATTGACTCGCTAGCTGTCAAGGCTCCGCCGGTCTCTGACATCACAGTGTTTATGTAGAAAACCCGAGTCGTGTCCAAACAACCCCACTGCGTCAGGATCTGGGTTCTGTCTGCAAGCTAAAGAGACAGAGGCTCAGAGCAGGAGGAAGCTCACATCCGCAGTCTGACCTGACTTTCGGAATAATAGAACATAGAGAAGAGAGATGTGGAGTTCAAGATGTCTGTCATAGCTGTCAGAGCCCTAGCCTGGGCAGGCAGCGAGGGCAAAAAGAGCTTCAGAATTCAATTAGGCAATGAGGAAATTGGTGAAGGAGGCCAGCGGTGACTTCCTGCGTGGGTGGCAGGAGGGCAAGGCAGGAGCTGGGGGTGGGTACTGTAGTTTCAGATTACAGAGTTAATGAGATGGCCAGAACCCAACCGTCCACAAGATCCACTTCTCCTGAGAAAATGGAGTCCTTTGTTGACATGGCAACCAGTTGACAAAGCCTCTTCATGTCTGTTAGCTGCAAGAGAGAACACCGGATGCATCAACTCAGCTCAGCTCCACCCACTGGTGTATCAGGATACAATGTATCCAAGACCCCAAACAATAATGGCTGAAAGCTCACGGAAAAGAGAGATGGGCAGGTTATGGCCCTGTTCTGTTTAGCTTTTTGCTGCATAAGCTGCCATAAAACTCAATGGCTAAAAACAATTATGTGCACTGGGGAACAACTCTCTGAGGGTTTACCTGGACAGAAATGGGGGCGGTAGAGTTGGGAGACACTACAGGGGTTCACTCCATCTCTTGACGGCACAAGGTCTGGCCAGGGTCTCTCATCTTCGGCAGGTTAGACCACCTTCTAGTGGAGCACCACATCTCGGATCAGCACTAGAAGCCAACAAATGTGAATGCTGCCTTAGACAACACCCTGTGCTGGTTTTGCCACATGTAATTGATGAAAGCAAGTCAAGGGCAAGTCAACAGAGCAGGAGGAGGGGAGAAGAAGGCAGGACCACATTCCCAGGAAGCTTAGATGGGCAATCTTCCTAAGTAATCCCAGACTTCTCTATGAAGCCACCAGAACTCCAGGATTCTGCTTCCTCACATTCCACTTGGTCTTCTAGGACTAAGATAGTAACAAACATCCAGTCATTATGGTCCATGGGCAAGATGGAGGGATGGTTAAAATAGAGGGGAGGATGCATATAGCAGTCATATATTCAGAGAGTGTTCTGGAAGCGGTCATATAACGGTTCTGCTTGAATCTCACTGGCCAAATCTTGTCCACATAGTCACTTTGTTACAAGGGATGCTGGGACATATCATTTTTGTTTCATGTGACCAACTGGTCAGGCAGGGACCATGGCTTTGTTTCACATGGAACTTTTGCCCCAGAGATGACATAATTAATGTGCTAGAAGGGGTGGTAACTCCCGAGGGATGGAGAACTTTTTGCTTACTGAAGCAAATGCCTTTTAACCTTGCACACTTAGGCATTTGATATGTAAAGTACCCACAACAATGAAGAGCTTTCAGCATAGAGAATGAACAAATTAGCCAGCAACTCTAATTTGAAATCTGTAATTGATTTTAGACTTGCCGTTTTTTTTTTTTTTCTTTTTCTTTTCTTTTTTTCTTTTTTTTTTTTTTTTTTTTTTTTCTGTTGAGGACCTGTGAATGCTGGTATGGTGTACAAGACGCCTCAAGATTCACTACACTTTAAGTTCTTAAATTAGATTTTCCAACGTGCTTTAAACTGTGGAAAGTTTTGCTTGTTGGGCCAAGTAAAGAAAGTGTTTTTAAAATGAAATTGAGTGCATTAAATTAGTAAGTCCTGTGTTAAATGTTGAAGATAATTTAATTAACCCCGGTTGCAAAGCGGATAGATAGTTTTAATGGAGTCGACTATTAATCAAAAGTCCCTTGAAAGTGAGTGCAAAGAAACAGACCAAGTTTTGTAAATTGAACTTAAAGACTTAGGGAAAACTGGGATGTTTTTCTCAAAAAAAAAAAACCAATTGCAATGCACTGACTCTTAATTAAGTAACAAGTACTTTGCTTCAAATTAAATAACAAGACTCTGTCTCATGACATCTCTGATCCCACACAAGACTAAGCTGGGGTTGGAGGTAATGAAGTTCCTGCTCGCCCCTTAGACTCACACCCTGGCAGCCTGGGTGGGGAACTTTAAGGACCTGGGGTTGGCTAGCAACAACAGAATGGGAAGAGAATGCCGGGGGCAGACACAGGGAGCTGGTACAGACGGCGGATGTAGGTACATACAGGCAAGCACAGGGAGTAGGGACAGGAAGACACAGGGACACACAGACAGGGACAGGCACATACAGACAGGTACAGCCGGCAGGCACTAGCAAGTACAGGCAGGCACATGGGGTTGGTGCAGACAGGCGCAGGGAGCAGGCACAGGCAGACAGGATGTAAGCAGAACGGCAGGAACAGGAGGCAGCCCTGCCCCACCTTGTCTACCTCCCAGACTCACACACTGCTCTTCTCTGGAAGCGTTGTTTTGGAGGAAAGGGACCTATAGAAGAATGAAATAGAGTTGAGACGGTCACCGACGTCAGGAGGCAGATCCTTGTACAGAGGACAGGCTCTCTGCCTAAGAGGGGACAGTTTCTGCCCTAATAAAAATCAGAAGCAATCCTCACCACCCCGGTGCCGGTTCCTGGCAGGGACACTGCTCTTCCTATGTTGGAACCCAGAGCTCATCCGCTGCTGTCTTCTCCAGAAACCCCAACCTTGCTCGCTCGGAGTCGGGCGACAGCTGAGACAGCTTTCAGCCCTTGAAAGCAGGGCTGACTGCCAAGAAAACTGACCATGCTCCTACTCAACGTTTAGACTCCTTTCCTTTCTAAACAGCTTCCCCACAAGACCTGTGTCTGAAGATGTATGAAGCCCAGGCACACAGTAGGTCCTGGATTTACTTTCAGCGTCCTCTTCAGAAACCCAGTGTGCTTTATGGCACTCTTGACAAGTCTCAGAAACTGTCGTTTCTTTGCTCCAGCCTCCACAGGTGTTTTCGCACTTCGTGGGTGTCACCTTGGCACACAGTATCTAAGCTCTGGACAGATTTGGAGCAACGACGCATCCGCTGCAGGGGTAGGGGGCAGCAACAAGCCAGGTGGCTGCGGCCAGCGGTATCTGATCTGGGCGCGCCCCCTTGTGGCCACGTGGATCAATACACTCGGGGGAGTTTTGCCACCGTCCCGATAGGCTTAAGAATCTAAATTCCAACACTGAAAACTCTGGGAAACTCAGCAGTGCGTTGACGATAAATGGGCATTAAGATAAAAAGTCCTTGGGCTTTTGTTGCTGTTGTTGAAATACCTTGTTATTCAATGCTTTGGGCTAGAAATGATTAAGCAACTTCAAAGTTTCAAAGCAAAGGAAAGCAGGCTTGCTAATCTTGAGGTCTCTGAGCTTGGAGGACTGCCTTTGGATTTCAGTTTCCCTCAAGTACAAAACAATGCTCCTCCCCCTCCTGCCAGTTTTCTCCGCTTTAAAAACAAACGAGTAAGAAGAGAAAGACGGGATCACAATAGGGACATACAGATGGCTCCGGGTTAGACAGCAACTGTTGCTTTTGCAGAGGACCTGGCTCAGTTCCTAGTACTCACGTAGGAGCTCACAACCATCTGTAACTCCAGTTCTAGGGGATCCGATGCCATCCTCTGACCTCCCTGGGTCAGGCATGGGTGTGGTGCACTCAAATACATCCAGGCAAAATAGTCATACATATAAAATAAGCCTAGAAATTAAAATGGCCTACGATATTTAGTTATTTACTCTGCCCAAAACTCTAGGGGAAGTTTAGAGTAACAATCATAATGAAAGCAAAGGTGACAAACCATAATTTAGGTGCTCAACCAAAGCAGCCTTGAGTGGTATTACAAGATGACAAGGCAGATTTTATTCAAGGACAAACATGGCGGATGGTATACAGACCAATATATGCCAAGAGAAACATTGAGGACAGGGGGTTTCTTGGTCCGCTGAGTTGATAGGAGTACCAGTACAGGCAGGCCAGCACAATCCCAGACAGCAGACACCACACACCAGGAACATGGGCTCCTACGTGACAGCATGCGTCCTTGAATCAGAGTTTGGGAGGAAAGAGAAATCTAGTGAGCAGAGGGCTTAGCTTCATTCATTCCTTCTCTTAATTACTTATCTTCCCATTTGTTTATTCAATTACTTAATTGATCATTCATTTGTACCTCCACCCCACAAACTCATCCTCTTTATCATGAACTCTTCCCCTAGTCCATATACCTACATCTGTGAATGTGTCTATCTGGCCCTCTCTCTCCATCAATCCTCCATAAATGTATCCATCTATTCATAGTCCTCCTTCCCTTCCCCTTCCTCCCCCGTCTGCCTCCCCTCAAATTTTCCCTTCTTTCTTTTCTCCATCTCTTCCTGCTTCCCTTCCTCCATCTCCTCCTGCTTCCCTTTCTCCATCTCTTCCTGCTTCCCTTCCTCCATCTCATCCTGCTTCCCTTCCTCCATCTCATCCTGCTTCCCCTCCTCCATCTCTTCCTGCTTCCCCTCCTCCATCTCTTCCTGCTTCCCTTCCTCCATCTCTTCCTGCTTCCCTTCCTCCATCTCTTCCTGCTTCCCTTCCTCCATCTCTTCCTGCTTCCCTTCCTCCATCTCATCCTGCTTCCCTTCCTCCATCTCATCCTGCTTCCCCTCCTCCATCTCATCCTGCTTCCCCTCCTCCATCTCATCCTGCTTCCCCTCCTCCATCTCTTCCTGCTTCCCCTCCTCCATCTCTTCCTGCTTCCCTTCCTCCATCTCTTCCTGCTTCCCTTCCTCCATCTCTTCCTGCTTCCCTTCCTCCATCTCATCCTGCTTCCCTTCCTCCATCTCATCCTGCTTCCCCTCCTCCATCTCATCCTGCTTCCCTTCCTCCATTTCATCCTGCTTCCCTTCCTCCATTTCATCCTGCTTCCCTTCCTCCATCTCTTCCTGCTTCCTCTCCTCCATTTCTGCCTGCTCCCTTCCTCCATCTCTTCCTACTTTCCTGTCTCTTCTTTCCCCTTTGTTTTCCTTCCCACATCCTTCCACCGAGTCCCTTTCTATCGATCATCCTGTCCCATCTTTGAGTCCTCATGTTGAATCTACAAGTTTATAAATTGTTTCAAACTCCAGTTCAGAGTCTAAAGCTACTGGTGCCTAGGAGTAGTGAGTAAAAAGATGGGGTGCTACATCACTGTGGTCAGATTGCAGGAGTCAGGGGAGCTTCGAGGCATCCTGAGTCTTTGAGATTGGTTGGAGAAGGATGTAGGCAAAGGACATATTTCCAGGCTCTAGTGGGACTGGGGACCTGTGGCTAGAGTTTGGAAACACAAGGACTGGCAGGAGACAGTGGAGGCAGGTCCAGCTGGCTGAGACCACCCGGTTTCTCTCCCAGGTATTTTCTCCTAAGTCTTTTTGGTCTCTGCACATTGTGTGGCCAAGATTCATGCTCTGTCTCTCCCGCCCCCACTCTGGCTTCCCCTGGAGAACAACCATATAGTATTTCCAGACAGCCAGGCTACCTCTTGTGCCCTTGGTGATAGCCCACTCTTTTCCAGTCATTGCTGCAGTCAGTGTGTGGGTTTCCCTTGGTCTGCACTTATCCACCATAGGCCAAGAGTCTGTGCTGGTTAATCTTCATTTTCAACTTGCCTGACACCTAGGGGATTCACTTCTGAGAATGCCGTGAGAGGGTTTCCAGAGTTTTAACTGAGGAGGGGAGACACACCCTGAGTATAGGCAGAACCATCCCACAGGGGCCAGGCCCTGAACCAAATCAGAAGGAAAGGAGGTAGCCCTTGGGCACCAGCATCCTTCTTGTCTTGTCTGTGCTGACTGCCGATGCAGGTGGGGTGTGAGGTAAGCTGCCCCACTCTCCTGCTGATCCCACACTTCTGCCTCCACTTGAGCTGAGACAGCCACTATGCCTCCCCTGCCACGTGCCACGACTTTACTTCTTAAACCCACGTGAGGAATTTTATCATAGTAACTGGAAGAGCAGCTATTGCGAAAGACTGAGTGCGGTGGTTTGAATAGCAATGGCCTCTATAGACTTGTGTGTTTCAATGCGTGGTCCATAGGGAGTGTCAGTATTAGGAGGAGTGGCCTTGTTGGAGTGGGTGTGGCCTTGTTGGAGTGGGAGTGGCCTTGTTGGAGTAGGAGTGGCCTTATTGGAGTAGGAGTGGCCTTGTTGGAGTGGGTGTGGCCTTGTTGAAGAAAGCATGCCATTGTCAGGCAGGCTTTAGGTCTCATATGTTCATTAGGCCTAGTGTTGTATTCAGTTCTGCTGCCTGTGGATAAAGACATAAACCTCTCAGCTCCTTCTCTGGCATCATGTCTGCCATACTTCCTGCCACAATGATAATAGACTAAACCTCTGAAACTGTAAGCCAGCCCTAATTAAATGTTTTTCTTTGTAAGAGTCGTCATGGTCATGGTGCCTCTTCACAGCAACGGAAACCCCAACTAAGACACTGAGCCTTCTCAGAGTTTTTATTCTATCTCCAGAACGGCATCTGGCAAGACAGTAGATGCTCTGTGAACACAGGCAAGAAGATCAACATGAATTCCTTTCTTGGTCGTGGTATTTTGTCATGGAAACAGAAAAGTAACCAACATGCCTGCTTTTTTTATGTGGGGTACTAAGAATGAAAACTCAGGTCCTGTTTTAGTTAGGGTTACTGTTGTTGTGATGAAACACCATGGCCAAAATCAAGTTAGGGAGGACAGAGTTTATTTGGCTTACACTTCCACACTGTAGTCCATCATTGAAGGAAGTCGGGGCAGGAACCTGGAAGCAGGAGCTGATGCAGAGGCCATATAGGAGTGCTGCTTACTGGCTTGCTCACTGTGGCTTGCTCAGCCTGCTTTTAAAGAAACATAGGGCCACCAGCTCAGGGATAGCACCACTCACAATGAGTCCTGGGAGCCTGTCTGGTTTGGGCCTGAGTAAGCCCTCTGCTTGCTGCCAGGGTCTCTGAGTTCACGTGGGCATCAGTCCTGTTGTGTCTGGAAGACATTGTTTCCTTGTTCCATCCGTCTCTTCCTCCGCAGACCTCCCTGATCCCTGAGGGCAGGGGTTACTCACTGTGTGCTGTTCAGTTCTGAGTCTCTATCTGTTGTTTCCATCTCCTGCAAGAAGAAGCTTTCCTGGTGATAGCCGAGGCACCATGTGTCTCCGAGTGAGAGATCTATAGGCAAAGCAGAAAGTCGTTAGCCATTTTATCGCTGTGCTCCTTTAGCAGCGCAGCAGTAGTATTTGGTTTTCCCCTAGATCCATGTGCTAATCTCAGGCAGTGGGTCCTGTGGATCCTGACTGTCAGTGGAGACTATGAACCTTCCTGTAGGTAGGCAGCAGGTGGCAGAGCTGGATTCCAAACCCCGATGTTCTGTCCCGAGGCCAGCAATCGCCTGGAGCAGCAGATTCAAACCACCTAGGACTTGGTAGAAAATGCTAGTCCCATGCCCGGCTCCCCTTCCTGGAAGCTCTGGGGTGAGGTCTGAGCAAGGCTTCTGGGAAGAGAACTGCTATGTCGCTCAAAGCCTAACGTTCCTTGAAATGATGTTGAAAATGATCATAACAGAAGTGGCAAGGCTGGTGGGATGGCTCACTGGATAAAGACGCTTGCTGCACAAGCATGATGACCCGAGTTCGATTCCCAGAACTCTCAAAAAGTTGGAAAGACTCTATCGCACAAAATTGTCCTCTGACTTCCATACACATGCTGTAGTGCCCCCTTCCGCCCATTGTCATATGTGTATGTGTGCATAATGTTCTAAATGTATATATACATATATGTCATATACATACATTTATGACATATATATGTGTATCATGTTCTAAACATATTTACATATGATATATATATATGTGACATGTATATGTGTATGTGTGTAATGTTCTGAATGTATCTTGTAAATGAGTCATTAAACTATTAACAATGACACTTCTGGATAGAGCTTGGTTAGTGACATGCACTTGCAGGAAGGGACTAGCAGACAGAAATTGCTTTTCTGGAAGCTTGGGCTGTGCTTGTGATGTCATGGGGATCGTCAAAGGTTCTGAGTTACTCAGAAGGTCCAGATGGCTGACAGCTCCTACCCAGCTTCAAGCCCCTGCTGCCGGTCTGGGGGTCCACACTTTGAGAAAACTTTGGACAAGTGAAACTTAAGTTTCTAGCTGAATGCAAGCTTCACGGGAGCGGAGGGAGGAGATGTTTCTTTGATGTTCCCAGCACTGAGAACCAGAAGAACCCTTATCACATGAACAGGAAAGAGAAGCTATAAACTGAGGGGCCTTCTGGGGATCTGGAAACTGAGTTCTGATCACAGCCTTACTCTCTCAAAGCCTGCATCTGTGTCCCACTTTCCCCAGCAAGGTGGACCACCTCAGTCTCCACAAGGGTACTGGCATCATCTTCAGCCAGCTGAACCACTCAGGGATGACGCCTATTACTGGAATCCTTGGTATTCCTTTCCCATAATTCAATGCAAAACACTCATTGGGCCTAAGCTAGGTTTGCCAAAATTTGAGTTTGGCTTGAAACAAAAGAGTCAAGAATTTGGCAACACCAGCCAGGCTGGTTCTGGGAAGCTCAAGGAAAGATGTCAGAAATATCTAGGTTGAGGTTACCGTAGAAATATTAATCATCCACATAGGCTGCTTGCTGCCTTTGGATTACAGGTTAGGCTTGTAAGTCTGAAGTAAATTATACACTCCTCATATTATTCAGCCCCGTACTGTATAATGATAAATTATACAGTTATAGGCCTCAGCCCAAGTTATAACAAATTATACCACAGTGTATAATTATCCAGCACCGCACCGTGTAATAATAAATTAGACAGCTACCAACCTAAGTTGAGATTCCTGGAAGAAACGGCAGAACAAGCAGGAGCCACTGACCTAGTCCTCTGATGGAGTCCTTGTCAGACAAGTCAAGGGTACAGGAGAGAGGGGGTGACTGATTCATTCCTTTTCTCCATTATGTGATGCACCCCTGGGTTGTGGGTACACATTTGGCCTTGGGGCTATGAATTAACCAGCACTCAAGAACCCTTGGCTAAAGAAAACTAAGTGTAGATGGGAAATGACCCACAAGCTTGCATTCTCAGCCTGTTACATTGCCCACGCTGTTACATTGTGCACACTTTAACTTTGCCCACAACTGGCCTGTTTTGCCTACCACACAGTGTGTCAGTCACTGAAACTGAGGAATGTTGTAAAAGATAAAAGGTTTATAATTGACACACCCACAAGAGAGTGGACCCAAGCCCGACTCTGCTTTTCAGGAGCAGGATTTGGGATGTTTACGGGTTATACTGTTTGAATATAGTTGCGGGTTTGAATGAGAAATGTTCCTCGTTGACTTGGGTATTTGAAAGCTTGGTTCCTACTTGGTGGTTCTGCTAGGAGGAAGTTTAGGTGGTGTGGACTCACTGGAGAATGTACGTCACTGGGAGCAGGATTCGTCATCCTACTTCTAGCTCAGTCTCTTGGCTCCAGACTTATAGCAAAGGATATGAGGACCCAGGGCTCCAGCCAGCCACCATCACGCTTGGTGCCATGCCTTACAACTGCTGATGTATTTTAATCCCTCTGAAACTGCAAGCCAAATAAACTCTTCCTTCTAATTCGGATGTTTCTTTGTTTGTTTGTTTCTGTCTAGACAATCTGTATATTAGAGAAAGTGAAGTCAGTATTGATACTGCCTACTATTATTGGGTTGGTGTAAATCTGTATCTTTAAATCCAGCAGCAATTTTTATTTTATGAAACTTCATGCTCTAGATTTGGTGCTTATAGGCTTAGAAAAGTAGTACCTTCTTGGTTAACTTCCCTTAATTAGAATACAGTGCCTCTCCTTATCTCTTCTTATTAGCTTATTTGAAGTCTAGTTTGGCATGTGTTAGGATAGCAAATGCCTGTTTGATTCCCGGCCCCCTTTCATGGGGCGCTGTCCATCCCTTTACTCTAAAGCAGTGCCCAACTTTAAAATGAAGACATGTTTGTCTTACGTAACAGATTTTGTTTCTTGATTTGTTCAGTTATCTGTGTCTTCTGATTGGAGAATTGAAACCATTGATATTTAAAGTTATTATTGAAATGTGTGTTGACTTTTGAGATTGTTTGTATTCTTAGTGATACTTTGTGTCTAATAATTATGGCTTCATATTTCCTTCCATGATTTCTCTGTTATGGTCATTCATTTTTTCCGACTGAATGAATATTTCTTAAATTTTCTGTAGGTTAGGCTTTTTGGCCATACATTTTGTAGGCTGTTTATGTTGTAGAAAATTTTTCTTTCTCCTTCGGCTTTTGCAGATACTTTTTCTGGACATATTAATCCATGTTAGCCATCACAGGTATTTAGAACTTGGAATTTATTCCTCTAGGCACTTCTGGCTTTCAAAGTTTCCATTGAGAAATTAGTTGTTCTGATGGGCTTTCCTTATATGTGACGTGTGTTTTTCCTCTTATAGCTTTCAATATTGTTACGGATACTTCATGTATTAAGTATGGTCTGCTGTGAGGATTTTCTTTTCTGCTATTGTCTGTTTTGTGTTCTGTGTGCTGCTTGTATCTGTATGGGGTTACATGCATCAGTTTGAGGAGGTTTTCTTCTGCAATCTTATTGAAGAGATCTGGCCCATGACACTGACGTAGGATTCTTCAATCTCATCTAATGTGAAGGTTTGATATTTTTCATGTCTCTCATTTCCTGTGTGTTTCTTTCCTGTGATTAAAAGAATTTCCATATTCCTTGCTTAGTCTGTCTAGATCCTCTATCCCCAAGTCCGGACAGTCTTCCTTCTGTTTTATTCATTAGTTTTATTTATTCATAAGGCTTTCCTGGCGTTTTCAGGTAATGGGTTTTTCAATTCCATCTCTATTTGAGATCGAGTCCTCTTCAGCATTGCTGTCTCCTAGTTGGGTTCCATTCCCAAGTCTTAGATTGTCCTCATTTCTATCAGCATATGTCTGTGTTGGGGGGGCATCATTCAAGCATTTATCAGCCCTAAACTCTTCCCACTTAATCTCACTGAGGTGTTTCTTTGAGTCCTTCTTTAACTTCCTTGACTTCCTTCATGACATTTATGACTGTTCTCTTAAATTCTATGTCCTGAAGTTTAACTAGGAAATTTTCATTGGCAAACATTTCCACAGAACTGGTAGTTTTTGGAGAGAAGGTACTTGATAGATCTTTCATATTGTTGGTATTCTTGAGATGGAATCTGGGCATGTGGACTTCCCTTGTTAGCTCAGGCTAGACCCTGGAGGAGAACATGAAAAAAACTGAGTATTTTTCTTTCTATTTATAGCATTATAAGTATATTCACAAATGTGATTCCATTATAATAAAAGGGTCTGAACAGCCCAAAGGCAGGAGGAAATGAAAGTAAGTGCTTGTCCGCCATCAGTGGTCAGCTCTCTGGGAGGAGGTGGCTCTAATTACATACAGGGTGAAGAGGAGTCTGTACGGTATTCACAACACCATATTGTGGGTGAAAAGAAATAGTCCTTGGGGACTACTCATCCCTCCCAGGTGACAATGAAAGTTTGGCAGAAGGTGAGCTCTGTCTGACTCTATCCAGAAGGCATATGTCCCTTGAGAACTTCTTAGCTCTACAGTGTAGCCTAAACAGTGAAACCAAGCCTTGCTCCAGCTAGGCTTTCCCGTATTCACTGGCTGCATATGCTCTTCCTATAGCTCATGAGACCTGCTTAGCTTTGTAAGCAACCTCCTGGAAGGGGTCTCCTGAGGCATCTGGCTTCACAAATTGAGCAGCTACTGTGTTCTAGCTCCTCCATGTTGCATAAAGCCATTGTTGGACTACCCGACCCCTGTCATGTGAGGCAATGCTATAAATCCTGTTATAATAAGTATATATTGGTTCTGTCGCTGTAGAGAACCCTGCCTAATCCACCGGATCAGTTTTTGAAGATAACAGGAGGCATCGTCCAAACAGCCCCACTGCCAACACTAAAAACAACTTGGTACATGCACACTGCCTGCCAACCTTCAAAATCGTAGCTACCCACTCCTTCCCCCAGGATGAACTGGAGAATAGACTCAGAGTGTGGGGAAATGATAAAACAATGCTTCAGTCTCAGCTGCAGTGGTTACTGATGAAAAGAAAGTCCTTTCGAAAGCTGTGTGTGAAAAGGAAACCTTGGCAGCAGATGTAACTTGAAGAAGAAGCCAGAAGATCATTGACCTGCAGGTGGTGGCCGCAACCAGGAACCCCAAGGAGATGGGATATGAGAAAGCCAGGTGGGGCTCCAGATGGGCACCAATGAGAGGGCTCCAGACATCAATGAATCCCTGGATTTCTGGTACTTGGAGCGGGTTTGCAACAGACCTTCCACTATCTGAAACTGCAGGGCTTTGTCTCACTGCAATCTTAAGGCAGGGCCTTGCTTTCAGGGCTTAACAGACAGAAAAGTAAATTCTGCATGATTGGAAGAACAACTGTAAATTGACCCACTTCCTGGGAGTTGGCAGCTCCATGGTGGGTGGAGACCCCAAGGGTTTGCATATCTGATATACTGTATATCTGATGTTTACGTTACCGTTCATAACAACAGCAAAATTATAGATATGAAGTAGCAACAAAATAATTTTGTGGTCGGGGGTCACTGCAACATGAGGAACCGTATTGAAGTGTCACAGCATTGGGAAGGTTGAGGCAGTCTTAGGCACTTAGCCTGTTTCTCAGTTTCTTCTGAACTATTGGCGATTCCATGTTGCATCAAAAAATCCAAGTGCATTCACAACCGCTGGGTTTGTGCCAGGGACAGAGGGTGTGGGCAGAGTGTTCTCAGAGGCATAGCATCTGAGAGTTGGTCAGGTTGATACAAGCAGTGTGGCATCATGGGAGCAATGTTCATTGCTCTGACCACACCGTCTTACTCCTTAAGATTCTTGTGCAATGATATTGCGACAAAATTGACGATAAGCGTTGTAAAATAGAAACAGCCCAAGTCTGCACGGATGGAATTTCAAGTTTATTATGGAGGCAACCTGTTTCTCTTTTCCTTCATCTCCTCCCTCCTCCTCCTCTGGGCCTGCAGGTTATTTCACAGAGGTATGCATGCTCCCAGCTGGAAGTGACCTCCGGACTTCTCCCACTGACACCATTTGTCTCTTGTGTCTGGGTGACTCCAGGAGTCTAATGGTCTCCACATTTCTCTGTGGTGTGCCTCCAGTCTATTTCTATACACAGTCAATGTCCCCATGCCAGTGAGAAGTGCAAATGTCACCTCTTTGCTTCCTCTCCAGCCCAGTATCTTTCCACAGCTTTTCTAGCCTACTTTTTTTTTTTTTTTTTGCATTAAACTCAGCATAATCCTGTTCTTTTTTCCCCTGCCCCCCGGGACTGAGAGTAAGGATTCAGTGGACAATGCGCCCTTGTCTGGTGTTCTTGCTTGGAAGCTTGCTCACTCTATATGTTTGGCAAATGAGAGAATTAATGTACGTTGTTGAAAAGTAAGAAAGTTGTCTCTTATGAGATGTCCCGAATCCGCACAGTCAACAAGGAGCTGCTACAGGAAGCACAGAGACTGTATCCTTGGCACAGCTGTTGGGAGAACTCACAATCATTCGGAATTTAGTTCTAGTCACTATCATGTTTATTGATGTATAATTTGGGCTTCACAGTAACTTCCTCAGATTGATGGTGTTTGGGACCATTTACAAAGAAGAAAATGGGCAGAGGGGTTAAGAACCTTGAATGACTTTAACTCCAGCACTCTGGAGGCAGATGTAGGCTGTGAGTTCAAGGCCAGGTTGGTCTATGTATTAAGTTTCAATTTCAGTTCAGCTAGGGCTACAAAGAGAGACTCTGGAGAGAGAGAGGGAGGGAAGGAAGGAGGGAGGGAGAAAAGGAGAGAGGGAGGAAGAGAGAGAGAGAGAGAGAGAGAGAGAGAGAGAGAGAGAGAGAGAGAGAGAGAGAGAAGAGAAGAGAGAGTTGAACAAGAACAAGGTACACAACTGGGTAGTAGACCTAGGAAGTCGTCAGAGGGTCTAGCCTCCTGAAAGGTTTTGCTAAATAACTTTACAGTGGTCATCTTGGTGAGCGGGAAGGTAGAAGATAGCAGGCCATAAAGTCAGGAGAATATGTCAACTCTGGTTACCCCGGCCCA
This sequence comes from Micromys minutus, assembly GCF_963924665.1. NCBI lineage: Eukaryota > Metazoa > Chordata > Mammalia > Rodentia > Muridae > Micromys > Micromys minutus. The sequence goes on along the minus strand of NC_137952.1, from coordinate 36,317,835 downwards.
GCACCCAGTGACTAGGACAAACCCTTCCCTTCTCTATTCTCACTTAGGAGCCAAAGATGCTAAGAAGAATACACTGGATGACGTGCTCAAAGTGCCTGGCTGGGGCCTCATCGCTGTGGAGTGCATAACAGTACAGCAGCAGACCGTGGGAAGCAGGCCTAGAAGCCACATCCCCATGCCAGGCCACACAGGGCTCTACAAGCTGCTTGGCTTAAGGCATGAGTTCCTGTGGAGCCCCAGCTGTCACCAGTGCTGTTGTTCCTGTGTGGCAGAACATGACACTTGGCATGTCCCCAGGGGAATGTACGTGGGCCATTTGTGAAATAGTTGGGATCCCATGGCCTCCAGGTGTTAAGGAGGTGCGACCTCTAAGAGATTTTGCAGTGGCCGGGGTGGGGGGGGGTAATGAACCCTCTCTACTTGGCCAGAGCCGAGCCTGTCTTGCGAAAGGGAAATGGAGTGCCTGGGAAATGTGATGCGTGCCGGGCAACAGCTTGTTTCTCGAAGAAATCTCCCATGCAGGCCTGGTTGGCGCAGCTCTCTCTGTTTAAGTCCCTTTCCTTCCTTCTGGGTTGACACTAACCTTGGCTCACAATTCTTTTTTTCTTCCTTCCTTCCTTCCTTTCTTGTTTGTTCTTGTTTTTGAAACAAGGTTTCATAGACTAGGCTGGCCTTGAACTCAGAGATCCACCTGACTCTGCCTTCTGGGTGTTGGGATTAAAGGCATGCACCACACCACCTGCAGTAATATTTTGGGCAGTTTGCTATGCTCCCAAATAGCTGCAAGGCTTTTCTATGCCTGCTCTATCCTCTTTTAGTTCCCAAGTCAATGACACAGGGGCCTTATATTTTTATGAATAAGTTGCTGACACTATCCTGGGCAGGTTCCAAACTACCCCGTCCTCTAAGGCTGCCTAGTTCCTAGTCTCATGGTCCTTTACCTTTTATCTGAGTCGTGCCTGGCTTGCTCTTCTCCATGAGTGTCCTCATGGTGACTCAACACAACCCTCAGCATGACCTCATGGCTAATCCTCCTGGCCCATCAACCCTGTCTTTTCTATACCTTCTTCTCCTACTTCTCTCTCTGGCTCATCGGGATTCCCTCACAGGGATTGGAAGTCCCTCCCTATTCTTTTCTCTGCCCAGTTATAGGCTGAATCAGTTCTTTATTAACCAATCGGAGATGATGGAAATCAATTTTTATATAACTTTGATACCAAAGATGCTTGACCGTGCCAGTGTTCAGACTGCAGACAACATCTGGGCACAGAAGTCAGCATCTGAATATACAGTGCACAAGACCAACGCCCAACAACCACTGCACTATTACTTTTCTTAAGCTTAGTTTTATTAAGGTATATAAATAGTGTAGCAATTTTGAGTTTATAGTTTGACCAGCTCTGCTATCCAGACACTCTCACTGAAGCTGCATACAACAGAACATGTCCCCTCTCCCCAGAGCCCCCTCTGCTACTTCTGGCCCCTCCCTCCCATCCCCTGTCTCCCGAGCTCCTGACAGATGGGCTGGGCTGCACTGGTTCTTGGTTGTAGCATTTCACATAAACAAAGATCCACATTTGGCTCCTTTGAATCGACATCATTTTCTGTAATTCCCCCCCTCAGTCGTTCACGCCTTTTTTATTGTTCTAAGTCAGGTTATAGTCAATTATTTTCTCAGCCTGAGTTTCTTTATTTGTAAAATGAAGCTCGTGCCTTCTACCCTCTTGAAGGTGGTAAGGCCACTGAGGTTTGGACTCCTCACTGAGAACACACTGTCCCCCTCCCGTACCTCTCCCTACTGCTCTGAAAGAGGCCCCTACGTGCCAGGAAGCTTTAAGCCCAGAGGGTCAAAGGCGTCCTGGAGTTGAGAGGGGTAGAGAGCTGCAGAGTAGATTCACAGCTGCAAACTGATGGCTTTGTTTATCGAAGAGACTGTTATTTTTTAATTCTTTGTCTGGTTATCCTTTCTGCTACCTCCCTCTTCTAAGCATAATTAAAATGCAAGCCGGCACTCCCCAGGAGGAGATAGCTGAACATTTAATTGCCCTGAGCGAAAACTTCTAGCAAAAGGTCATGTTACAATGGCAACCCAGGCTCCTCTGCATTTCCCACACAACATGGGTGATAATGCATTAGGCTGCACGCATGTGGGACCCAAGCTGGAGACCAGCAGCAGTCAGGCTCTAGAGCTGCCATTAAACACTCACCCAGCCTCACTTTGAAGAATGTTTCCCTAGCTTGGATTCATGCCATTGTCTGTCACCCCAGCTGACCTCGACTGAGTGGACAGTCAGGTTCAGAAGGCCTTGGCCAGAGGGGACGGCTCCTTTTACCATAATGTCTTGGCTTGTTGTCCTTGAAGTGGGGCCAGGAAGACATGTCTGCTGAGTGGCAGATACTGGAACTCTCAGAATTAGGTCATTACCAACCAAGTCTCAAAATAGGGAAGGTTTCTTGCACTCCCCCCACCCCAACATATTTAAGAAGGACAAAGGTGAGTTAAATATAAGCAAAAGCCTGTCTTTAAATTTATGGCATCTTAGGACCGCTGTAAAATCATGCCTGGAATGTCATTAGCAATCCCTGTTCAAGGTCAAGGAGAACTAGGTGAAGTTCAGGGATGGCTTTGCTTTTTGGCCAGGGTCTCACATATCTCAGGCTAGCCTCAAATCACTACATAGGTGAGGATAACCTTGAACTTCTGATCTTCCTGCCCTTGCTTTTCCATGTGTCCCGGCACCTGGTTTAGCCAGTGCTGGGATTCAAACCCAGAGCTTTGTGGGTGTCAGACAGGCACTCCAGTAGCTGAGCTGAACCTGCGGCCCATGACATTTATTTATGAAGAGTAAACAAAGATTAGATAACAGGATCAGTTAAAAGCTGATCTCAGGATTTATTTAGGCACTCCATGATACCTCCAGAGACAAGGATTTTTCCATGTTTCTGCTCCATTTTCCCCAGCAAGACGATTTCCAGCACCCTCTCCCATTGATACTGTGAACATTAAATCCTTCATCTCTCTCTTCCCCCAAGCTGTTGGTGGCCACTGATCTATTTTCTGCCTGCACATTTGAATGTTCTCACCATCTCATACACGTGAATCAAAGAATACTTTTGTGTCTGGCTTCTTACTCTTAGTGTGTCCTCAAGTTTCATTCTTGTTAAAACATGTGCGGGATTATTTTCCCCCTAATCTGAATAGACTTTTCTCAAAAGAAGACATACAGAAGGTTGTCTATAAAAGCATCGGCCATCAGATGTATATAAATTAAAACAATAAGGCATTATTCCTTACCTGTCAGGATGGCCACTATCAAAAAAAAAAAAACCAGAACAAAAAAACAAAAAACAAAGTGTATGTGAGAGAGTATGGAAAAAACACAACCCTTGAACACCGTTGTTGGAAATGGAGACTATCCGAATAGCATGGACCTTCCTCAGACAATTAAGAGACTGGAGAGGTTGCTCAGTGATGGGGTATTTGTCTAGCCCACCCAAGGCCCCACGTTTGACCACTAGCAAGGTTAAAATTAAAGACAGAACCATCCTATGATGCAGAAAACCTGCTGTTAGGGATGTAGCCAAAAGAAGAGAGAATCAATATGTGAGAGAGAGCTGCAATCCAAATTCACTACAGCATTATCCATGACAGACAACACATGGACCTAAGTGTTCATTAGGCAGTGTATGGATGCGATATGTATGCTTAAGGTAATCTTTAAAGTCTCCACTTTAAACGCACGAGAGGGCCCACTCTCCCATAGGCAACAACAGGGACAACCAAGGAGGAAATCCTACCTAACGTAAAACAGACACAGAGAAAATTGCTGCATGTGATCTGAAAAGGCCAAGCTCACAGAAGTGGATGTTTGAATTTGGTTCCCAAGGGTAGCGTGAGAAGCTTGGGGAGATGCTGGTCAAGAAGTAACTCAAGCTGGATAAACTCTAGACGTCTATTTATAGTGTAGTGGCTATAGATAATAACGGTATACTGTATTCTTGACAGTTGCTTAGGGAATAGATTTTTAAGAGTTCTCACCTCTAAAAGAGATGAGTAATACACCCACTAATTAGCTTGATTTAGTCACTCCAAAATATATGCATTTCAAAACATCTTGTTCACAACGTGTATGATTTTCGTTAACTAAATACGTTTTTATTTTTAAAAAGTCCAAAAAAAATTCCTTCCTAAAAGACGAGTAATATCTCATTAATGTATTTACCACGTCATTTGTGGATGGACCCTTGGGTTGCCTCTGCCTTTCATCTGTTGCATCCAGTGCTGCTGCGGACATGGATAGGCAGCTCTTCCGTGGTGGATGGGCCCTGCTTCCGGTTCTTCCGGAAGTAGAGCAGGAGGACACAGGGGCTTTGTGTTTGTGGAACCCACCCTACTATTCTTCTACAGCCACTGCGCCATTGTCTATCAGCGGTGAGTGCATTTCCTCGTTTCTTTCCATTTTTGCCAATGCCCACTCTTTCTTATTTACCTGACAACACCAAATACAGCTAGTATGAGACGGCATCTCATGGTACCTTTTCACTTTCCCAGTGTGGGGTTTGAATGGAAACGGCCCCCATAGGCCCAAAGGAAGTGGCACTATTAGGAGATGTGGTCTTTTTGGAGGAAGTGTGTCACTGGGGGTGGGCTTTGAGGTCTCAGACCCCCAAGTCAGGCCTAATGTCTCATTGTTGCCTGTCAACCGGGATATAAACAAAACTCCCAGCGACCTCTCGAGCATCAGGTCTGCCTGCATGCCATCTTGCTTCCTGACCTGAGGATAATGGATTGAACCTCTGAACTGTGAACCAGCACCAGTGAAACATTTCCTTCTAAGAGTTGCCATGGCTGTGGCGTCTCTTCACAGCAGTACAAACCCTAAGGCACCAGTGAAGCTGAGCATTGCTTCTTGCCATTATTGGTTATTTATGGGTTTTCTACAGAGAATTATCTACTCCAAGAACCTTGCCTGCTTTGAAATTTCACTGTTATTTTTCTCTTATTTTTAAGATTATAATAAAATTATACCATTTCTCTCTTCCCTTTCTTCCCTCCAAGCCCTCCCAAATATCTCTTCCCATTCTCTTTTAAATTCATGGCCCCTTTTTTCATAAACGAATTATCCTTAATATAAATATAGAGGATGAATTACTAAGGCAGCTGTGTTTCTTTACCTTATGCTATTCCCCAATAACCACACAGAAGAAATAAGATTAATTCAAAACTGTGCCTCAATAACTGAGCAGTTAAATTTTTACCTTTACCTCCTAAGTTAATCTGGCTGCCTCCCAGCCCCATCCCATGATACTTGCATATTACTATTGATCTGGCTCTTCAGACCCCTTCTTCATGGCTCCAAATTCTCCATCCTCCTCACTGATCTGCCTCCCCCCCCCCCTTCTCTGCTGGCAGAAGCCCCAGCCTATTTTCTTTTCTGCCCAGACATTGGGTGATTAGCATTTATTGACTAGGCAGAGAATAAATGCTAAGAACTGTTTACACAAACTCAGAGACAGGAGATTCTTTGAATAAGCATTACAATGCTGTGCCCAGGATTGAAACAAGTTATGAGGGCAGGGAAATCAGCATTTGAATAACACAAGGGTAAACTTTACACAGTGCATAACCCACTATGCCTACAATAAAAGAGTTAATAATGATTCCTTAAGAACTTTTAAGACACCTGTTGCTTTTTGCTCTCTCTTCCCTCCCTAAAGAGCCTCCTCCTGCTCCATGTCCACTATGAGACCACTGTGTCCTGCCTTCCCCCTTTACACTCCCCCTGCTTTCTGAATATTTACCCCTTACACTCTCACTAAAGAGAGCCCCTTTCCCGTTAACCTGAGCAGATGGCTTGTTCCCCACTAGTCCCCTCTATATTGCTTAGCAATCAATCCCCTTCTCCAGGAATGACTCTCCCCCTTTTACTTTCTTGCTTTCTGCAGTTACTCTGAGATATGGACTCGCATCTGAGGATTTGGAGCGAGGAACTTCCAGGAGAGAACATGGGATGTTTGTCTGTCTGGGTCTGGGTCACCTCATACAATATGACTTTATCCAGTTTCATCCATTTATCTGCAAATTTCAAGATTTTAGTTTTTTTTTTTTTTTTTTTTTTAACAGCTGCCTAGTATTCCATGCTGTGTATGTACCACATTTCATCATCAGTACACAGGATGGAAGACATTTTGTTTGTTTTCATTTCTTTGCTATTGTGAGAAGACCAACAGTGGATGTGGCCAAGCAAGTATGTGTGCAATAGGATGTGAGGTACTGTGGGCATGTGCCAAGGAGCTGCCAGAGCCGTAGCGCATGGCGCATTGTGTTCAGCGCTGTGAGAATTCTGCCCACTGATTTCCACAGTGGCTGAACCAGTTCGCAATCTCACCTACAGAGAGTGCAGGTCCCCTTCCCCTCATGCCTCCAGCAATTGTTCTAGTTGTTTTTGCTGATCTTCATCATTCTGACTGGGGCAAGACGTTGCTAGGAATGAGGAGCATTTTTTTGAGATATTCCTTAGCCATTTCTGAGAACTCTTGTTTGAACCCCTGGCGCATTTTTTTTTTTTTTAAAATAGGTCATTTGTTTCCCGATGTATAGCTGCCAACGATTCTCTCCCATTCTGTGGGCTTCCTCTTCACCCAGTTGAACATATATATATATATATATATATATATATATATATATATGTTTTGAAGAAGATTTTTAGTTTTAGGAAGTGCCACTTGCCAATTGTTGGCCTCAATTCTTACACAAATGGAGCCCTATTCAGAAAGTCTGTTCCCACACCTATATTATATATGGTACTGTCTGTGTTTTTCCTCCACCTATATCCTCCTCCTCCACTATATATGGTGTTGTCTGTTTTTTCTCCACCTATATAATATATGGGTGTTGTTGGTTTTTTTCTCCACCTATATCATACATGGTACTGTCTGTGTTTTTCCTCCACCTATATCATATATGGTGTTGTCTTTTTTTTCTCCACCTATATAATACATGGTATTGTCTGTTTTTTCTCCACCTATATCATATATGGTGCTGTCTGGTTTTCTCCACCTATATCATATATGGTGCTGTCTGTGCTTTTTTTCCACATATATCATATATGGTACTGTGTTTTCTTCTCCACCTATATAATATATGGTGTTGTCTGTTTTTTTCTCCACCTATATCATATAAGGTACTGTCTGTGTTTTTCCTCCACCTATATCATATATGGTGTTGTCTGTTTTTTTCTCCACCTATATAATATATGGTGTTGTCTGTTTTTTTCTCCACCTATATCATATATGGTGCTGTGTTTTATTCTCCACCTATATCATATATGGTGCTGTGTTTTATTCTCCACCTATATCATATATGGTGCTGTGTTTTATTCTCCACCTATATCATATATGGTGCTGTGTTTTATTCTCCACCTATATCATATATGGTGCTGTCTGGTTTTCTTCTCCACCTATATTATATATAGTGCTGTCTGTGTTTACTTCTAGTTTCTATGCTTTAAGTTTCACGTTTAGAACTTTGATTATTTTGGTGTTAGTTTTTATGCAAGTTGACAGATGAGGCTGTGATTTCTCTTTATCACATTCAGTTTCCCAGCACCATTTGTTGATCATGTTTATTTTCACCAACTCGTGTTTTTGGCATCTTTATCAAATATTAAGTGATGAAGATACATGTACATCGATTTGGGTCTTTTCGGTTTTGTCCCATTGGTCGCTATGTCTGTCTTTGTAACAGTACCATACTCCTTTTCTCCGTATGGCTCTTTAATATATACTAAGGCCTGGGATGGTAATCCCTTCAGCACTGCTCTTCCTCCTCAGGAATGTTTTGTCTATCCGTGGTGCATTGTAGCTCCTTATGAATTTTAGGATAGTTCTTTTCACAGGCTTTTTCTGCATCTATTAAAATGGTCACGTGTTTCCTGTCCTTAAGTTCACTTCTACAGTTTATAACATTTATTCACACACACACACACACACACACACACACACACACACACACACACGTTTGTCCTGAATTTCATAGATAAAGCCAACTTGGTCGTGGAGGATAATCTGTTTGTTTCATGTTTGTGTTCTACTTGCAAGTATTTTATTGAAAATTTTTGAGTCTATGTTTATCAGAAATATTGAAATTTTCTTTATAGCTTAACAATGATTGGATGGAGATCTCCTTGGATTTCTGGCAGAATTAATTTTACCAGGACCAGACTTCATCTGCTGCTGGGCTTTTTAAAGGATTTTTTAGAATCACTGTTTCAATCTCACTTGTTATGGGTCTATTCAGGATGTTGACTTCTTGGTTTATTTTTGGTGGCTTGGCGGAATCTAAGAATTATCCATTTCGTCTAGATTTTCCAGTTTAATGGAGTGCTATTTTGTAAAATATTCCACTATAACATTTTGAGTTTCTTTGGTGTCTGCTGTAATGATGCCTGATCATTTCTGATTTTGTTAATTTGGTTCCCCTCTTTCTTTCATTTGGTTAACTGGGCCAGTGGTCTGTCAATCCTTGCATTTTCTCAAAAAAAAAAAAAAAAAAAAGAAAGAAAAGAAAAGAAAAGAAAGAAAAGAAAGAAAATGAAGGAAAAAAAGAAAAGAGGTCCAAGATTTGTTGATTCTTTGTGTTGTTTTTTTCTTTCTATTTCACTGATTTCTGCTCTGAATTTTACTATTTCTTACCATCAACTGGGCTTGGGCTTGTTTTTGTCTAACTTTTCTGAGTTGTATTATTAAGCCATTTACCTGTGCTCTTTCTGTTGCTAGTGGTTTTCTTTATTTGTCTGTTAGGTTTGGTTTGATTTTTGAGACAGGGTTTCTCTGTGTAGCCCTGGATGTCCTGGAACTCACTCTGTAGACCAGGCTGGCCTTGAACTCACAGAAATCTGTCTGCCTCTGTCTCTGCAGTACTGGGATTAAAGGTGTGCACCACCTCACCCGGCTTCTGTGTTTGTGTTGTTGTTGTTGTTGTTTTAATGTAGACACTTAGTGATACAAACTTCCCTCAGAACTGCTTTCCTTGTGTTTGAGAGGTTTTATTGGGTTGTGTTCATTTAGTTCCAGGAGATTTCTTCTTTCTTGATGTCTTTGACTTCTTTAGCACTCAGTCATGAGTTACTTAATCTCCGTGAGTCTGTGCATTACTAGGGTTTGTTTTGTTTTGTTTTGTTTTGTTTTTGCTGTCAGTTTTGTTGCATCGTGGCCACATGGATACAAGGAGTGGTATGTATCTTTTTGAATTTGTAAATATTTGCTTTGTGCTCCAGGATGTGGTCTATTTTAGGAAAGCTTCCCTGTACTGGGGAGTCGAGTGTGTATTCCTTGGTGTTTGGGTGGAATATTCTATAAATATCTGTTAAGTCCATTTGATGTTGAAAAATTCCCGTGTTTTTCTAATTATTTTTTGTTCAGATGGCTCGTGTACTGGAGAAAATGGGGTATTGATGTCCAGTACCAGATTTTCTAATGAAACTGTGCGCCCTAGAATTTGGTGCATGTATGTTTAGGCATCTGTAGTTAGCAGTTCCCTTCATTAGAATACAGTACCTCCATGCACCACAATGTCCATAGCGGCCCTATTTATAATAGCCAGAAGCTGGAAAGAACCCAGATGTCCTTCAGTAGATGAATGGATACAGAAAGTGTGGCACATTTACACAATGGAGTACTACTCAGCCACTAGAAACAATGACTTTATGAAATTCCCAAGAAAATGGATGCATCTAGAGAATATCATCCTGAGTGAGATAACCCAGTCATAAAAGAACAAACATAATATACAGTCACTGATAATTGGATACTAATCCCAGAAAGCTCTGAACACCCCAGAAACAACTCACAGGCTATATGAAGCTCAAGAAAAAACAAAGGCCAAAAAAAAAAAAAAAAAAAAAAAAAAAAAAGAAAGAAAGAAAGAAAGCCTTAGTCCTTCTTAGGAAAAAAATAAATGTATAGCACCCTATCAGAGTATGGTACACCTGGACCTTAAATCATTAATAATCCAAGAGCTAAAATAATAGCCTTGTGGCAATTTTTGCTATTCATAGATCATTATGCTTAATCTATACTCAACAAGAAATCTGTTTTCATGTTACATTCTGTCCTACATGTACTTTATGCTTATGGTAACTAGTGGGATTTCAATGCATGCTATCAAACCTCTGAAAGAATTAAGTACTGACAAAAATATTCATATAATGTTATGCCAAAATGCCTTTAAAAATCTGTATATGTATCCCTCTTTTTAAAAAAAATAAAGTTTTAAGAAAAAAGAAGAATACAGTGCCTCTCTTTGTCTCTTCTTATTAACTCTATTTGAAGTCTAGTTTGGCATGTGTTAGGATAGCAAATGCCTGTTTGATTCCTGCCCCCTTTCATTGGGGCGCTGTCCATCCCTTTACCCTAAGGCAGTGTCCAACTTTTAAATGAAGATGTGTTTGTCTTACATAACAGATGGATTTCGTTTCTTGATTCATTCAGTCAGCCCGTGTCTTTTGATTGGAGAATTGAAGCCACTGATATTTAAAGTTATTATTGAAATGTGTGTGTGTTAATTATGGTCATTATACCATTGACTTTCGAGGTTGTTCGTATTCTCCATGATATTTTGTGTTTTGATAATCATGGCTTCATATTTCTTCCCATGCTTCCTCTGCTCTCCTAACTCCTCTTCTTACTGAATGAATGTTGCCTGCATTTTCCATAGGTCTGGTTTGTTGACTGTAATTTTCGTTTGCATTGTAGAGAGCTTGTCTCTCTCCTTCAACTTTTACAGATAGTTTTTCTGGACATATTAATCCATGTTAGCCATCACAGTTTTTAGAACTTGGAATTCATTGCTTTTGGCTGTTCTGGCTTTCAAAGTTTCCATTGAGAAATTAGTTGTTCTGATGGGCTTTCCTTATAGGTGACATGTGTTTTTCCTCTTATAGCTTTCAATTATATTATATTCCTCATTTACTTCTGAGATCCTTCACTATCTTTGAGGCCTGATCGTCTATATTACATTTGGTTATTTCCAAGACTTCAAGTTTTCTAGCTAAATCACTGGGTTTCTGAGTCGCACCTTCCTTTCAGCCGAGGTCCTCTTCAAGTTACTCTCAAATCCTTAGCTGACATCATTTCCAACTGCCTTATGTTTGTGAGGTCTTCGTTTTTCCTGTCACTCACTGATATTCACTAAGTTCTTCCTCCTTAATTTCTTTTTAATTTGTTGAAAAGCTTCCCATACAGTATGTTCTAATCATCTAATCATGGTCTTCCCTTCTTTCAAATCAATGCTAGTGCAACTGCGGGTACAAATACCGTAGGAGTAGCCAACCACTCTCTGAGTAGACTTGTGATGAAGCCCCGTGGCTTACACTACTTGGGTACCCAAGAACTTGTGAATGGATAGGCCACAGGCCTACAGAAAATAAAACCTGGCAATCTAAAACCTAGCAATAAAACCTGGTTTCTAAGGCTATTGTGCCATGCCCAGAGCTCTGTGCCCTGTTTGGTTAACACCAGAGAAGCTTCCTCTTCTAGATGGAAACTATCACAGAGACCTACAACCGACCAACTGCAGAATGAGAGGTTTGGTCACATTCATTCTTTCTACATATTTTCACTGACTTTGTTGTTTTATTTTGGTGTGTGTGTGTGTGTGTGTGTGTGTGTGTGTGTGTGTGTATGTGTGTGTCTTTTAAACTCCTTCAATTTTTGGTGAACTTTATGATTGTTCTCTTAAATTCTGTCTCTTGGGGTTTATGTAGAAAACCCTCATTGGCAGACATCCATTCCTACAGCACTACAGAGACGATGTTGGCTTGCTCCTTTGTGTCATTGGTACTTTCGCAAGAAGACCTGGTCATGTGGACTTTTTTATCTTTAATTCTTAGTCTGATACGTCAGGAATGAGGAGAAGATGTTGGGCGGGTGGAGACGTTGGGCCTAGAAGTTGGAGATGGCTTGGATAGAATGAATTCAGGTGTGTGGAGGGGACTGAGCTGGTGTCCAGTGTGTGCTCCTGGCATAGGTCTATAGTGGGGGGCATATTTGGCCAGGTGGAATTTGATATTGTATGGAAGGGTCCTGTGTGTTGGGGAATAGGTAAGGCTGGTCTTGGCAGAAGTATAGAGTTCATTTGTACTGCAGGCAGGGTGGTTCTCAGACTAGATTTGTGTGGTTGTGGTAAATGCATGAACGGGAAGGTCAGGGAGACTCAGCAGCTAGATCCATGAGAAGGAAGTGGTCTGTCTGAATGGGTTGGATGGTTGTAAGGGATCTGTGTGTTGTTACAGGTAGGGAGGTCCTGGAGGAAGTCTACACTGGACACATTGCAGGCAGGCATGGTTAGATTAGGCTGGGCCACTAGATATGAGGCCAAAATCTGGGAGGTTTCAGAGAAGACATGGAGAGGGAAGTCAGTGAGATTTCTTGGGCTAGGCCATGGAGGTAGATGTGTAAAGTTTTATTATCGAGTTTTAGGAGTTCTTTATATATTCTATATACTAATATCTTAGTGGATATATGACTTATAATTATTTTATTGTAATAAGTATGTTGACTTCTGTTAATAGTGTCCCTTGATGAACATAAATATTTACTTATTTTTGACATAGAAACTTCCTATTCAATCCTGGATGTCCTGTAACTCACCATGTAGACCATGATGGCCTCAGACTCAGAGATCTGCTTGCTTCTGTCTTCCAGTGTTGGGATTAAAGGCTTGTGTTGTGATGTCTAGCAAGTTACTGATTTTGATGAAGTGCAAATTATGGCTTTATTCTTTTTGTTGTCTGGAGTTTTGTATTATATCAAAAAATGTCACTGTTATATTCAGAGTCATTAATCCTCCCTCCTATGTTTTTTCTTTCCATGAGCTTTATCATACCAGATCTTAACATCTAAATTTTTTGACCATTTGGATTTTTGTCTATGGTGTTAGCAAAGTGAAAACTATTATTTTATTAATTTCTTTCTTTAAAACCTATTATCTATTTATTTTTAATTATTTATTCTGTATGAGTATCTTGTCTGTCTGTCTGTTGGTCTGTGAACTAAATTCATGCTTACTTCCCATGGAGGTAGGAAGAAGGCATTAAATCCCTAGGGCTGGAGCTACTGATGGCTGGGAATTGAACCTGTGTCCTCTGCAAGGCCAAGTGCCCTTAACTGTTAGGTTGTCTCTTCAGTCCCGACAATATGTCTTTTATTTAGCATTGTGTTTAACACATCAACTCAAATATTTATGTTTATGCCCTTTAAAATGTTTCCTGAGTTTATTTGAATACGGTTGTATTCTTCCATCATGCTTTCTATATATAGCTCCCACTTTCCAAAAAGAGGCACCAGGGCTTATATAAACATCACCAGCTCCTTGCCAGTTGGGAAAATGTACCCAGGATCATGACAAATGACTGAGAAACTCATTGGAAAAGTCAGGGGGGGGTCTAGTGCTTGATTCTAATTCCTAACCTGGCAGTTAAGGATCTTAGTGTTCCTAAGATACCAAGCAGGCTTTAAACTATGTCCTTTCTCTTCCTTCTTAGTTTTTCCTCTCATACATACATACATACATACATAATGCATACCTACATGATCCACTACCTAATCATTCTTTTATCTAACAATTTATCTATATCCATCACTGACTTCCCCATCTGCTCACCCTCTATCCCCCCACTCTTTTATCCATTCTCCTACCCCTCAAACAAGTATTTGCTGGATGTTCTCTAGGGGCTGGTCATGGGAATTATGTGTAAGGAACATATTCCAATACTCTACTATCAGGCAGCACCCAGGGTATATACCCACTGTATAAGAGGGATCTTAATCAACCAACACAAAGTCCATGTGTAATTTACACACTGATATAGGTTCCAAAACATTCCAAGATGGCTAGAGCATGTATTATAATGAAGTAGGCCCAGCCTCCAGACTGAAGGGCAAGTAGAAAGTGGGTGTTCTGGGCAGAGCTTCGATGTACAAAGACCCTTTGACCCATTTTTTGAATCTGTCAGGAGGCTGATGGCCAGTGCAGGGGTGATGAAGAGTAATATGGAAGGGGGGACAGCTCTGATAGGGCTCAGTACCTGCAGGGAAGGCTGGTCTCTGCCTAGATCTGGCTTTCCTGAACAACCTGACTCATCCTTACTCAATATTTAGATCTCAGCTTGGGGATTTCCTATCTGGGAAACTGCTTTACCTCATGCAGGCTTAGCAAAGCCTGTGTATTTCCATCTGATAAGAAAAAAAGTATCCCAAACTTAGAAGTAAGGCAAAAGGAGGGAGGGTTTCTTCTCAGTAGAGCGCTGTTCAAAAGCATTGCTAATGGATTAGTTAGTCCTGACAAGAAAGATACCTGAGTTTGTTTATGCTGTTTGATTAGGTCCCAGCTATGATGTACGTCCAATTAGAGAATTTTGTCTCTCTAGGTCTGGTTTTATCACCTTGGAGAATGTTAACAATTTATATCTCAAAGTTCGACTCCCCCTCCCCCCTACATTCCTTTCCTAAAAGCCCTGAGGGCACCTATTTCCTCTTGGCAGCAGGGCTGCCCTCCTGCAGCGGACCCTTGTTCCCTGACTGATGTTCTCATTCCGTAGGCAGCCATGGGTAGGCTCAGCAGTGCTCCGTCAGGACTGGCAGCTGCTCTCACTTCCTCCCACTCCATGAGCTCATACGGGTGTGGCCCATCTTTCGTCAACACTGCATTCTCAGAATTTTGCATAAAGGTCTGCTTCCAAGCAAGAGCTTGAGAAATAGTTATTAACTCAACGATCTGGGGTTTGTCCCTTGGCCTCTCTCTCTGAGCCTCGTCCTTTGCTGTGAAAAGGACACCACAGCACCCATCTGCCAAGATTCCACAAACTGAAGAATGCAAGAGAGCGCTCAGATGGCATGCCTCCCCAGATGACTTACATGCTGAAGGCTTGGTCTCCAGCTGGTCGGTGTACTCACTGCGGGGTGATGGACCATGGGGACTATGGCCTCATCAATAGGCCCTTCCACCAAGGTTCCTAACCTGATGGCACTGGTGGGAGCTGAGGTGGGGCCTGGGTTGAGAAAGCATGTGATTGGAGGCATGTGTTTGAAGGGTGTGCTTTGACTTTCGACTCTTCTTCCTGCCAAGGAACCTCTGATGACATGCTTTGTCCCTACTGCCATGATTGTCTGTATTGCCACAGGCTGGCTAACCACAGATAGAGATCTTTAAATCCCAGAGCCTCAAGTTATTCTTCTTTCCAGTGTTTGGTCATGGTGACAAAGAGCTAACACACAGGGTACACTAAAGCCTCCCTCAGTCTAGGGTCTGGACATCAAAGGTGGCGAATGAATCCCTGCAGTGGGGAGCTCCTGGTCAGATGAGGACATCAAGCCACAGGGGGAACTCTATGGTCTCAGCATTAGTTCTTGTCCTTCAGCAAAATAAACCCTTTCCTCCCCAATTCATGTTTGGTCACAGTGCTTTACTGCAGCCATAGAAAGCCTAAGGGGTTCATTCGTGAGCACCATTGGGCAGGTGGTGGGGAACAGCTCAGCATTTAATGTAGACCTGCCATGTAGCACGGGGTGTTCTTTTCTTTAATCCCCAGGGAATCTTGAGAGGGCCACAGTTAAATCCTACCACCAAGGTTCCGGAGATATCAAGTGGGTGGGTGAATGGTCTAAATTCCCACAACACTGAAGTAGTAGAGAAAGTCTGTGTCTGAATTCTCAGCACAAATGATGCAGCCATGACTCCCTCTGAGCCAAGGGAACAGAACCTCCGCATCTGCAAAACCTAGAGAGGACCAGGTCATACAGAACTTTTCGAAGCCTTGGCACAATCCATCCTCACCCCCAGCCCCAAAGGACAGGCAGACCCCCAAGGACAGAGCATCGAGGACAAAATGAAACACCCCCTAAGGCATCATTGTTACCCAGAAATCTTTATTACAAAAATATTTTGCAAGCCAAAAATTTTAAGTTGCAACTATGTACAAAATGGGGCCTTTTTCCTTCTCATCTGGTCTACAGTAAATCCCACTCCTCACAGGGCGCTTTTGCCTCTTTGTACCAGGGTTCCATACACAGGCCTGGGGGCCCCCAGGCTGCCTGGCTAACGCTATAGCTAAGCACCTTCCCTGCCTCGTTCCTTTCTCCCTCCAAAAAAACTGAAGAAAAATTAGGATGTCAGCGAGGACATTCTTTTAACTCATCTATACACCCGTGCGTGTGCGTGTGTGTATATGTATGTGTGTGTGTGTGTGTGTGTGTGTGTGTGTCTGTGTGTGTGGTGTCTCTAGGCAGAGGAGAAGGGGATGGAGTTTTACCAGCCAACCCTTTGGATTTAGAAGACAGCTCAAGAACATGGCCGGGACAAAGACTAGTTCTGGTTTGCTGGACTAGTGAGGCCAACTCAGCCTATTGGGTCAGCTAACTCCTGGATACTATTATGGGAAGTATCAGGTCACCAGCCCTACAGAGCTGATATCCCTTGCTGTGCTCCTGACATCCCTGTCACTCCTACAGAAACAGGCAGGTTGACTCAGCTTCTTACTTAAATAGCCGGAACCAGGAATCCCCTAGGATTGGGGACATTAGCGCCTCAACTTACTGAGATACACGTTAAGACCAGATCGTCACGGTTGCAACACCTGCTTGCCATTGGGCCCAGCCAGGCCCCAGCATCCAGTTTGAAGGGTGGGGGTCAGAGCTGCTGTCCCAAGCCAGTGACAGTGGGGTGGTTTGCCCTGGCTCACAGCTGTGTTGTCACAGGTATGATCAGGTTCTGTTCCAGTGTGATCCTGCTGAGGTTTGATGGCAGTAACGGACTCCTCCTGCACTGATTACCTCAGAGTGCTGGGATACCAGCTGCTGGCCGAGCGTCCCTTCTCTCTGCATGCCTCTGGAGTGCTTGCGAGTGAACGGGGAGGTGTCACCGACCTTCTCCCCTCGATGTGGAATGGCCAACATTATGTTAGCATTGGATCAGACAAGGCTGCACTTACCACAGTAGCTAGCCATGGAGGCAAAGGGCCAGCCGTGTGGCTCTGTCAGAACAGAGCCTGGTTCGTCCCAGTGACGCTGAGTGCTAAAAAGTAGCAGCTGAGGGGTCCTTCTTGGTCCTCAGGGTTCTGGGAAATGGAAAAAAATCTGTTTCTGCTGTAAGAAAATCCTTCCAGGACAATAAACTGTTAGACCTCAGACTTCACAAGACCCAACCATTCGACACATGACAAAGAGCCAAGATGCTGCTGCTGTTGTTTAAAGTGGGAAAAAAGAAAAGAGAAAGAAAAAGAGAGAGAGAGAAAGAGAGAGAGAAAATAAACCCAACAACAACTAAACAGCACAAATCAAAATTTCTAACACCTTAGCTTCAAGACTGCACAGTTCACATTTCTCAATAATTTACAGGCGTCCACGGAGCGATGCTGCTGAGTTAGTGCTAGCTGGAGGAAGCAAGCCGGGACTGGAAGGGAGGTGGGGCCACACTGAACATGCCCAGGGAGTCTCTGCTGGTCTAGGAGGAGAGGGTTCCTGCTCCCCAGGGCTAGTCAGCCTGGGAGGGGGGGCAGCACTGTTGGCTGAAAACTTGCTGACTCCTTCGGTGGTTCTTCCACAGACGGGGCGGTTTGATCTAAAGGGAGTCTGGCCCCAAAGCTCAAGTTGGGTGGAGGCTGTGAGCTCTTCTCCACACAGAAGACCAGGCTCTGGAGCGTCAAGGAAGCAACCCGGGGGTTGCCAAGACCAGGATCCAGACCCACTTGTAATGGGCTGAGGCACAACGCTTCTTAAATTCCAGGCAGCTGTCTCCTGTTCCTCCCTCTGGTTCTGCAACACCCAGCTTCCAGAAGAAGGGGACACGGGTGTCCGAGAGGTGTTGGAGAGCCACGGAGGGAAGACAAAGGCCACCCTGGCCCCTGGTCCTAGGACCTGTGCCACCTGGCCTTCTGGGGACAGGACTGGCTGGCTGGTTGTCCTCATCACGGCCACTCCATGTGGGACAAGAAAACTTGTGGGGATGAGGCCTAGAGCCGACCACAGCGCCATTCACTTCCTCTGGACCTGAACACTGGCATATTCCGAGAAAGACGGCTCAGGCTTGGGGGCTGGCTGTGCCCGGCTGAGGTGGACCATGTCCAGGTCAGCGTAGGTGAGGGTATCCTCCGGCCTAGGCATCTTGCCTGTCTCAATGCTTGCATACTCTGTGTGGTTGTTGGGCTCAGGGACCCGGGGGGCGGGCTTCTTCTCTTTGGGCAGATTCAGGTCTGCATAAGTGATGTCATTGATGTCATTTGTGTCCTGGATCTAAAAGACACAGAGAGAAAGTCATTCTGGAGCCCCAGGCTGCTGACTCATCTACTGGCCACAAATTCTGCATGCTCCTTTTCCAGAGGGCCCAGCCTTCATTCCTGCCCTTCCCCTGCCAATGGTGTCCCATTTCCAGTCTTTCACTTTCCTCCACACAGAGCCTGAAGGGTCTTTCTGAAACACTATGGTGGTTACCAGTCCCAGCTTGCTTCCTTCATGTCACCTCCCTCTTTCTGGGCGGAACCACCCCCAACTATCCTCCCCTCCCCCTTCCCAAGTCTCTTCCTTGGCCCAGATCACCCACTCTCACCTCTTCCATGTGAGAGACTCCAGTGTACCCAGTACAGTTCAGCTCTCTAGCACTGCTCCACCCTAAGATACTTCTCGGTCCTCAATACCCCTGCCTGGGCCCAGAGCTCCTCTGAGCTTTTCCGCTCACACCTCCCTAGCATAACTACCACCAAAGGCTATGTCTGTTTTGCCACCTTAGTAAATGTGATCTCCCAGGAGATAGGGAACATGTCTTCATTTCCATGTTTATTCCACAACATGTATTTTTCTAAACTGGGCCCTTGTTATATTGCAGACAACAAAGCTAGCACAAAGGCCCAGTCCATGGTGACGGGATAGATGGATGGAAAGACAGACAGACAGACAAACAAACAGACAGACAGATAGGTAGATAGATAGATGGAAAGATGAGTGCATAGATGGCTAGACAGAGAGATGAATGGGATCGCACAGTCAGAAATCATTTCACGAAGGCTTGCCAACAACTCTGATCAGGAAGAATGACTGACCCTATTTCATAGGTGAAAAATGTGACCTAGGAAGCAGATATAAATTTAATGATTTGGTCTAAGTCACCCTGCTGAGAAAAAGAAATGAAGCCTGTTGGAACCTAACACGGTGGACTTCCCATACAGTGGCACCTCTGTCCTGAGCCCTGCAGGTACTGCCGTCTGGGAAACCATGAAGATTGAACTGCTCTCCCTCCCTGGCAAGATACAGAGGCTGGTATTGGGGACCTAAAGCAAAAATCTTCTGGCTCCCCAGGAGAAAAGTGGCCACCTTGCTCCAGGGCCTGACATTTATTTGCATACTCAGAAAGTCTTGGAATGTGAATTTCTTCAGGCTTCAGAAACCAATTCTTTTACCCAGAAGATTCTAGAAGGAAGTACAAAAACAAATAACAGGGGGAAAGGACTCTGGCTGCCATGACTTGAAACTGTCTCATATTTGCTAATTACCGCTCAGCTCATGTCTAAGGCTGGCAGGGGTGGGCACAACAAACCACGGTGTCCCGACCTACAAATACCACACCTCTCCAAGCCTGGCTGTCAGCAGATTATGTCTAAAGTGGTGTCAACTGCTTTGTAAATGCCAGGAAAGCTGGGGCTTTCATTCCAGGTTCGGGACAGGGTTTGGTTTGTTACAAGGCTCCGAGAGACCCTGTGTCCCCAGAGGTGACACTGCTGGACAGAGACAACAGGGCTCAGGGATCTGGGAAACAAACGAATAATAGTGCCTATAAGATCCCCAGCAATGAGGAAGAGAAGCTACCGGGTCAAGGACGGTACCCTTGTCATCTATCCAGGCCATTCGTGACACAGGCTTCTCCTCCTCCACAGCGGTGAGAAAGGCAGGAAAGGGGAAGGTGAGCTACTGAAGGCTCCCCAGTGGAAGAACTGGCTAGAGCTAAGCCCAGAAGCAGGAATGTGCAACAACAAAAGAGGGTGGAATCTGACTCCAGGGCATCGTTTCCTTGGGACACTCTGCCGCTGGTACCCCCTGAAGTTACGCAATGGCTAACAATGAACCCAGAAGCCCCAGGCTAGATAAGGATGCGGAGGCCTCATCGGTGATTCAGGGATGTGCAGATCGTCCTCCCTACCCCAGAGTCTTAATTTAGAACTGGATCTGCAACTCCGGCTGAAGCAAGGAAATCACACCCCAAGTTTCCCAGGAAGGGCAGCTCACCAAAGACTGTACCTGGGTTATTTCCCTGGCGTTCTTCTCGGGCTCGTGCAACCTGAAATGGAAAGAGACTCAGATAAAAATATCTGTCTGAAGAGCTTATGCAAATCAACCAGAATAACATTCAGGTCCTACTTCCTACATGAGCGGAGGAGGAGGAGGGACCGTAAGTGCTTATCAAATGTCTGGACACCGGAGCCAGTCTCACTGAGGAAATTCTAAACAAAGCACACTAGCTTTTCGAAAAGCCTTTGTCGGAAGGATCTTTAGAAATGACGGTATTGGAAAGACACGCGGTGAGGAGGGTGGGATGAAGAGGGACTTCCACACACTGCGGTGGGGGACAAGCCAGGGCAATCCTTTCCGGAAGTGATGGGTGAATTATGAGTAGAGATGATGCACCATCTTTTGAACCATAACTGTACTTTTGGGGGGATTGAATATACAGAGACCTGTACCCTGGACAAGATACAGAAGTAAGTTTTTTTTTTTTAGAAATTAGCATTCTTCTGTGTTCAAAAAGTAGATGAGGAGTTTCCGTTTTATTTTTGTGGTGCTGGGGTCAGGGCTCAGTGCCTTGTTCATGCTAATAGAGTGGCATGTCTGAGTCACTAAGTAAGGTACTCTCAATGAAAATGTGTGGGAACTGGGAAGCAAAATGCTTCCAAAGTGGTGGGCAGACTAATTGCTCCTTGTTTTAGTTTCCCACACCTCCCAAGTGTTCTACATTATAGATATACCTACATATTGTTGTTAAAAGGATCGAAATGCCTTGATTAATAAACAACAACAATCACCGTTTATATACCCAATCCTGCCGTCAGAGCCCAGGCGTGGCTCCCTGGAGGGTCACAGTGACAGTGACTAGCAAAGAAGGGTCCTGCAGGAGTCATACAAATTTTCAAGCACTCGAGCATGAATAATGTCAGAATGAGCAATGGGGTTTGGCAGCAGGGTGTTTGATAGAGCTGTCATGAGTGCCTGGATCATAAGGTGCCCCATGTGGCCAAACAGTCCTCCAGGAGCCAGGAAGCAACAGATAGGGATCATGCCTCTGTCTCCCCAGTAAGCAGTTCCAACCTTCTGCAGTCTCTGCTGCTTGTTTGGTTCATATCCAATCACCATCTTGTTTAGTGTGAATGCGCGTGTACATGCGCGCGTGCACACACACACAATGTTCTGTGTCTGCTCACTTAGCCACTCTTACTCTGCCCCACGTCCCATGCATGAGGGCCTACTGCTGGTTTGCATTTTCCGTTTAATCAATAGCCTTGGCTAACTATCCCCCCCCACTTCAGTGATAGCCTTGGCTAACTCTGCTCCTTCTGGTCACCATGGCTGTGAGGAGACACCATGACTAAAGCAACCTGGAGAGAAAAGGCTTTGTAGAAATTATTCTTCTTCGCACTGTCAATGAAGGAAGTCAGGACGGGAACTCCAACAGGGAAGGAACCCGGAGGCAGGAGCTGATGGAGAAGCCATGGAGGGTGCTGCCTACCGGTTTGCTCCTTCTCAGCCTGCTTTCTTATAGAACCCAGAACCATCTGCCCAGGAGTGGCACTACCCACAATGGGCTGGGCCCTCCCTCCCCCATCAATCACTAATAAAGAAAACGCCCCTCAAGCTTGCCTACAACCCAATCTTTTCTTAACTGAGGTTCCCTCCTCTCAGATGACTTTAGCTTGTATCAAGTTGACACAAAACTATTCAGGACAAATTTCTTACTACTTTTTCTCTCTGCTAACTTAGCTGTGGCTGCTTCTCCATGACAACCTCACATCTTCTTGCATATCTTCATCTCTGTTTTCTGTTCCTCTTTGCCACACTGCCTTACCACATAGGCACAGGCTCCCAACCTTGAAGCTAGCGCCTGTCAAACAGCCCCGAGGCCTCTGCACAGAGAACTCTCCCTTCAGATCTGTGAAACCTTCTTTTAACACTTTTCTTTGGAGACAGGGTCTCACTTTGTAGCCTGGGCTGGCCTTGAACTCACAGAGATCCACTGAGCCCTGCCTCCCAAGTGCTGGGATTAAAAGCACATACACCACTGTGCTCGGCTGAAATCCTATTTTAAACGGCCTTATCTGAACCTTCACAGAACTCCCAAACGCTGTTCTCAGGAGATCATCCCTATCTTTCAGAGCAGTATTCCACACTGTGAGCATTTGTCCATCCTGTTTTAAAATGTGGCCCCACCATTACTCATGTGGGATTCAGACCAGTGTTGGACATATCCTGGATTCTTTTCCGTCTTACACAAGCACCACAAGGCTAACTGACCATCTCCAAAAACTGTATCAAATTCTGCCACTTGGTCATCTTATCATCCTGGTCTCAGGTCCTCGGGCTGTGAAAGGTCTTGCTTTCTCTGCCTCCACTTTTGTGCTTGTAATGCATAAGTGGAAACCAGGTGTGCTGGCTCGCCCCCATAATCCCGATACTCAGGAGGCTGAGGCAGGGTTTCAAGTTCAAAGCCTGCCTGGGTTTTGAGACTCCTACCGCAAAACAAAACAAGAGGAGAGGGAGGAAAAGAAGAAAAAGAGGAGGAGAAGCAGCATTAGAAGCAATTCTTTTTTTCTGCACAGAAACCTCACCATTTACAGTGCAGTCATTTCTACGTCCTGACTGGTGAGCTTCCGCACAGCCTGCTCCTGCCCCTGCTCTAGGCTTCCTTCCCTGTGCTCCAGCTAATGTAGCCTTGCTGATGCTCCTCTCTCAAGCCCTTGGCATTAGCTACTCCTTGTCTAGTGCACTCTGCCTGATCGCCCCACACCGAGGCTCTCACCCACTGCTGCCTGTGTAGGGAGCACTCCCTGATCACCCCACACCGAGGCTCTCATCCACTGCTGCCTGTGTAGGGAGGACTCCCTGATCGCTCCTGAACTCTGGTTATTTTGTCTTTTTTATTTTCCTAGCTCTTGCTGCACATTGATTATTAAGCTTGTAGTTTAAATGGCAATCTGCCTCCCAAGGGACAATGAGACCCTAGCACCTAGTCCTGGGCTAGCCTATGGTGTATAACCCCCATCTTTAAGTACTTGCTGAATGAATGGTTGAGTGTTTTCTCACTGGATTTCCCCCAGTGCCACTCATGTCTGGCTCTGAGCTGAGCTCAACCCAAAACAAATAAACCACTGGGGTAGTCCTGGCGTTTTGAGAATAAATGCAGCGAACGTGTCACAGTTCAACAATGGCTGTCCAAATGAACCTCCGCGCCCAATAAAAGAGCAGACAACACTCGCATGTGGGTGGGGATAACAGGGTTCTGCCTGTCTGTCAGAAGCCTGGGCCCGCAGCTAGCCAGCAGTCTGCAGGGTCCTTTGAGTTCAAAGGCATAGGATCCCCAAGTCACCCTCTCTGAGGTGCTAGGCTGTCTCCCACACAGGCACCAATGTCTTTCGGAAAGTATTTGATCCCATGCTGGGCTAGAGCCACTGCTGCCCAGGAAACCACCATTAAAGCCTGCTCCACACCATCGCTTTGGTCTAGAGACATGAAAGAAGCTAGTGATTTAGCTCCCTGGGTAGACTAACACTGGAATGATATGAAAGGACAGAAAATGTCCTGCTTCTCTGGAGGGAGGAACAGGTGGCAGAGGGCAGGGGAGCAACAATGGGAAATGCGGTGTTGGAACCAGAAATCCTGCACAGACCTGGGCCAGTTTGCTACCACACTGATTTCTCAGATCCCGGCTGCCGCAACGCCAGGAAGGGAAGCTGTGATAATCTCCTGAGCCAGGGGCTCCCTAAGGATGCCATGGAGTCTGAATCATACGCTAAGGTAGGGTCTGTGTGTGAGCGCCCCATGAGACTTCAGCTACTCACAAGTCTGGGAAGCCCTGTCCTTCAACCAGGACAGGAAGAGAGACTCATGATCACCAGTAGGATGACATGAGTAAAGGGACAGACGGCCGTGGGACACAGTAAGTGCTCACTAAACAGAAGCTGCTACTTCCGCCGCCACTGTCTTCTTGCAATGCCAGTTTCTGTCAGAGCTGTACCATCTAACAAAGGCCAGTGAGACCAACAGGAAAAACTGGACGGCGCCCCCTCCCACGGGGAAGGAGTTGCAGGGGCTCAGATCTCACAGGCCCTGCATCCCAGGGATGGCACTCAGGGATGGTTCACAGCTGCTGGCTGTGAGCAGGAAGGACAGAGTCCCAGTGTTCAAGAGATGTGGTCAAGAAAACACAGACAGGCCCAGAGCCACTTCAGACATACCGCGATGTCCAGACAGAGCGGCAGAGGCTCACTGGAGGCTTGAGAGAGTCCTGGGCATCACTGAGGAAGATTAGGAAGGGACAACTCTAGCTACTATAGCGCATACCTCCAGAGGTGTCGTTAGCAGAACCCACTGTGTCTCCATATCCTTTCCAGACCCTGAATGGTACGTGTCTGGAAGAGGCAATGGGAGTGGCTAGGAAGAAAGGTGGAGCCCATATGTGGCAGGAGAGAGAAGAGACCAGTGCTGAGGACTCAAGGCTGGCTAGAACTAACAGTGTGTAAGCACAGGGGCTGGGCCATAAGGCCTTCGGACTTGACCTTGAAGGTCTCTGAGCAGATGAGAGAGACAAGTTTTGCTCCTGGAAGACTGGGCCAGGGGAAGGACCGTGGCAAGCAGAGCGAGGGTAGGAGAACAGGTTTCCTGGGGGAGTGGGGGCGGGGCGGGGGGCGGTCAGTATAGTGATGTGCATGTTCATGGGTGGAGGCTGCGAGGCTGGACAGGGTCAGTTCAGGAGGCTGCCCGGGAAGACCAAAGCAGAAGTCCAGGTTCACCCCAAGGTCATTGTGCACTTTCTCTTTTTGGACACACACGGGCAGGTGAAGCTCCCTAGAGCCCCTAATAGTAGGTGAGGCACTCCTACTATGTGCGACCACAGTTTCTACCAGTGATGGTCCTCCAACCAGGACACAGACTCCTCCCTGTCCCCAGATGTGAGTTGTCCTTGACCCTACAACTGGTTCATCAGTAACTCGCCTTGGCTCTACCTTTGAAGTACAACTAGAATCTGACCATCTTGTAGCCCACATCCCCCCAGCCCACGCCTTCGCCATCTGCTTAGAGCAGTGCAGTTGTTTCCTTACTGGCCCTTCTGCCTCCCTCACCCGTCACCTAGCCTCTGCACACAGAAACGGTGACACTTGTAGAATAAAAGCTGGATCACATCTCTCCACGGAAACTCCTCGAGTTCTACGTCACATGCTCTATACCACTGGCTCCTGCTCCAGATCCTCAGTTCAAACCTGAATTCCAGAAGGAAGGAAAGGAGGAGGGGAGAGAGGGAAGAAGGGGGGAGGGGGGAGGGAGGGAGAATGACAGAGGAAGGACAGAAAGATCTGCACAGCTCATGAGGACATAGCCTCACCTGAACTGGCACAAAGCCATTTACGGTTTTAATACTTCACACTGGCACCTTCACATGGTGGGCTCTGGGGTGCTGTCCTACTCTTCTGGGGAGCACCAGGGCCCATCTTACAAGCCTGAGAAAGCCTTTCTCCAAAAGGGGGTGAAGCCCACATGGCTGCGTGGACTTCCTCATTTCTTGCCTTCCCGTGCCCAGCTAGTTGGGCCTCCCAGCCCCAGGCAGGGTTCTACCTCTTTTCTCGTCCAAGCATGCTAAGCCTGCGTCAGAGCCCCGAGCTTCAGGTCTCTGCTCACAGTAAGTACCGTCCCTCCATGGCCTCTGCATCAGCTCCTGCTTCCTGACCTGCTTGGGTTCCAGTCCTGACTTCCTCTGGTGATGAACAGCAGTGTGGAAGTGTAAGCTGAGTAAACCCTTTCCTCCCCAACTTGCTTCTTGGTCTTGTGCAGGAACAAAAACCCTGATTAAGACAGGCGCGCGCGCACACACACAGATAAAAAATAATAAAACAGGCGAGTATGATATAGCTCAGATGCACTTACCGTGTGGAAGACGTTGACCCCTTGGCTGAAAGAGCAAAAGGGAAAGATGTTATTTAACTGGAAACAAGTTGTTGTGTAACTTCTTTCCTTGAGCTACGGTTTGCCTTCAGGAGTGTGGGGAGAATCAGCCCAAGCCAGAGGGTGCCTTCACCCTCAGAGGGTGGGGTGCCTTCCTAATCTTCACTAGGTCTCTCCATTCAAGCACATAATTTTGGCACTCCCCAATTAGGTCACACGGTTGGAGAGTAGATGCAGACAGGAATTTGAGTTCCCTGAATAATCTGCTGTGTGACCCTGGGAGGGTCACTTCCCATCTCTGACCTCCTTTAACTCACATTCTTTATTCACCCATTCTCGCTTTGCAAGAAAGCGACCGTGTGCTTCAGTGCTTTCCGGTCTGGGATGCAGGAAGGGCATCAGCCCGCAGATGATCTCTGGGGATTATATTTATCTGTAGTTTCATTCCCAGTCGGTTATAAAGCTGTCATTGAAACTTGCAGTGAAATAGGCTCAGCCCTGCACTTTGAACAGGCCACCCAAGGACGGTGAGCTGGGGTGGCTGGGTGGGGCAGGGGCAGGCTTCGGCTTTCCGGGAACTGGATCCTCAGGTGATCCAGTGTGGAGAGAGGCTGCAGCCAGCACGCCGAAACGGAATGGTCCTCATTTTAAACCAGACAATGGATGTCTTCCCAGACTCGCATTAGCTTACAGGTGACATAGGGTTATTCACTCTCAAGACAGCCATGATGGAGGAGAAGGGGTGACTCTTCAGGGTAGAGGAGGGAGAGTCAAAAGCTCTCTGGCTTTGAATTCTGGCCTACCAGCCATGAGGTTCTGAACGAGTTTTATAATGCTGCCATGCCTCGGTCACCTCATCTGTAAAATGGGTCAGTGAGACTCCCAAGGCTGCTGGTAAAAACTGACTACACCATTACATGCAAAGTATCAGAAGTGCTGTGGGCCCCGGGATGAGCACATTTTGGCTGTCACTGCTGCTTGAGCCTGTGTTTGGGATCCAGGCTCTGCACACACTCACCACTCTGGGGCTGGGTGGTCTCCAGTGTCTACAGACCTCGAGGCCACTGTCCCTCCTTTGATCCCTTAAGCACTGATGTTGTGCCACACAATAATGTTTGCACCCACAGGTGCCCCTCTGAAGGTACTCTGGGAACAGTCAGGCAAAACAAACAAACAAAAGCACACTTAGGGCTCAGGTCTTCAGGCGGGACTTGGTTTGGCTGCTGTGTTAAAGGTAAGTCCCGATGGGACAGAGACAGAGGAGGTGCTAAATGGATGGGAAACCGGTGGTCCACACCGTCCCTCCTAAGCCAAGCACTCAGCTACAAGTGGCAGCTGGCGATGGTGCTTGTTTTCACACTGTGGTGTGGCATTTTTAACACCAAAGAGAACAAAATATTATATATATATCGTTTACTGAGTTGAGCTTTTGGTTAAAAAAGCAAACATGGAAAACCAGCGTAAAGCAGTCTCCTCCAGTACAGTGAAGATGTATGTATACTGGGTAGTCCCACTATGTGGACGACCTACCCTTTTACAGCAGTTCACTTGGGCCTCATAACGACTCTTCAGATTGCTGCCCCTGATTAGCTGTGTGACCTCGAACCAGTCAGATGAACCACTTGCCCCCCCCGCCAGTTCCCTCTAATGTCACTGTGACCAAATACAATACTATGCCAATCTCCGAATGTGGGGGGAGGGGAGCTGGCAGGGGCTACGGTTGTGAGGATGGGACAGTCCAGCCTGTTTGCCTGACTCCAAGGTCAGAAGCTTTGCAGAGCCATAACCACACACACATGCATGTGCACACAAGGGAAACATGGCCTGGCCTAGAACTCACGTCTTCCTTCCCCAGTGGTGTTTAATTAAGGCCATGTACCTTGCTGCTGTGAGAGGCCATTCCTGGCTTAAGCATGACTCTGGCTGTAGCAGGTGTCCTTGTTAAACACTGTCTGCAGCTTCCCTAATATCCCACATGGAAATCCTGCCAGCTCTCCCACTTGGATCCCCTTGGCGGTAGTTAGGTGTTCTAACTGGGGAACTTGGTAACATGGAGCCTGGACACATGTAAGGGACACAGAAGGCTGTAAGCAGCTCGGACATCTCCTCTTGGAGGCTCTGAGACTCTCCAGTGCCACCCTAACAGCTCCTTGTTCCCTACCACCTCAGCAGCAGTCCCATGAAGACATGAGACCTGGGGTGGGAATGGTCATTTTACAGCCAGGAGGGAGGACGGCTGAGGAAAGAGCCTCTTAGACCCAGTGGTGAAGCTCTTCCATCACCGCCACCCCAGAACTACCTTCCGGGCTTCCAGGACTAGAAGTCACACAGACTTAATAACCCAGGGGCCATCCAGTAAAGACAGCCCTGAGAGAAAGCAGAGACCCCACTGACCTTTCTTCTGTTTGATCCGGAGGAGGTAGAGGGCAGCCATCAGCAGGGCTACTAGCAAAGCACACGCCACGCCCACACCGATGAAAATGTTCCAGTTGTTGTAAGCTTTATCATCTGAGGACCACAAGGAAGACGGGCTTCATGCACACCAGTCCGAAAAAGAAACAATGAAAGCCTGCTGACCCGGAACCCCCCTCCCCGCCCCGTCATCTCCTCCACCTGGTCATCCTTAGCTGTGGACATCTGGCTGGGTCTTCTTTCATGGCTAAGCCTGCCTGCCTACCTACCCATTCCGGTCACTCGTGAGCAGTGCAAAATGCACGTTGCTGGCAGCCACAGAGAAAGTAGACACAGGACACAGGCAGAAACCATACTACCTATCCTGAGGAATGGAAACTCATCCCTTCTCATCGGCCATGGCAGCAGGACAGACAGACTGGAAACCAACTGTCAGGGGAGGGACTTGGGAAGATGGTGACAGTGAGGACTTTCTGAGCCCTGCACAGCACCCAGGGCTTCCCACATGTGCCCAGGACCTAACCCACAGTGTGTATGTTTGGGGTAAAGGGCAGGCAATGTCCTGAGCTAGTTGTTCTCAACCTGTGGGTCGTGACTCCCTGAGAAGTGTCAAATGACCCTTCCACAGGGATCGCCTAAGAACATGGGAACACACAGATGTTCACATTGCAATTCATAGTAGTGGCAAAATTACAGTTATGAAGTCACAATGAGAATAATTTTATGGTTGGGGGGGTCACTACATCATATTAAAGGGTCATAGCACTAGGAAGGTTGAGAACCACTGTCCTAGACCACAGCACAGCAAAGTCAAAGGCAGGGCTCTGTGACAGAAATGGGAACTCAAGTAAGCGCTCTGACTCATCCTCATCCACATCAGAGGAACCATGTTCTCCTGTGGGTTTTCCTCTGTTACTGAGGCCAATACGAAACTCCACGTCACTCAACAGCGCGGAGGACGGCCTCGGGAACCACCTGCCCAACCTTTCATCCTCTGGCAAGGGGTTTACTTATTGCTTCCCTGCCTGTCCACAAGCAAGCAGAGGCTCAGAGAGAGGCACCAGCTTGTCCTAGATCACACAGCAAGTCAGTGACAGAGCCATCATGGGCGCCAACACTCCCTACCTGCACAGACTATGCATCCTCGGAGAATCGGTCATGGGTAAAATCAAAGGAGCACAACACAGGCTCCTGAAGCGCCTCTAGA
Organism: Micromys minutus; assembly: GCF_963924665.1. Lineage (NCBI taxonomy): Eukaryota > Metazoa > Chordata > Mammalia > Rodentia > Muridae > Micromys > Micromys minutus. Next base: position 36,288,026 of record NC_137952.1, on the reverse strand, counting down.
GGATGAGTGAGAAGATGGCCCACATTCTCTCCCCTTCAGAGGCTCTGCTCAGTACCAGCAAACACTGGACAAGTGCTAACGAGTCGTTGCCACATGGCCGCAAGCTCTTGAGTGACAGCACACTGGAGGGGCTGAGGTGTCACTGCTGACATGCTGACTGTCACAGAACAGTAGAGCATGGCAGCTGTCCTAGACACACACACCTTGGTCTAGAAATAGTCATGGGAGGACTGTCCCAGGGAGACCCTCTTTGCGGTACTGGCTGTCCTTGAGCCAGATTGCCAGCTTCTATGAGACGTTAGAGGAGGCGCAAGCAATGACATAGCAAGGGGCAGAGGCCAGAGAGAGTGAGAGGTGGGAAGGGGCCATGAGGACAAGGCAATTGTTAGGCGGAGAGAGCAGGAGGTAGGATGCTAGCAAAGACAGGCTCCCTCTCCGTTTCCTCCTCTCTGGTACACTGTGTCAACAAACCCATCCAGACAGGAACCAAACTCTTACCAATGCTGAATCTAGGAGGGTAAATCCTGGAGAAGAAGTGCCCACTTTAAAATTGTGCTTATGTGTATAAACTTCTAGACTGCTCTAGAACAAGCATTATGCAATAACTTTAACATCAAAAAACGGATAAAATCATGATAAAGATTCAAAAAAATAATAATAACTAAAAAAGCCAGTCAGTGGGAGTGGAGGCCTCACCAGGAATCGTATCCATGCTTCCTTGATCACTCGAGTGTGCAAATCCAAACACGGTACGGTTTTTGGCGATCACTGGCTGATGGTCGTGTTTCACTTGGCACGTGAATAGCACGTTCTCTCTGTGAGCGGACGAGTTCACCAGGAAGAAGCTTGTGTAATTATAGGTCCCATCCCCGTTCACGGTGACATGCTGAGGCTTCTCCGTCCGTGATAGGTTTCCATTCTCCAGCCAGTTCAGCTGGAGATCCTTGGGGTAGAACCTCTTCGCCTGACAGGTGAGGTTCACCTGGTTCGCTGCCGTCTGGGGCTGTTGGGTGAGCTCCAAGGTGGGTGAAACTGAAAAGCACAGGCAAAAGCTCTAACCTTAAGCTGCACTGTGATCCCGGGGAGGGTGGGGGAGGGGCTGCAGGGCTGAGCCACTCCCTCTATCTCAAGACCTGCTAGGCATGCATTGAGCGCTCAAGACAGTGTGGGTCTCATCTGAATGGAACCACTAAGCACAGGACCCAGAACACAAACGGTGCCTTGTCTGGGGGCACCGGGAGCTACTCTCACGGTGATAATGAATGTCAATGCATGCAGTACCTATAGCAAACTAAATGAAAACTACCAGGCAAGGGGGCGTGGCTCACACGGGGTGCCCGGCAACTATAGTTGCTGTTGAAACACAACTACCAGCCTGGTGCTAGTCATAGGGTAATGGCTGCTATGTGCTTGAACCAGAAGTCAAGGACATCTACCTCGGATGACGTCAGACATGTTATAAGTCCCACGAAGACGGCCTCCATTCAAGGTGACGTGGGCTACCTCGCAGATGATTTGAGAAGGAATGTCCTTGGAGCTTAGCGCCACCGTGACTGTGCTGGAGATGTTGTAGGAGACATTCTTGCCATTGGAAATGGTTTCCGAGTGGGAGAGTTCTTTCCCACCTTTGAACCACTTCAGGGTGATATTCCGGGGAGAGAAGCCATGAGACTTGCAGGTGAAGTTCACTGTCTGCCCAGGTATGCCCCTGGCTGTTGGGCCGGATATCACCGGTGGAGAAGGTTTGGCTAAAGGAGCATTTATAGACAAGAGACATGATTGTGGTGGCCAAGCAAATGGACTGGTAGTGTAAGCCGCCTGTCTAGATAGCATCATTTCTGGAACATGGGGGACAGGCCCCAGGGCTTTATGCACACTAAGTACATCTACTACTAAACTGTATGGTATCTCTAGCCTGGTAACACTACTCATTAATCTCCCCCCGATGAAGCTGGAAAGACCATGCCCTTAGCCTTCTATCTGGGGAGGAGGCGAAGGTTTCACGAAATGATGGAGTCAGGCAGTAAGGCCAGGCCAGGAACTCCAGGCCCGAGGTCTAAATCTTCTCCGCTTCAGGCCTTTCTGAGATTGCCGACCTATCCCACTCTTTCCTTTAACTACTTTTAACTACATCCCTGGAAACTCTGCCAACCTGGACAAAGGGTTTGCAGAAGTAAACACAGGAAACAAACAGCACTGTAGGACAGACAGACGGATCCCAACGGCTGCTCTGAGATGTGTGCACCTCCCAGAGCCACACCCACGAAATGGGAGGCAAGGATTCTGCTTTCTGGATGCGGTGAGGACGAAATGAGGCCCTGGAGGCTTCCTGCTTCGGGTGACAGATGGACACACAGAGATGCTTCTCAAACACGAAGACACAGGGATCTAACCTTGACCTGGATTTTTATTAAAAACTAAAAATTTTAACATATCTATGTATGTAAGTGAGTTCCTTGAGAGGTCAGAGAGGGCACTGGAGTCCCTGAGCTGGAGTCAGGAGTCACAGGTGGTTGTGAGCCACCCGGCAAAGCCTGCGTGTTGGGAACTGAACTAAGATCCTTGGTAAATGCAGTGCAAGCTTCTCAATCAGTGAGCCTCTCTCCAGCCCTACCCTTTACTCTTATGTTCTCCCTGTAAGAACTTAGGGATTCACTATGTGGGCTTTCTTCTAATCACTCTATACAACCTAGTAGGCCTCACCCACACCAAGTCCCATATTTGAAAGGGAGAGGCTAAATGGAACTTTCACTTTCAATCTGGAGAGCTCTTTTTTAGAGTTGGAAACAAAGATCACTTCTATGTTAAGAAAGCCAAAGGTGGTTCTTGATTTCTAATTAGTAGAGACAGAGAGCAAGCAGCCCCACCAAGCAAGCAGCCCTACTTCTGGTCCTGAAAAGACACAGGGGTGACTAGGAGGGAGGCAGTGTCCCTTGGGGATTAATCCAAACTTCTCATAAGCACCAAGCATCACTTCCAGACAGTAGACATGTTTCCATCTGTCAACACATACTCGCTCCCTAATATCCACCTAATATGTTAAGGGCACAGAAGGGAGATGTCACTTAAAGAAGTCAAGTCATCAGGACACCAGCAGTGGTGAAGAGCCATCCTTCTGGCCCTGGGGACTCCCTGTGCTTAAACCTAACCCACTGCAAATGTAAAACATTGTTGAAAAAGCTGCACCGGTCCTGAATAGTAACAGACGTTTTCTTGTCACTATTCCCTAAACAACACACAGAACAAACTATTCACATAGCATTTGCATCGTATTAAGTATTATACAATGATTTAAAATAGATGACAGGATGTGTGTAGGTTACACGCAAATCTCCCTCATCCTGGATGAGGGCCTTGAGCAGTTTTGGATTCGGGTATCCTACGGGTACCAGGAAAACGCTGAAGTTGACATCTATTGAGTCCTCGGGGCCTGACACTGGCTGTGTGGAATGCATCTCCAGTCTTCCGAGGCCAGTTCCTGGCTTAAGTTCTGGCTTAAGAAGAAATGCTATGAAGAAGATATAGCATGAAGCCACATGTGATGAAAATGTGGCAGGAAGCCACTTGCTAGCTGTAGTTGTGTAGGCAGGTGACACACTACCTGGGAGCTTCAGCGGCTGTCATATCAGGATAAGCCACCTGTGCAGAGGTGTCAAGGCGACTTGGTTGCTGCCTGGAGGGGGAAACTGGTCGTCGTCCACACAAATGAAAAGGAGCACACCTATGTGACCTGGGAGGCCTGTCACAGTGCGTTCTCTGTCCTAGCAAATGGGACGAGCATCCAGTGCAGCCTTAGTTTAAAAGTTCACCGTGTGGGAAAAGCGAATCATCTCCCAACAGAAGACTCCAATAAACTGTGGAATTTCTAGACGCTAGAGTAAAATGGAGCCATTTGCATAATGGAGGGGTCCTTTGTGTCCTGACTGGCTTCTGGGAGAGATTTCTCAGTCACTGACAAGGCCTAGGGTTCTGAATGGAAGGGCGCATCCTGAATCTTTGTGAAAGTGATGCGTGGAGAGGCTGGGTTTCCTAGAGGTTCAGCGCTTCAGTATCTCCTGTGCCCTGGGCTCACCTCTGGGGATGCTTAATGCCTGGGCAGCAAGAAGCCTGTGGGGTCTGCATTCTGGTACTCACTAGTACTTGAACCATGTGCAAGGAAGAGGGGTGGGCAGATGAGGAATGCAGATGGCCTCTTACTTGCTAGCACTGGAGCCTTGAACTAACAACTGGCTTTGACGTCTCTGGTCTGCTGAAGGTTGAGATCAGATTGTGAGCCTGATCTGTTGTGCCTGCTGTGAGCCACACCCACCAGATCCAGGACGTTAGCCTCTGACCTGGTGCTACACATCAGGGGATGAAGAAGGCACAGGCTTACTTACCGAGTACATAGATCTCTGTTCCACTTCCAGACTGAAATTCTGTGTCAGGGCCTACTGCCTTTATCTGGAACTTCACACAGTAGTAGATGCCAGCATCTTCTGGGGTGACATTACTGATACGGATGGTGAAGTCCATATTGTCTCCTTTAGTAGTATCTGCAACATTTGTAACTCGAGGAAAGTGTTCTCCTCCAAAATTGAAGATCAAGCGCCGGCTTTGCCCTACTCCTTTGAACCACTGAATGGGTCCCACAGGCAACAAGGAGGTCACAGTGCAGTTCAGAGTCACCAAATCTCCAGCAGCAACAGACACTGATTTCTCAGGCTGGATCACCTTCAGTTCTTTCCCTGTGGCTCCTGGAAAGAAAGATGGCAGCCATGATTCACCTTAAGAGATCCTGCAAGCTCGGGTTAACCAATGGTTTTCACCGATTGAGCACACACACTGGTATTGAGTTCGGCACAATGTTCAGTGTGTGTTATCCCCCATATGAGCCTGTCTAATAACGCTAAAGCTCAGAGTGCTAAGTCACATCGCGTAGTGTAGTAGAGTGCCCAAGCCCTTTGGGAAGCGTCAGGTCTGAGCTGGGCTCTGAAATCCCAATTTGTCAGTTAAAATGGGAGTCTGAATTCCCCACAGAGGGAACAAACCCAGCAGAGAAGCAGAGGTAGGAGACCCCTGGGGTGTGTGATACTTTTCAAAGAGGGAGGTTCTGTACTGGAAAGTGAGTCCTGAGCAGAGCAGCCGGACTCAGCAGTTTGTGGCAGGAGAGCTGAGAACTTGGGTCCTAGGTGTGGCTCAGTGGCATATGGCTGCATCATTAGGAGTCCGTCATTAGCTCAACAGAGAAGGCCCAGGTGCTCACCCTTCCCCAAGTGCTGCAGGGATGTGGATATTGCTTTAGCTTGGACAGTTTTGATGGTCCTTAGCCTTTGGCTCTGTGAAATGTCTTGCCCAATCTCATCTTGATGTATTTCTAATAGGAACAAACGAGAGTTAAAAAGCAGCATCTGGGATGGAGAGATGGATCAGTGGTTAAGAGCATTGGCTGATCTCCCAGAGGACCCAAGTTCAATACCCAGCACTGACATCATGTGATCTGTGAGTCCGAGTGCAGGGTATCCAGTGCCTCTAGCCTTCACTCATACATTTGCATATGCCGTCAGATATACATAATTACAATAAAATAAGTTATTTTTTAAAAAGCAGGATTTAGGGGCTGACTCAGTGACTAAAGTCCTTGCCATCCGAGCACAGTGGCCTAACTACCTTCCTGAGCAATGGTCTGCTGAATGTATGGATGTAGAATATGAGCGTTTAGACACAAAGACATTAGTGGTCTTTGTGTGGACACGGTGGTCCAGAGGGGAGGACGGGAGAGGGAGAGGGAGAGGGAAAGATGGGAGACTGCAACGGTGAGTCAGGTGATCTTGGTGCCCAGCTGGACTCCCCTCCAGCTTCTATTATGACTCTGTCTATTGGACGGCTATAGCAGGACCCTTGGGTAGCCCCTCTTGGGTTGGCAGAGTAAAAGAGATACCGTGTGCTTGCCCACCCTCCAATAACCTGGTGTTGCTGTACTGTCAAGGGGAGAGAGCCTAAGACAGGAGAGGTCCGTGGATTAGCTCGGCTGTCACTCCGGGCACCCAGAGCCCTGGGATGGGCCTGTCATCAGTTGCTCCCTGTCCTGCCTCACCTCCTTCCCCAGATAGGGCTTGCATTGAGACCTACTTTTCATGGCAGATGTGAGCAAACCCTACAAGTACCAGCCTGGTTACAACCCCATTCTCACACTACAGGGGAAAGAAATGAGATCCGTGGAAGCAGGGGCTCAGGCAGACTAGAAGGGGTAGGGCCGGTGGCCTTGCAAGTGACAGACACAAGGAGGGAACAGGTTTGAGGAGATAGGAAGCCTCTAAGAGCATCAGTGACATCACCAGCTTCTGCCAATAGCAGGGAGCCATGAATATTCCGTGCGAGACCGGTTGAACTGGAACCACCAGGTATGCGGGCCTAGGCCAGCTCACTATTCAGAAGTGGATTCCCATTCAATCAGACATAAGCAGGGAACTAACTGGTGGGTACCCTCTGCTTTGTCATGAAGATTGCCCTAGAGCTCTACATGAGCACTTGCTGTATCCTTGCTGGTAGTTCTAGTTCTAAAACCTACCATCACATTGCTGTATCCTTTACATATCCAGTCTGCCTGTCAACTGCTATTTTTCCCACCGCCAGGATGGTAGATCCATTAGGAAATGTTTCTTGCCTTCTGCCGGTATATACCGTGTCCTCAATAGAAATATGCTTGAGGGGCAAGTGGACGACCTCTGTGATTTCCAGCCCAGCTAGGAAGACCCTGTCCCCAAACCACATACACACTGAAGGAATACATTGATGAGAAAGAATGGGTTTTATTTGCATCATGACCCTAGCAACAACCGGAGCCTCGTCCCTCCTCCATTCAGTGGTACTAACTTCTGTCCATCGTCCATCAGTCGGCTATCCAGGAGCTGGTGCTCAGTTATTATCCTCATCCTCAGAGCACACACAACTGTGAGTCAGCAGTTGATGAGGGAACTCACGGGGAACTTGGGAATTGGGCGCCGACAAGTTGGAGCAGGGCTATTCTTGTGGTGTAGCCAGAGGCCTGTAATCACACCCCAAGCAGGTGACAATAAAATCTGGGGCTGGGGAGGGCTGGCTCCTCCCCTTAACCCCCCTTCCTCTTTTTTTTTTTTTTTTTTAGCTCCTCTGGAGATCTCAAAACTGCAAGCAGATTTAGGCAGCTTAATTAATTAGCTAGTGTTTCTAAAGCGTTTGAAGAATTTTAAAAGTGTGATGTAAGTGCCAAACATTATTTTAATCTCCATGTGTATTTTCCAACAGGTTTTTTTTTTGTTTGTTTTTCTTTTTGTTTGTCTTTTCTTTTCTTTCTACTTGCTTGCTTTTTCTTTTGCTCTGCAGGTTTAGTTCTGTGTCTCAAACTTGTTAAAACGGCTGCTGTGGGCCATGCCCAGGATCATCACACTGACATTGCTAATGAAACCATTCCCTGCTCTTTTCGGCTCCCTGACGGAGAGCTCAGCCTTTCTGGGACCTACACTGGACAGCAGCCCTGTGGGTGTCATTAATCGTGGTGGGTGGGGAACAATTTTCAGGGTGGGCCAGCATCACGTTGCTGGTCACTTCCTCAAGGACCCAGTCACAGCTACAGGTAAGTTTCCTCCATATAGACCTTAAAAATGTGGGGCAACAACCCAAAGGGCAAATGACAGGGCTGCAGAAGTGGATGACAGCTTATCCCACAGGTAAATTATATAGATGATCACCCTGATAATAGGAACATTTTTTATGATAAAATTTAAGATAGCATGCTGGCTATGTAAAAACAAACAAATCTATTGCAAAGCATTTAAAAGAAACAAAGTCTAAAAGCTAAATAATAATATCAGGGATAGAGATGGCTCAGAGTTTGAGCAGGTACTGACTGGCCTGCCAGAGGACCTGGTTTGGTTCCTGCTACCCACACGGAGGCTCACAATCACCTATAACTCTCAGGGGATCTGATGCCTCGTTATGAAGCCTGTAGTGCCCCACACAAGCCCTTACCTCATAAATACCTAATTTAAAAAAATCTAAAGCTTCTAAATAAAAATAAAATCCAATAAAAGAAAAAAAAAGTCTCACCTGATACTATCAAAGATAACTCCAGGCAACACTTTTATTTTAGTTAAAATAGGTGAATAAAAACAACATAAAATCACACCTTCTGAAAACTAAGGAATGTGCAAACGCTGTATTCAACTCAGGCATACTGGAGCAATGGGAACCTCAGGGTGTCACAGCCAAGGAAAGAGACCATCTGATCCTGCTGTAAAACCATCTGAGGGCTACAGGCACAGCCCTGAAAGACTACAGAATCACACAAAACTATGCTGAGCATCAGGGTTAATATGTAACCTCTGTTTGATCCTAAACCTTGAGTTTCGGTGGGGGTGGGGTGGGGTGGAGGAGTTCAAGGTTATTAAAAACGTAAGGATTATCTGAGATTCCTGAAGTGACGATTTCCATGGGGACCACTTCCGGTTTTTAGTGCTTACTTGTAGCTCCCGTGTGAAACAAGAGTCTAAGCAGCCAGTATTTTCAGCGTGTCTGTGGCTCTCTGTAAAGAGTAACTTTACGAACAAACCCAAGATACCATCCAAAGTATATCACTGTCTTAGACTATGAATCTAAAAACTGATAAAGCTACCTTTTCTCTCTTAATTTCTACCTTGGGTGAATTTCAGGTTTTCTGGGTTGGGTGAACACTAAGGGTCACATCCAGCTGTGTGAGGGCCTCGCTGTGAAGGAACACTTGCCTAGCAGGTGTGAGGCCCAGCTCTGGCACCACAATTCCATAAAGAATACATAGAGTGTCTCCTTGTGTGTAAAGAAAACTCTACACGTAACATGCATGTTCCATACATGTCCCCTTTTTGAATGAACTTCTCTTAAGACAGTTGGACCCATTTTCACTGTGGCTACAGCTCCTCATAAGTGTGCTTCCGACAGATCAGATGCTCAACACTGGCTGGTAGGCAGACCGAGCACGTGCTTAGAGGAAGAGGCCCCGGGACAGTAAGATCAGCACTTCTGTGTGCCAGGGCTCCATGGAGCAGAGTGGGGCCGGGTGGGCTGAAAAGTCACTTTCTTATCCCTTTCTAGTAAGTGCAACGTGGAACAGATTAGTCTTTCTTTTCGTAGCTAACATGTAATGCTTTGGGGAAAGATGCCAATAATGAGGAGAAACATGGGTGTGTTTCTAGGGAGGGGCAACTACCCTGTGTGTCTGTTGCTGTGGAACGCAGTGATGAATCATGGGAACCCCATGGGCCGAAGGCTACGTGGCTGTGTCTCTGGCACACTAGTTATGAAGTCAGGCTGGGAAGGAGTCACGTGACTGTGCTCAGCAGGAATTTGGGTCTGGAGGATAAAACAGCTCCTGCCCTGCTACTCTAATTACATCTCCTGCCCCACCCCACTCCCAGTGACCCCTGTCCTGTCACCTGGAATCCTTCTTTTCTTCTACTGGCCAAAGCGGCAAAAGCTTAACCAGTGTGCTAAATGCTACCAACCTATGCAGTAAGATGGGACAGAGACCTGACTGTCGGGTTCAGAAAACATATTTCACTTTTAAAAACAGCAATATTCAGATGAGGCCTTGAAGATGAAGAAAAATGAGAATGATCTCCTAAGAAGTGAAGGAAAACGAGACTGTGCTCCTTCTAATGAGAAAACTAACTCAATTCAGAAATGAAGCCAAGGAGGAAGGCGGGGCCTAGTGACCCGGGATGTGAGCTCTCCCAAAGCCTCATCCCTGAAGAAATCATAGTAACAGTCCAGAGTTCCACATCCCAAGAACCCAAACAGCCTAACACTCACATGGCAGCAGACTACCTCTCCCTAACCCCCACCACAGCAGCAGGCTACCCCTCCCTAACCCCCACCACAGCAGCAGGCTACCCTCCCTAACCCCCACCACAGCAGCAGGCTACCCTCCCTAACCCCCACCACAGCAGCAGACTACCTCTCCCTAACTCCCACCACAGCAGCAGACTACCTCTCCCTAACCCCCACCACAGCAGCAGACTACCTCTCCCTAACCCCCACCACAGCAGCAGGACACCCTCCCTAACCCCCACCACAGCAGCAGGCCACTTTTCCCTAACCCCCACCACAGCAGCAGGCTACCCTCCCTAACCCCCACCACAGCAGCAGGCTACCCCTCCCTAACCCCCACCACAGCAGCAGGCCACCCCCTCCCCCAGGTCACTGTTGTCACCTGTGTTTCATCACCTGCCCTCTAGCACTTGGCAGCCATTCATTGTCATTGTCCACTTGACTAGACTTAGACCAACCTCTGGAAGGCAGACCTCCAGGTGCGCCTGAGGACATTTCCAGACAGGAATCACCAAGGAGCAAGCCCAACCCTGCATGTGGGTGCCACTCCCCATGGGCTAGGGACTTCAAAGGAAGAGGGGGATGGGTGGACAGAACCAGTCAAGAGCCAGCATTCCTTCGTCTTCTGTATCAACGGCACTTCCTCCACCATGCCCACTGCCATGATGCTCTGCCAAGTGCACAGGGCCAAGCGGCCATGGACCTACTCCCTGAAACCATTAGCTATAGCAATTTTTCCTCCTTCCATGTTGCTCTCAGATATTCTGCAGTGCAAACTTAATCAACATATGTTTCATTACTGCTGCTGCCCATACCTGCTGGTGTGACTCGGTAGCTAGGTAGAAAAGCTCATGGTACTATGAAATACGAAGGGTTGGGGGTGTGACAGAGTGCTTCACGGCATGCTTAAAGCCCTGAATTTTGTGTGCAGCACCACACACACACACACACACACACACACACTCACACACACACACACATACACACACACACTCACACACACACTCACACACACACATACACTCACACACACACTCACACACACTCACACACACACACACTCACACATACACTCACACACACACTCACACACACACTCACACACACACTCACACACACACACGTGTGCACACAACACACACACATGCACACTGCACACAGAAACACAAACATGGTAAGTGTACATAAGAAAGAACATACATTTACTGAGGGCAAAGACGTATATATACATAAGTGTGCAGAGTACACACATTTTACTGGTACATAGGATAGGGTTCTGGGTAAGAACACAGCAGGGTGCCATATGTAAAATTTGATGCGTGTGTGCAGAGAAATCATCAGTGGACCCCACAGCGTGTTCAAATGGGAGTGGTTAGTGGGCAAAGTGTATGGAGAGGTGAGCCACAGGAAGAGGTGTCTGAACTTCGGGTCTGTGGAGGGGATGTCTGAAGGTAAAAGTGTGAACAGCGGGAGGGTGACTACCAAAAAGTGGGTGTGTATCATGTGTGCACAGGAGTGTGTGCGCATGTACATGTGTATGTGCTGGTGAGCACTTGTGCAGGTGAGGGTGTGTGTGTAATGCTCGGGAAAGTCCCTAGGGATCGATGTTTATGAACATACGATGCACCCCTGTACTCAGGCTTACCAGTGTAGCAAGCTGGGGTGGTGCCTAGCCCTGATGACACTGTGAAATGAGATTTGTCACAGAGTGGGATCGGAGGAGGGGAACAGGAACGGGGACTGTCATAAGCATTAGCAACTCTCAGTGGGCAAAGTCTGCACAGTGCTCAGCCTGGGTTCCTGTCCTGGGCAGGAGGTACTAACCTTCTGGGAGTACTTGTGTTCTGTGGTTAGCAGAGACAGGAGGCTGCTGATGTTGGATTCTAGAGAAGGTTGTCCCAGCCTACAGTTGCATGGACTCCAAAGCTGGGAGCTTAGGGTTCTGACGGCTGTGGCTGGTCAGTGGTTTTCCTCCCAATGATTCATCTATTCCCGGTTACAAAGCTTCCTCTACTGGTGGGGCTTCTCCTAGATGCCACCGGAAAATGAGGAAGGAGGACCTATCCTTCAATAGCTCACTCTGGAGGTATCCTGGACACAAGGAATGACTATACATCAATAATGCATGCCATGAAGAGATACTTGGGGGGAGGGTCTTGGAAAGGGGCTGAATCCAAGAAGACCTCCTAAAGGTGGCAGTCTCTGAGCCAGGTTGACAGAGATGAGGTAAAAGCAGGCCTGCCAGGGGAAGCCACGTGAGTAAAGATGCTGAGGTGAGCCAAGGGTCTTGCCGTCTAGGACCACAGCAGAATCTGTGGGACCCTGTCAGACTGGAACTGGCCCGGAGCTTGGCCAACCCAGAATTCTGGAGGCTGGCTTCCAATACACAAGTGACGGTTAGATCACCACTGGATTCTCTGCTGACACCACTGGACAGATCACTGAGTGGACATGTTCAGATGGTGCAGAAGGAGCTACCACCCACCCTAAAGCCTCAGAGTCAGAGACAGGAGGCCTGGTCAACCAGAAGGGCTTCCAATTTATCTCCACCACGGGCATCACTGTGCCACATCCCTGGTGGCCTCTTTGAGCGGCAGCAAACTCCTAAGATACCTGGACAGTGGCAAGCTCTGGCTCGGGGCTAGAGGCCTATATGTCTCGTCCCCAGAACAGTGACTTGGCCAAGCAGCTTTTCTCATCTGTAAGCAGGGATCCTGTCCTGTTCCTACTCAAAAACACATGCTCAGTGGTGGAGGGCAGGTCAGAGAACCACATGGCTTCTCATCCCTCCCAACCCCGGGCTGCAGACTCCACCCATTAACTAACCCTTCTGACTCTTCTCAAGCTCCAGATGGACCCTGCCTTCCTCTCACCCCGTCCCACCCGTGGCTTCCCTGTCTCCACCTCATCTCTCTACAAGTCATAATGGATGCAGCCTCTAGGCTGAATAGGGGGCATCTCCCTTTTGCTCTCTGCTGAGGCCCCCACTACGCCAAGACCTAGGACCCTTACAGTGGCCCCCAGGACCCCATGTCTTTGTTCTTTTGCATTCAGACCAGATTCTCTGATCACCAGAGCCTCTGCATGTGCCACACCACCTGTCCATTTCTCATTCCTTAGATACACACACACACACACACACACACACACACACACACACACACACACACACACACACGACTTGTCCCCTCGCTCAGACCTATCTGGTATTCCCTGCCACCTACGTGAAACAGTACTCTCCACACTTCGCCCTGTTGATTTTCCTGAGTATCACCTACTGCTTAACATACTGTACAGTTACTTGATATTCATAGTGCCCGATTTTCTACCTTAGACTTACTTGTAAGTACTTTGAGAGCGGGGACCCTGTCTCACTCTTAGAACAGTACCTGGCATTTGCTAAAAGTTATGTTTTGGGTTTGGATTCTCATCCTCCTACCCACGAGAATCCAGTTAGCATCCTAATCACTCCGGGCCTCTGGCTTCTCCTCTGTAAAATGAGGATAGTGCTGATTTTAAGTTTATGCCACAGATGGAAGGGGGCCCGCACACTTAAGGGACTTAGCCCTGCACCAGGAGAACAAGCTCTCGGTGAAGGCAATGTCTCCCATGTATCCAGGTGTTTAAAAGGAAAGGAGAGAACAGATAAATGTGTCCTCCCGCTGGGGGTGGGGTAGAGGGCTACAGAGTCTCCCTGCCTTCACACACAGAACAAACCACCGTGCAGACTGCACACGCAGGGTCTCTGGATGAGCAACAGCTGGGTCAGACGAAACTTGACGGTGACAAAGCTTGCCCAGTGGTTCGCCCAGTGGCAGGGGTGAGAGGTGGGGATACAAGGGGCAGAAAGTGCAGACGCATGTGTCCTCTGAGCTGTAATGGGCCTCTGGGGACCAGAAGCAGCTAAGAGAGGTTGAAGTGACTACTGCCACATTCGCTGAGTGGTGTTTCAGCAACCTAAGAGCCTTCTGCCCACCCGGAAGTGAGGGTGGAAGTCAGGAACCCATTGGCCTCTTCCCAACCTCCAGTCCTGACTCGCTCTGAAACAAGCACCATGTTGCACGGCATGCTTTCCCAGGGCAATGGACAGACTAGATGGCCCTGCGCCACCTAGATGCTACCAGTCATCCTCCATATGAGCCTGGAGCTGGTACGAGCCTGTGCTGCCGCTCATCTCAAGATGGGACCTCCAACTCAGGCGTCTATGCTCTTGGGCCACCAAAGATATGTATGCATTTCCCTGGCCAGACTAAAGGCCTCTCTAAAAGCAACACACACCCATTAAACCTCATCTACCCTGGTTGCCACGCACTGAGCCAGCACAAGCCTGTCTCCGGATGGGATTTCTCCCCAGCTAAGCTGATGTGATTCACTGATTCCTTTCTTAGAGCTTTTCCAGCTCGGCTAGTAGTTCCCTTAACCCTTTGCGGCCTCTGCAGGAGAGAAGAGAGAGAATAGCTTCCAGATTGCAGCCTGCGAAACCAGGGCACAGGGCAGGAAAGCAGATGTATGGCCCACTGTCAGGCAGGGATGTGTCCACAGAGGGTGACTGACTGATACATGGCCTCCTGGGCCAAAGAAGCTAGCCAGGGAGCCACTGCTGGAGAGACCTTCAGTTTACCTTCAGAGGAAAAACTGAGGCTCAGTGGAGAGGGAAGACCCTACCTGCCCTTTGGAGCCCAAAAAGCACATGACAAGGTTAGCATATAACAAGCCATAAAGACACCTAAAGACCACCAAAGCTGAACTCTGCATGGACCCAGCAGGATAGAGCCATCACCACGCAACTCCGGAGTACCATGGAGACAGGGAGTACCAAAAACACGGTCCAGGTTGCACAGTGGTTGCAGGGTCTCCCCCATCCTTTCTGCCCATCTTCACTACTCCTCGCTAGACACAGATGGGGTCCTCCTAATTACACCATCATGGCAGCATCTGAGAGGTCACTGCCACCAGGGAGTCTGAGGTGGGAGGCTGTGTATAGTGGAATCAATCAATCAAGTTCTGGGGCTACTCAGCTGCACCGACGTGAGCTTCCCGGGGTTTCAGCATGTTGGAAGAGAGTTGTAGCCGTCATGGCCTGAGCCCTGGAGGAGGGACTTGGTGGCAGTTGGGAAAATAGTCTTTGCCTGGTGACATCATCTTTAAACCTTCTCTTTAGAAGGAGGTTTTCCTACTCATGTTATTCTTCTATTCCACTAACAACGTAGATTAGCCCACCCACTGTGGGCCAGGTCATGGGCTAAGGTCCCAGGGAGCCAAGGTCACTGTGTCTACCCTCACACAGCCTAGTTGGGGACGTCAGGGCAGAAAGAATAAAACAGTGGGCACTGGAAGAAACGGTCTGGAGACAACGCATCATTTGTTGACTTGGGTTTATTTTTGCTTTCTTGTGAGAATGTCAGCTCCACGGGAGCAGGGGGATGTGCCTACCTTGTTCACAGTTCTACCTTCAGGTACCTGAAGTATACAGCAGCCGTTCGACCTACTGACAATGTCCATCAATGTTCAAAAATACTGCACAAATATTTATAATTAAAACGACCCTAAGAATGGCAGCACAGCCATTAAGAGTAGACAAACCCTGGCTTCAGTTCTAGCCTTAATTCCTCTCTGGCTGAGTGTCTTGGAAAAAGCCTAGCATGGGTTTCAGAAGCCTCCGTTTCCTTGCCTATAAAATGGGTAAAATGTATGCTTTTTGGCTCTCTGTGGGGGTCAGGTAACAATCCAAAGGAAGACACGCAATCTAAGAATCCATGAGGAATAGCTGTGCCCAACATTCACCGTGCAAGACTCCTCGTACCGCCCCCTTTCACCCAGTTAGACTGAGAGACAAGGATGACAGAAAGCCCTTCAGTATGAAGGTGTGGGTCACAGCATCAGTCTTTCTCATGCCGCATACGTCTGAAGTTTCCAAAAGTGGAAAGGCAGCGTGTGTTCTGTGCCAAGGACAGGTACACAGAGCATTCTTTGCGACCCTTATACTTCCATATCTAGAAGACACTGGTGGTTGGCTTAGAGACTAGGCCAATGGCTCTAGAGTCCTGGCATGGCCATTACCTATTCTAACCATGTCTCCCAGCTGCCCACTCCAACATCCGATCTCCCCCGACCCCAGCACTGCATACCCCCAGCTGCCGATCTGATCTGCAGCTTTGGAGACCCAAATGGATGTGCCAGGAAATCCTGCTGGCACAAAAGACCACGCTGCACAATCGCCACTTCTGCCTCTGCCGTTCCACATCTTCCTGGACCAAAAGCTTGGCAAGCCGCTCGGCAGGGAAGACCCATCCTGCCAGGCCCGCGTGAACAGTTACACAGCATCAGCCAGTGTCACAGACCCTCTCCAGCATGTGGAGGGAAGTAGTTTGGAAACATCGGCTGTCCTCATCTCCTGGAGGATACACTGGTCGATAAAAACTATATAAGAGATGTCCCAAGAGAGCAGGGTGCCAAAAGCCCTGGTCTTTAGCCTCCCTACTTGTCAAGCAAAGCAAGGAGACATCTAAAAGCACAGGCTTTGAAGCTCAGGTTGATTGATCTGGGTGGCCATCCAATGCAGACACCTTGCTGAGCCATCGCCCCCTTACTGGTCAAGGGGGTTAGATGATCAATCATTAATGGTGCATACTCCGGGGTAGCTCTGAGACCCACTAGGATCACACACAGTAGCTCGGAGGCCAGGATTGTGATGATTATTTTTAGCATTTTCTCACAGAGCTCAGGTTCCTGTTAGAACTCTGGCTCTCACAGTAGAAATGTCCAGCCTCTTCTTAAAAGTGTCCACACATACTGTAGGAGGCCTGGCATCTCCCTCCATAGCCTGGCCAGACCTGACTTTGAATCTGGGAACCTGTGTTAAGCCCCTCTATCCCACTGAACAGTGAGCAGCTATCTCCCAAGCCCCTCCAGCTTTCCAGGGCTGCGAAGCCACAGTTTCCAGACATGTGGGTCCAGAGGGAGACACCTAGAGTCAGGTTGGGTCCACAGCTCATTGGCACTAACAAGGCAATTAGATCGCAGAGCTGGTTTCCTCACAACCTGTCCATCCCCCAGGAGAAAGCTTCAGGGGGAAAGAGCTTCTCTGAGTCACACTGACATTTAGTTACTCATGGGCCTTGTTTTTCTGAGTGCCCACTATGTGCAGGAGCATGCTAGGTTGGTTGCTTTGCAAAAGTTTATTCCAGTTTGAGATATGAGCAAGTCAAACAATATAAAACAATGACAGCATGGCAGGTACCAGGTACCAGGATGAGCAAGTGGAAAAGCATCAGGCAGCGATTGTGAGATAGCTTACAGATACCAGGCATGCTCCAAACATCATCTCAATTTGCATTAATTGACTTACTTCTTGAGAAAGAGCTGTTAATGACATCTCTGGCTTATAGATGAGAAAGAAAAAAAAAAAAAAAAAAAAAAAAAGGAGACCCAGGGAAGTTCAGCAAATTGTTCAAGTAGGTGGCAGAGCCAGGCCTGCCTCCCAGGGGGTCCTGGCACTGTTGTGTGTACACAGTGAGACTAATAGTTAGTGAGGCCTCAGAAGCAGATCTGAGAGTTAAACACGTAATGCATACAGCCACAAAACAAAGGAGAAGTAATAAGGAACCTCAGACAGAAACAGATAAAATCATGGGAGAGGGTGAGCGGAATTAGCTCCCCTGAGCAGGAGGCATGCAAACGGGACCTAGAGGGATGAGGATCCAGACAGAGGGAGGCAGGGAAGCACAGGAAAGGTCATCTTGGCGGAACAGCAGGAGCAAAAGCAGAGAGATAAGAGGCTAGCTGGGGGCATGGATTTGTCCAACAGCCAAATTGGGTTAGCTTGCATACTAACAGATATTGTATAAACCAAGTGCCTCTTGTTCATAACACACTGGAGCAGCCTGAGGGTCTCCCACATAGGATTCCCTTGGACTTCTGGGTGTGTATGAGTGGCCAACCAGGCTTCAGCCTACAAAGAAGAAGCCCTGTTACCTCACAGCATATGAACATGTATGCTTGTTAGAAAACATGTAACTGAGGGTCTGACTGGAGACACCCAGGCCCTGCTGTTCCTTTTTTTTTTTTTTTTTTTTAAGGAAACTTGGTTCAAGGCATCGCTAGTTTTGAGCTGGGGTGGACAAGGTGACATGGTCAGAGCTGTGTCCAACAGCCAAGAGTCTGAACACAGTTAAGGAGGGTCCTCTTCCATCAGCCCATGATGACAAATAAGAAATAACCTGTCACAGGCTGTCACACGCAGGCTCTGCAAGTAGCGAGGTGGGTGCGTGTGGGATCCACTCGGCACTTTTAGACTCCCTTCCTTTCGCCCACTGTTCTCCATCTGTTGCAAAGGGCAAGATGCAGGGAGGAACGTTCCAGTGTTAGGGGATCCAGAGCTCACCAGCCCAGATGGGGCCTCTTGTTCAAACCACACCGCTCCCCGTGAAGCCAAGAGGTTACCAGTTCCACTCTCAGTGGACTTCGGGGAGACCTGACCAAAGGCTTTTGCTTACAGGAACTTTCCTGTAACTCTTCAGCCATGCCTCAGGCATGTCCCCTCACTCCAACAATGCGGGCTGCATACTTCTCAGTCATTCATTCATTCTTCTCACCAGAAGCTGGATCCAGAATTCCAGGTCCTTTACCGCTTACTCCTGGGACAAGTTTTGGACTCAGTTTCCCTCATCTGAACATCGCTAGTAAGAGCCAAACGGCACACTGCCGTGCTGGTAAATGAGACTGTGCAGCAGACAAAGCGCTGGGCCAGGAATGCAGCTAGCTACTCAATAAACACAGGTTCTTCTCCCTTTCTCAACACAGTCAAAACTTCTTAAAATCATCTCACATACCCACGGGATGGGGACAGGGATAATTAATGGGCACAAAGCACCCGGAGAACACTGAGCCTTCCAAAAGCCCCTGGACCTTAGACATAGCAGATAACCCCCATCCCACCTCCTTTTTGCTATGAAAGAGGAAGTGAGGTCAGCTATAGCGCTTAGGAAAACAGAGGCACCACCAACATGCCACTGCCTACCCAAGGGTCAAAAGGCTCACTGCTCACCGAAGCTGGAACCTCAACTTCCCTCAGATACATCCTACTAGAGTAAAGAAGTCCATCCCAGGGCTCAGGCCCAGCCAGGGCCAGGCAAGCATCCTGTAGTTGACTGTGAGGCCTACCGCCATCTCATTTCTTCAGAATAGCAGGGTCGTCCCCTACGCAGGCTGTGAGAACCCACGATGGTGACTTCACCAGAATCTTTTTAGAATTTTCCTTTGGCATCATTTGTGGAGCGCAATCTTTAGAAACTTCCTCTCCTGCCTCCCGGAGGCAATAATTCACATGACCAGATCCCTTCACCCAAGCAGTGATCTTGTGAAGCCCAGCGATCACAAGACACCTCCCAGGATGACACCAGTCATTCGATCCAAAGCTGTCTTCTCTAAGCTGAGATTTGGGTTTCTTGCTCAAACCAATCTGTTTTCCTAGAAAACTGAACAACTGCCTTCTGCCTGTCTGTCCTTCTGTCCTACCTCCTCTGCTTGCTGTAAATTCCATGCCCTGGACAAGGGAGGCTGAGTCCAGTAGGAGCCAAAGTACCCTCCTGTGGCAAAGATGTGAATTTGACGCTGAGCCTCAGGAAACTGTGTGTGTGCTGCTGGAAGGCCGCACCCCGTCCCTTTCTCACGGAGAATTTCATGCTCACCCCCCAAGACTTACTTACTATGAAGTTAATTTATGCCCCTCCACTGCTCCCACACTTGCAGGTTATTAATGCTGAATGGATTGGAAGGCCCAGTATTTACCATTTTATAGACTGTTTTAATAGGTGAGGGTGGGGAAAGGGGGTAGACATGCTCTTAAGAAAGGTGCTGTCATTCCCTGATCCCCCTATATCCATGACCACCGCCCCCCCAGTACCCAGGAAAGGCAGACTGCTAGTTTAAACACTTGTTAACTATTCATTTGCCAGGGACTGAGCCATAGGACTCTAGTCAGAAAAAGGTCTACAGCTAACATTTAGATACTAATCTGGGCCCAGCTTTCTGCACTTCAGAGAGATGCCTGTAGATTGCCAAACCCTGGGACATGACAGGGTAGGGCTGGAACTTTGGTCAGGCAGGACAAAGCAGATCAGACCTCTGAGCAACTCATAGGAGAGAGGTAAAATTCATCATTTGGCCCTAAAAGGACCCAAGGGTAACTGAAAACTATGAATGGGGTGGGAACACTTAGTGGGGAACTACGTGGTGGGGAGCACTTGGTGGGAGGACTTAGTAAGGAGCACTTGGTGGGAATCACTTGATGGGTTCCTGGGCTGGGGAGGCACTGCAGCCCAGAGAG
The DNA here is from genome assembly GCF_963924665.1 of Micromys minutus. Taxonomy (NCBI): domain Eukaryota; kingdom Metazoa; phylum Chordata; class Mammalia; order Rodentia; family Muridae; genus Micromys; species Micromys minutus. Next base: position 36,267,877 of record NC_137952.1, on the reverse strand, counting down.
AGCTCCTGGACACCCCACGTTCCCACCCTGCTGTTCTATCTTCCCTGGGGCTGAGTCTCTCTTCCCCCTTCTACACTGCTATCAGGTGCCAAGCTTTAGGCAAACGTTGGTGAGGAGGGGGTGCTGAGACCATACTGACCTCCCTGGAAAAGGAGGGTTGTACAGAGACACGAATGTCCATAGCACGGATCCAAGAAGATACTAAATAAGGCTTCCTTCTCTTCCTCCCCAGCTATGCCTTTAGCCTTCATATCCTTTCAGAAGGGACTCGGGATTTTTGCAAAACCCCTTTAAGATGCAGGACTCCTGAATGGTGACCTCACTCCTTGCCCAACCGGCCTTTCAGAGCCCTCCTGCTGGAGACAGCCAGGTGTTTGATGTAGGCCAACAAAGAAGACAAGCTCAGAGCCACAGGTACATGCTGGAACTGCAGGGAGCTACTGGAAGCCTGCCTAAGGAAGGCAGGGGGGTAGCGGGGAGGAGACCATCCAGAGAGGGCTGTGCCCACCACAGGTAAATCCACCGTGTCTCCCAGGGGTCTGTGGATCACTCAGGCCTCTCTCTGTGTCGACACTTCCATACACTAACCCTGCTTGCTCTGGTACTAGGTCAAAAGCTCACTCTTCCCCCATCTCAACAGCCCAGCAGCGCGCGAGGACCTCTGCCCCGACCCCTCTCTCCAATCAAGTCTAGCAAGGAAGCATATGGGGAAGCCAGGCGCCCTACTGCCTAAAGCAATTGCCAGTCGGCTTCCCCATTCAGGTTAGGCAAGGGATACGGTAAACCAACTCATCCCTATACCCCGCAGCCCAGCGCAGGGCTACCCTGTCACAGTCTACAAGGCAGATCCGGATAAGAAGAGTTCTATCCCGGCTTCTAGCCTAGGCTATGTGACCTTGGGCAAGTGGCTGACCCTCTCTGGGCCTCGTTTCTGCATCTGTAACCCTCGTTACAAGGATCTGTCGACATTAGCTGAGCGGCAGTGTGCGGGGGGCCCGAGCCCGCAGCTTGGGGAGGGTGGCAGTGGGAGCTGAGGGTGCTTACCTGCACAGAAACAGGACGCGAAGAACAGCAGGCAGACCAGCAGCGGCCCTAGGCGGCCAGGGGCCGGGCCGGCGGGCTCCATGGGCCGCGGCTGCAGAGCAAGGAGGGAGAGCGGCGGTGAGCGCGCTCGGCTGGCGGGCGGGCGGCGCGGGCGAACGACTAAGGCCCCTCCCCCTCCGCTGCCCCCCAGCGCCACCGCCCGGCGGGGTGATCTGACCCCCTCCCACAAGGAGACGCCGCCGAGCGGGGAGACTCCGGGAGCGTGACGCCGGGCCAGGCCGGCGGGAAAGGGGAGCGGACCCGAGGGAGCCAGGCGCAGAGCCAGAGGCACGGGGGCGGGGGAGCGGATAGCGAGGGAGAAGGAAAGAGGGGGAGAGGAAGAGGGAGAGGGAGCGGGGACGGAGCACGGAGAGCGAGCGCGAGCGGGGACAGCTCGCAGAGCGAGTGCGGGCTGCGCGGAGCCGTCGCGAGGCCAGCGCGAGGGCGGCCCGGCCGAGCGCCCCCGCCTCGCGCCCGCACCTTCCCGCCCGCGCCCCAGTGCGCCCCGCGAGCTGCGCCGCCCGCCTCGGCTCTGCGCGAGCCCGCTCTGCCCGTGCGGGTCCCCGCCAGCCGCTCGGACCTGCGCCGCCGCGCGCAGGGCTGCCAGGCGGTGGAAGCACCGCTCCCTCTGCCCAGAGGCTGGCCGCGCACCACTTTGCGCAAACTTGTTTTTCTGAGGTCGGCGAGGCGGGCTGGCTACTTGGTCCTCTTAAGGTGGACTGGGGAAGTGACAGATCGCCCCTGGGCTCGGCCTCTCACCCGGCCAGTCCTAATCTCCAGTGGGCAAGAGGCTGCCCGCGGCGGGCGCGCTGGCAAGGGTGGAGAGTGGAGGGGGCGGGGAGGTTTGCTCTGCCCCTCCCCAAGAGGCCCGGTCCGTGGGTCCCAAAGCCGAAGGTCGGCTTGCGGGTGGGCATGGGTCTTAGGGGCCCAAATCTTTCCTAGCTGGCCCCGAGGTAAAGCAAAAGCAGGAAGTAAATGCAGGGGGAAGGGGGAGAGGAAGGAGAGAGTGATGGTACAAAAATAGCGTGTGTGTAGGAAGGACTTCAGTGCCTCTTGGTAAAGACGCGCTGGGGGAAGAGGAGCAGCAAGAATGCTGTGGCAGGCAAAGGAGATGGGTAGGGCTCGGCCCTCGGGAGGAGACTGACCTGAGGCCTTCTATCAGGAAGAGTAGATTGAGGGTGGTGAGGGCTCGGGCAGCCCTGTGCTGGGAGAGGCCTGGCAAAATAGTGACCCTAATGAGGAAGATGAGAGAAAGGAGAGCCAGTCCCCTAAGGACAGAGCCTCTGGATGCAAAATCTGTCCTAGCTCTGTTTTGTTTTTGTTTTTAGCTAGGTCAGGTGGTTGGTCAATTGGCAGAAGGCTGGGCACCAAGGCAGGGAAGAGGAATCAAGACCCTCTATTAACTGGAGAGTTTCTGAGTTGGAAGTTTAGAGATAGCCGATTTTGCTTCCCACCATGGTGGTTGAGGGACATAATGAAGCCAGGCAGACCCTGCTGGACCAGCCTCTTAATAAAGAGGATGTTAAGGCTCAGAGGAGAAGGAGGATGATTGCCTAATGGTGTAGAAAGCCCCTTATGCAATGCCTTGCTCGCATACACACACACACACACACACACACACACACACACACACACACACTGTCCTCAACACCCATGGCCCCCTCCCCAAAAAAAAAGCCTGGGAGTTTTTTAGGTTTACTTCTTTTTGTTTTTGTTATTTTGTTTGTTTGTTTTTCTTGCCAGAGAGGCAGGCGGGTGCAGCTGCTGAACGCAGGAACCAGCTTCTAAGCTTTAGATATTTACTCCTGGTCTGAGAAGCTGCAGACTTGCAGAAAGTCCTTGTTTCTGTGTCTCTGCTTCCTCTAAAGCAGACCAGGCCAACATGAGCAGCGACCCAGAACTGCCACTGGGAGAGTTACATGAGCTGATGATATTTGCACTGCCTTTTAAGAAGAGCCTACCATGTACCTAGGGCAAGGACGGTGTTTGAGAAGTGTTTGGCGGCAGTCCTTGAGGGACCATGGGGCAGCCCTAGCAGGAAGATTATTCGCATTTCTTTGGGCCCAGGGGATTACAAGAGAACCCACTTGCAGTCTGGGAGAAGATTGAGGTGGGGGGGGGGGAGGAGAAGACAAGCAGAAAAGAATGAACCGAGAAGGTCTTGTAGGGAGTGTATGTTACAAGCACACCCATGGGTTAGTTTGTTTAGAAAGGCACAACAGTATGTAGCCAGCATGTCTGGAGGGCGGTCCAGAAGCCCAAGAGAATTAGTTCTACTAATAGGAAACATAGGCAAGATTCAAGTAGGGCCTACCATGCTTGATTTACACACTCAAGGGGCCACTATCCTTGGAATAAGAGGTGGCTGGAGGAAGGGGAGTGTGGAGTCAAGGGACTAGGCATTAAAGAGAACTTGGGGGCTGGAGAAATGGCTCAGAGGTTAAGAGCATTGGCTGCTCTTCCAGAGGTCCTGAGTTCAATTCCCAGCAACCCATGGTGGCTCACAACCATCTATAATGAGGTCTGGTGCCTCCTTCTGGTGGGTAGGCATATGCACAGGCAGAACATTGTATATATAATAAATCTTTTTTCTTTTTTTTTAAAGAGAGAGAGAGAACTTGGTTTTAGCATCTGAGCTGGGCTGCCGGGAGAGTCTCCAGCACTTTAAATTATGTCTGATAGGACCACGGTGTCCACTGAAGCCTTATGAAAACCATCCTCCCAAACCCACCTGAGACAGGAGGAGGAAGGGCCTACTGCTGGAGTCAGAAGAATGCAGCCTCCTGCCCTCTGCTGCTCACAGTTCTGAGGCGCACACACAGACACCGACCTGCCCGGGATTAGGAACAGGGAGATTAGGAAGAATACTAATTGTACCACCTGCTGTTTATATATAGCATCTTTGGCAAAGGCGCTCAGCAGAGCTTTCAAACTACCCCCTTCACTCTCACATCTGAGTGTGGGAGAGTTGACATTTGTCCACATAAAAGTCACTTGTGCTCACCCATCAGTGAGTTCACTGAGACTCGTGGGCAAATGTGTAAACTAAATGGGCAAGGTGCAGCCTGCCTGGGGTGGTCCACAGATTATGACAGATAATTGATATGAGCCGGCCATCACAACAGCCAGTCTGGGTGCTTTCATCCAGATGTTATTTGTTCACGGTTCGTGAACTTACCAGCATGCTCTGAGTATCTACTCTGTGCTTGGCAGTGTACTGGGCAGGAGAGATATGGCACCTGGGAAGAGCAAATCAGGCACAAGACCCTGGGCTCAAGGAGCTGACAGGTTAACCTGTAATGCTAGACACATCAGGTTGGTATCAGTGCTCTAGGGAGGGGTAAATAGAGATGGGCCAAGGGTACCCATAGAGAGGGGCAGTGCAGTTCCAAAAGGCAAGATGGGAGACATGTGCACGCTCTCAGCTGGTACCGATTTCTTCCCTCTCTCCTGTCCAGCCTCACTCAACAGCCGTGTGTGTGTGTGTGTGTGTGTGTGTGTGTGTGTGTGTGTGTGTGTGTGTTGCAGTAAGGGGTGGGGGCATGCCATGCCAGAGAGAAGACTTGAATGAACAGGAGGGGAAGAATTGGAGACCTCAAAGCTAAGAAACAAAAGATTTGACTTAAGCAATTAGGGACCTTTTTCTTTTTTTTTTTCTTTCTTTTATTTATTTATTCATTTATTTTTAGCCTACTAATGGCTAGGACATGAATGCAATCTCAGAAGGTTTTGACCTCTGTAAGGGTGACAAATGCATTTTTTTTTGGTGTGTGCTTGGCCCTAAGATCCGTGTTCTCTCTTTGAGGCCCCAGACACCCCTCCGTGTTTCTAGATGCAAGAAACAGGGCCAGAAAGACAGTGACTTGACCAGGGACATTGTGCCGGGCATGCTGGGGCCTGCAGAGACACCATCGTATTGATATAACCTTGCCCACGCTTGCTGCTGATTCCCATACCCTGGGGCTGGCATCAGCAGGCCAGCCTGCCTGGCTGCCTTTGTGTGGGACCTGTCATGAGGCTCCAGCTGCCAAGGACCTATTTTTACAGGGCAAGAGGAGCCATTTGGAGTTAGAGGCCTCAATTCCAAAGCCAGAACAATTAAAAATAAAAGTGCCACAAACCCCGGGGGCAGCTTGGACCACAGGCAGGTTGTCCTGGAGGGACAGCTCTGAGCAGACTGGAGGCAAAGAATGATGTGACTTATTGACTGGTTCTGATGTAGGCCACTCTGGGTCTCAAAGTAGTCACTTTCTGCAAGTGGCTGCCGATATTCCCATTTTGTAGCTATAGAAACCGAGGCTCAGATGGGGCCATGATTCATCTAGGACACGGAGTAGCTGTTTGGTCCCGAAGTAGTCAAGATTTGAACTTTGAATTCAAATTTTTAACAACAACAATGACAATAAAACATTTCTATTCATTCAGCATCTGCCTTTGCAGTCTTGTCTTTTTTATATAAACAATTTATTTCCTGTGCATATGCGCCCGAGTGTATATCTGTGTGAAAGCATCCTATCCTCTCAAACAGGAGTTAGAGGCAGTTATGAACTGTGGGTACTGGGAATTGAACCCAGGTCTTCTGGGAGAACAGCCAGTGCCCTTGGTCAATGAACTATCCCTGTAGCCCCTGCAGTCTCTTGTGACATGGTCACACGGTACTCATTGTTTTACAACAGAGAAAGACAAAAGTTGAAATCACCCCTTCTACCAGGCCTCTCTCAGAGTCTTGCCAGAGCTCCCTGTTACCCAACTTTCCCCTCAATATCATCTACCCTCATCCCTGTTTAAACTCACCCTTCTAGCGTGTACGATGCTGTGTTTGCATTGTGACCCCTATTGCATTCCATGGCTTCTCTACAGGTTGGCTCAGCCCAGAGGCTCAGTGCTTGTCTCTGGGGACAGATCCAGTGGCTGGATTTTAGCCACATTGAGATTGGCCAAGGAGTAAGTTGCCTCCTCCATCTCGCTTGTGTAGATTAGGGAAGTGATGGAGCCCTACCCAAAATGTTTCCTCTAAGGGTTAAATGAGTTCTTATTGGCTGTCACAATTGTTTTCCCTAGAACCAAACCGCAGCCTCAGGACTTTCAAGAATAGGCAGTGGATTGTAAATTAGCATGTGTTAGATTTATAAAGGGCCCTGTCCCGGCTCACAGGTGAGGAATCTCAAGGAGTCATATTGCAAGGCAGGTATCTCTCTACCAGCCTGCAGTACAGCCACCATATTTGGTCATCATTTCTTCCTTCATCTCAGCCCCTACATCTGTGATTTTCCAGTGTGGATGAACCCCAAATCTCCGAGAAAGATTGTTAGACATAGGTGCCAAAACCCCACCCCAGGTAGTCTGAGAATCTGCATCCTTAGCAGGGGTCCCAGAAAGCTGATGCTGCAGGGACAAAAGACAAGTATGATTCCTGCCCAAGCTTCCTTGTAGATGGCCAGTTTGTTCTGGTCCTGTCTTTTTAGGGGAAAGGCAGAGGTAGGAACAGCACCCATGTAAGAGAAGGCAACAGTGCTCCCAGGCTGGGAGGTGGGGCGGGGGTGGGGCTATGACAGATCATTTACCACACCCCCAGGGAGCCATGAGGTAATTAGTGCTTTTCCAGGAGAATCAGAGACTGAACCACTCAGCAGGCAAGCAGACAGGCAGCTAAGCTAGCTCACCAGCTCAGCCTACCCAACTCTCCCCCAAGCTCATCAGGGGTGGGATGCATTGTCAGGCCCTAAACACTGTTCTCAGGCTCTGGGGATCTGGTTTTACCCAGAGCCAGCCCAGCTGTGCTGAGCTGAGCCTTCCTTCCCCACTGCAAGCTGGGGCAGAATGTTCATTGCATCTGTGAATATCAAAAGACCCAGGTTTCAAGGCCGAGTGCCTGGTAAAAACTGCTAATCAGGGCCTGCGAATAGAAGCCCCAACCCAGAATAAGTCCAGCACACTGACTCCTCCCTGAGACACTCTCACCTGGACCCCTAGAAACAATATTACCCCCACTCCACAGGCGGAATGTAAGATGCTTGTCCAAGGCACAAAACTTGAACGCTCCAGAGGCAGACTTCAAAGTGAACAGTGTGACCTCCCTTCCTCTTCAGCACCAGGCTTTGCCCAGAGCTTGATTTGGTCCACAGTACCCTCTCTGAGTCTCCCTACCCACTAAGAGGTAGTTTAATAGTATATATGTCCTTCTGTTGTCAAGCCTGTTGATAGGTCAGGGCACACAGCCTCTGGTGAAAGACACAAATATCACACAGCTTTATTTCCATTGCTGGCCCACATAGCCTAGGGGTGGGAGACCTTTGTTTGTTCCTGGGTCTACCCTCCCTAGCCGTGTGACCCTGAGTGGCTGTAAGTCATGGTGAAATCCAGGATTAGTGGGTGTGGGGAGGGAGAGAGAAGAAATGAGATAGGTTACTCAGATCAGTAGAGTGTGACCTGAGACCTTTACTTCAACAAAGCATAGCTCAGGCATGGTACCTTGGGGTCCCTTTTTCTTCCTCCCCACATGTAAGTCAATCTTCTTGGTTCTCTCTTCATAAATCACACTACCCACATCATACCCTGCCCTGACACCTGCCTTTCTCACATCCTCTCTGGATCCTGTCTCCTTGGACTGTACACTGTGCTCTTCAAAAGCCACACCCCAAAGGTTTTCCTCATCAGCGTTTGAAATGAAATTGGAAACTCTTCTCTCGTTCAAAAGGGCGCCACACTTCCACATGATTCATCCCAAAGGACCCTGCCTCAGGACCTTTGCCCTTGCTGACAGCTTCCCCAGTTCGCTACCTTGCTTGTTCCAACTCTTCCTGCTCTGCTCCAATGCAGTCTCCTCAGGACCACCTGCCTCGGCCACACTGTCTAAACTTGTGTTCTTGCTTTCTCCCACCTGCTTCTCTTGTTTTCATTTTTCTTAAGTGCACTCATATTTCCTGGTGACAGGTAAATGTTATGGGTTGGGGTGACTCTTCACTCTTATTAGGGCTACACATAGACTCCCCTTTTATCCCCAAGTTCCTGAGCTGAACCTGAACACAGTAACCGATGACAGTGGATGGAGCTGAGCAGAAAGCAGGAGTCTCTGCCTGGAAGAGCACTGGTCTCTTCTCAGAGGCCCTGAGATCCCTCCATCCTGAGGGAGGGTTGGGCCTGGCTTGTCTCAAAGGACGGGTGTGTTTGCCCGACTCCCACGACCTTCCCAGACAGGGAGTCCAAGCCTCCCTCTGGTGTCGTTCTGTTTTAGGCCTGGAGTATCGGTTCCTGCTACAGGACTTGCTTGAGTCTGAGGGAAAGACTGAGCAACACACCACTTCCTCTCTGTTGGTATCTGCTGAACTTCGACAGTGGCCTTTGAGGAACAATTGTCACATCGGGCCTGTACAGGGCCATTGCCCTTGGAGTGTGAAAAGCCTCTGCTCCAAGACCATGTATATCAGCAAAAGCCACACTGGGTCAAGGCTGAGCCCATCTGTGCCTACTTGCCCTCTGCACAAGAGAGCTCACAGGCTGTCTAGGGAGACGGGCTGCCTGGACAAGCCCACTGGGTTGGCAGCCAAACCAGACGATGAGTTTCCGCTAGGCTCTCCACCTCTCAACTCTCTCCCCAACTGTCCTTCACACCCGAGATCCCACTTTGGCCCCTACCTGTTGCTATGCATGTCACAAGGCCCTGCAGGGCCCTGTCCTTAGCAGGATGGGGCTGAGTTGCTGATAAGGAACTCACAATCTGTTTAGACAATCGTAGCTCTGAGAAATCTGAGATCCCAGGGTCTGACTGAACTGTTCACCACTTCCCCTGCCACCGTGTCACCACCCTGGAGTCTCCCAAGGGCCCAGAGTCAGCCACTAAACATGGTGGCTGAGAAACAATGTCTCACGAATGAATAGGAATGACACTTGCAGGTGAAAAGATTAGGTCTTTTGCCACCTGTCACCTAGAGGGTTTGTAGTCGATGCAGTGCAACTGTCCCGTGTGTGTGTGTGTGTGTGTGTGTGTGTGTGTGTGTGTGTGTGCTGTCTTAAGCTTATTTATATGTGCTCACCAATGAGTGTGGACACGTGTATATTTACAAATATCCAAGTGTGCTGGACCTGTCTTTGTGATTTTGCATGTCGCTGTGGGTTCTGTGTCTGTGTGTGAGGACTGTACACATATGCACCATGTGCTGTCTGTGACATCAGTATGCAGCACGCATGCCTTTCTGTGTCTGTGAATCTGCATGTCTGGGACATTCTTTGATGTATCTTGTTATGTGTGCTTCTGCCTTCTTCCCCTACTGGGCTCTCCTGGGGGAGCTGGGCTCCTCCTGTAGCATTCCTTCACTTAGAGTTACCTGACTGGCTAAATCCAGAAGTGGTCCACACCCCTCCTCCCCTCCAGCTAGAGGTGTTTATCACTGGGTTATATGCAGATGGCAAATGTGTAGCTGCTAGGCTTAGGGGAGGGGCAGTGGAGGGGGTGTGCAGATGAGCACATAGGGGAGGGGGGAGAGGAGGAGAGAGAGAAAGGGAGAGAGGGGGGAAGCAGGAGAGAGGAGAGAGAGCAGGCAGGGGAAGGAGAGGGGAGAGGGAGGAGGAAGAGGAAGGAAGGGAGGGAGGAAGAGAGACAGACAGTAGAACAGGCCTGCAGCCTTTGGGTGCTGTAACAAGGTCTTTTCCTGAAGTATGGCTTTTGCCAAGAGGAACAGAAAGCTATGCTGTTGTTTTCCTCTCCCTAATCACCATGGAGTTTTAGCACCACAGGATTATAGACTGCTAAGACATCTTAGGTCGGTGGAATTGTGGCGTCTTGAGACAGTGCAATTCTAGGTTTCCAGAGCCACAGTCAAGGATGGAACTTTTCCTGGGACGGTGATGTCTCCTAGGTTTCAAAAAGACAAAAGGTTGAGGTGCCTGTTTAACCTTTCAGAGCGGGGATGCTGGCCACCAGGTTCTTAGGGCCTCTTTCAGTCCCTACCTGTTACTGGGCCTTTCTGGCTGGTATACCCGGCTCCCTGCCCTAAACTCTCCAGCCCCGGAGTTTGGCTGCCCTTCCGTATGCAATCCAACTATTTTGGTTACCTGATCTTTCATCTACTCTCTCATGGTCTCCTGTCTCCCTTCCCCTCCTCCCCCACTCCTCACATGACCCAGTTTAATCTGGTTACAGCCACTCTGGACTCTCCCAGATGTCCCTGCCTCTGGATATGCACTCCCCTTTATCTACAATAAACTGTCTCCTCCACCGGCCCTAGGAACAGTCATGTGCCTTTCGTTTTTCTTCCTTTCATTCATTCAACGTCTTCCGCTGCATTTTTCTCTTCCTGGATTCAGCTTTCTTTTGAATACAATCATGGCCAGGGAGTGACTTTGAAAGCTCACACAGGGCTTTAGTCCAGCTGTTTGGGGCATTCTTGAGGCTGGCAAAACTGAAGAAGGCTTCACCTGAATGGTCTGCAGACTCATCTTACCTTCACAGATGGTGCTTCCAGCCAACATGAGGGTGCCTGTGTTCCCAGAATGTGTGGGCAGTGGCTCAGCTGCCACAGGTGTATAGCAATAAAGGGTAGATATCTGTCCGTAATGGAGGCTGAGTAACCCAGCTAAGCAGGCAGACACACATTCACTGGAATACCCAATGGGGAAGGCTCTCCCTCTTTCTCTCTCTCTCTCTCTCTCTCTCTCTCTCTCTCTCTCTCTCTCTCTCTCTCTCTCTCTCTCCATATAGCTAAGAATGATCTTGAGTTTTTAATTCTCCTGCCTCTACTTCCCAGGAGCTGGGATCACAGGTGTGTATCACTACATCAGATTTTGTGTTGCTGAAGATAAATCTCAGGGCCTTTTTGCATGATAGGCCAATAGTCTACTAACTGAGCTACTTCCCAAGATCTTCCTTCTTTATTGTGCCTCCGCATGGCAGCTTAAAAGACCAGGGTGTGTCCTTTCCCAGGGATCCTGGGAGCCATCCCTGAGGCCTATCACTGCTCTAGACATTGAAATCCCCAGGACTCACCCAAGCTTTTCAGCTTGGTGGCCCATTGGGCTCTGGCTGCTAACCTCCCCTGCTATGTCCAGTCTTTCCTTTGCATAAAACTTGGTTACTTTTTCTTGCAGCAAACCTTTATCCATTAATGGAGCAAAAGCTCCCAGTTAATAAGTGCTATCACAGCAAGAGTTTAGCATATTTAACTCGTAATTTCCCAGAGTTTTCAACATTTAATACACAGGAGGCACTGAATAGGTGTTTGTTGAACGACTGATTGATTGTGTCCATTAAATTCAGCTTATTTCGCCTTTGCCGTCTCAGACCAATAATCCCTTGCACGTGTTTTCCCAGGTCACACTGTCCCTAGGAGCATCTGTGCCTGAGAATCTTTGCAGGCACCAAAACTGTGCAGTCAACACTGTGTCGGATCAACCTTCCTACCTGTGGTATCCAGTTGGGGCTACCCCACTTGCCTCTAGTCTGGAAGGTCACCCACAGTCTGCCACCCAGGAAACGAAGCCAATTGCCAGCAGCTCAGCATGATAACTTGCAGTCCCCCCCCCACTGATCCCAAGTGTGAGTGCCAGACCAACCCATTGGCAGCATCTGCCTCAGAGTCTAATTTGCAATTGCACGTTCCCAGGTTCTTGCCACTTGCTATTTAATAGCCAGACAGCTGGCCTTCGCTGGAAGCCATTTAAGAACCTGATTACCTTTTATCTGAACTTGGCTCTAAGTGAGCCCTGGACTGCTCTGAGATTAAGCATAAAGTCAGCATCCTAAGTCTGGGGCCAGCAGGGACCTAGATCTTTAGGTGCTGGTAGAGGTCTACCTATGGGCTGGGTGTTCCTGGATGACCTTACAGGCAAGAGTGTGGTGGGGCAGCTCCAGATGTCCCTGCCTCCCCTCTTGTGCCACAGGTCGATTTGGGCAGGAGTAGAAAGGAAGAGTGCTAATGGGACCTTCCCTGACTCATATCCTAGCTGGATAAGGGGGAAAGGGGGATTCCATCTAGGCCATTTCCCAACAGGAAAGGTGGTTCTATCCTGTGTGGCTCGGCCACTCAGAGCTAGTTTGTGTTAATCCATCAATGCCACGGAGGTGGGTCCAGGTTGTCATGCCAACTTGTCCTATCACATGGCTGTGGGTTCTTCCACAGAAGGACACGAGACAGTAGGAATGCCCCGCTCCCTGATGGCCAAGCCACACCCCCCAACCCCCTACCTGGGGATGCTGGGGTCAGCTCTGAAACCTAAACTCTGCAGAACTGTTGAGTGGAGATGGAGAAGGTCCAGATGACCTGTGCAGCAAATTAGGAAGGTTCAGGAAGGAGGAGTAACAGTCTCTGCTATTGTCCCCCAGGGGTCCGCAGGGTCAGGAAACAGACTTCAGAGCTGGTTTCTCAGCGGATGTGGAGAGAGGTGCTCTTGGAATTCACCCCTGGGAACACAGCCTTCCCTGATCCCAGGGGGAACTTCACAGGGTCGGGAGGGGTTGGTCTCTGGTGCTTGCTTGGCTCCCATTCATCTTGGGAGAGTCCAAGTCCCTGTCCCAACTGCCATTTCTGCACGTGCCACGTTACTTCACTGCCCAACCCTGTCCGGCAAAGTCCTCGGTGCCTGTAAACATCACCGTGTTCTGGAATGGGTGACATCTATCAAGCACTTTCTCTATGCAAGGTGCATACTAAGTAAACAGTTGCCCGCCCACATCTCATTTAATCCTGACCACCCTGGCCTCTATTTCTCTCTTGTGGTATCATTCACAGGTGGGGGCGATGCCTTTAGAATTCAGCCCTGTACCAACACCTTTCCACCCTGACCTGCCTTCATGGACCAGCACCTGAGTTTCTCAGCTCATCTGCCTCTCTCCCAGCCCCTCCAATCTACCCTTCACCAGCATTCAGAAGGTCTTTCAGCAAGAAATCTTATCATGTCCTTTCTCTGCTTTGACCCGCCTAAAATTAACCCTGGATTCTATAGCCAGCACTGCTTCAAAGGGCTCCCTCTACTCCACCCTCAACTGTAAGGGATAATCCAGCATGCACAATATGCTTCTGCTGTACAGCCCTTTCTCCCCCTCAAATGAGTCCGGGGAGACCAACTTAGGGCTTTCCTGTGACTACTGTGGATCCCTTGAGGTTCTGCTCCAACGTCGCAACCCATCTGTGGGTCTGTGAAACACCCCCTCCTTGCGCCCAGCTTCTTGCCTGGTTCCACATTTTATTTTATTTTATTTTTTAGCTCCTGTCACCTTCTGATACTTTCCCTATTCATTTATTTATTTATGTGCCAACCCCCATGTAAACGTCATTTAGAGCAGAGTTGGATCCTTGGGACCTGGAAAGCTCCTGGCCTGTCGCAGGGAGCGGATGGAGTTTGTTCAAGGATTGTGAATGTGGCCTTAGGAAGAGGCAACATGGCAGTATTATCCCGATTTACAGAAACGTTGGCAGAGTCAAGTACAATCCCCTGCATCCAAAAGAATGAAGTCAGCTTCAGCCCTCGGCTCTGGCTCAGTGCCCAAACTATGACTCATCACTTCGCTTCGCCCCCACCAGAGCCGAGGTAGCATCACGGAAGAGGGAGCAGAAGGAATAGAGGAAGCATAGGGTGGCGGGAGTTCATTGGAATGCAGTCTTTGGGGTATACCATAGCCACTGCAACCCTGAGCAGCACGTAGGGACTCTGGTTTCCACCACAAAGGCCTGCACACAACCGAAGAAGACAGGAGAAAAGGAGGGGACTGGTTAGGAGGAGAAAGGAGGTAGGCAGGAGCAGACGGCATAATGAGGGCGAATATGGTGCGGCACGTTATGTACGGGCATATAATTGTAAAAAAAAAAATTAGAAATTTAACATTTCTAATACTTTTTAAAAAACTCTATTGGGGGACATGCTGGCACTGGTACAGGTGATCCCTGGGTTGTAGGTTATATAACTTGGGTCCCTGTCCTGGAGCTGGGTCCTGGAGTCTAGGATAAGGTCCCATACCATGACACACTTCTGCCCCATGCCTGCTCCTCTTACCATCCCCAGCTCCTATCAAGGGTGTAGGCTGCTGAAGGCTTTGGAGCACTCTCGGAGGTGGTCTTTGACACACAGTTAAGGAAATAACAAGGCACCTTATCCGTTATCCGGTAATGATAGCTTCTGTTGCCAGGCTAGCTCGGCAGCTGGGATATTGCAACCTAGTCTGAGGCTCTCCCGATCCTCCGGTAGATTCCAGTGAGAGTGGACCCCGCCCTGCTCCATCCTCTCACTGATTCCTCACCTTCCGCATACCCTCATCAGCTCTCCGGGATTACTGCTGGGCATGGAAGGAGGGGTCACAGGTGCCCAGCTACACAACGATGGGTAAGGGGTGACCCCGGATCTTACAGAAACCCCAGTGTCCACAGGAGGCTTCCTGACTTGGCCATTTAGTATGGTCGGATGCCATGATCACATCCAAGGTTGACGTCCCACTGTGCCAGGCAGAGGTAGAAGGCACCTGCCTCTAGGCAAACCTTCAAGTGGGGATCCAGTTTGGGTCTGGGGCTGTATCTACACCCCATTCCTAACCGGTATCCCGACACTTTGTCCTTGTGTCTCACTGAGCCTCAACTTCTCCAATAATTCCCCATCGGTGGTTGTATATGGAAACAGAGCATGGGGAGCTCAGGAAGGCTTGTGTGAATGTGGGGTGAGGGTGACCTTCTGGGAGTGACCATCCTGGGATACCACAATGACAAAATAGAGGTACCCGAAATTGTGTACCTTTAGGGCCCTCAACATGTATCTGGTAGGTGATGCTATAAATCTCCAGACAGTGGGCATCTCTCTCCAAACTGTTATTTTTAGAGGGCAGCAGGATTGGCAGGCCCCCTCTCCCCACTTGCCTCTCAAAGATGAGTAGAGGAGAAAAGACAGACTTAACAATGACAAGCAATGTGGCCACTTGCTAGTGGCCAAAGCTGGTGCTGGGACCCATCAGCGGGTCACTTTGTTGTCCCTCTGAAGCTCCTGTTTAACTTCCATGGGGACACCTCCCACTTATACCAGGTTTGCTTCTGAATACTGTCCCCCAGCCTCAGACCCAGCATGCCTGCTCACTAGCTCCCCCTGCCTACTCCTGCATTTTTTCCCCAAGATTTCTCCAAACCTTCCTTCTCTGTCTCCTTCCTTCTCTGCAATGCCCCCCTCCCCACCCCCAACCCCCGTGCCCACTCTGCATCAGCAGTGCCCTTCACCAGCCGCTGCTCAGTGGGGTCCTGCCAGCCTCTGCAACCTTCAGTCTCTGATCCAGCACAGCCAGGCTGTGCCCTGGGTGGTTTCCTAGTGACAAGTCTGTGCTTTCCACAGTTCAGTGGTTCCTCTGGTGTCCTTGGGGTGCAGACCAGCCCCCTTCAGCCTCTTTGACACCAAGATCTTCCCTGGATCTGTGCAACTTCCACAAGCATTTCTGTGAAGATAACTGCGTGTTTTTGTATGGCTACTCCCTTTGCAGAGAGCACCATTCTCACAGCTGCACAGCTAACTCTTACCTATCTGTGAAGACCAACTCTAGGGATGGGGGTGGGGCTCCTTCTCTTTCTTCTCTCCTTCTTTTGTTCCGCCCTCCCTTTCTGGTAGATTATTTTATGTAGGAGTATTTTGCTTGCAAATGTGTATATGTTTTGCATATGTACTTGGTGCCCATGGAGGTCAAAAAGAGGGCACTGGAGCCGCTGCAACAGTTACAAATGGTCGTGAGTTACAAAGTGGATACTGTGAATCAAATCCTGGTTCTTTGTAAGAGCAAGTGCTCCAACTGACGAGCCATGGGCAAAGCCCCCATCAGGTTCCTGTTCATCGGCTAGGCTCCATGAACCTCCCTAGCCCATGTACAGCTCCTTCCTTGGAGTATGTTCGCTTGAATGTCAAGAATGCTCCTTTTCCAACTCAACTGTGGGCCTCAGGATGGAGAGAGGACAGTAAGAGGACAGGCTCTGGGGCTTTCACCTAGCCTCAGAACCTTCCTCTGCCATCCTCCAGCTGGGAAACTTCACGCAGCTCTCCTCTGCTAAATGGAGAAAGTGTTATCTCCTGCACGGAGTTGTAGTGAGGATGAGAGTGAAAGCTTCAGAGAAGACTCCACACATAGTATGTGCTGATGAAGCTCATTTTTATCCCCAGATCCTGCATGGATCCCCCCACCCCCAGCACTCCCAGTAAGCACCTGTTTACTTGACAAAAAGTCAGCCCTGCTAAGTCACAGTTGTCTCTAAGTGAGTCTCAAACTCAGTAACAGCTGGGGCCATGTTTTAAAAGGTAGATTAGCAAGGATGCTTAATGCTGAGTGTCAACTGGACAGCATCTAGAGTCACCAAGGAGACAAGCCTCTGGGAATGTCTATGATGAACGTTTACATATTGGATTAACTGAGATGAAAAGAACCATCCCTGTTGTGAGCAGCACCAATCCTGAAGGTTAGAGTTCCAGAGTGAATGGAGAGGAAAACATAGTTAAGAACCAACTTCCACCTTCTCTGCTTTCTAACTCTGGGTACAATGTGTGACCAGTCACCTAACGCTCCAGCCTCCACTATTTTCCTGCCATGGAAAATTGTATGTTCACTTTACTTGTTAGCCAAACCACCTATACCCCCCTCCCACACACACATGCACATCTTTAAGTTGCTTTTCTCAGAGCAACAGAACAGTGACTAATATACTCACCAAGTCCAGTAGGACAGACCTGGGCTGAACCTTTTAGCAAGCCTTCCGTACTGTATTCTGATACAGATTGCTCCATCCCTGAGCTAGGGCACTGCCATGGGTGATTAATGAATCTTTACCATCACAACCTGAGCTTTGAGGAACCTATCCAGTAAACCCTACAGATGAAGGTTGGGGTGTGGCCTGAGAATAGAGAATTCTCAACCAGACAGAGGGCCTGGTGGTTCCCTTTCCCCTGATCTGTCTTCTTAGGATTGCTTTCAGTGAGAGCTTTATTTTGGGCTGATGGATTCTTAGCTCCTGATCAGGGCCAGCACCCGCATACAAATGTTAAAAGCAGTGGCCTGCTCTGGCTGTCTGTCTCTGCCAAGCCCTGGGCTGTGAGTTCTCAGTGGAGCATGGAAATCCTAGGACTCCTGTGAGGCTGGGACCACCATGCCTGTCCAGCAGGAAGCAGCCTGCCTAGGGTCCCTTTGAGAGTGAGTGTCCCCATGAGAGACTGGCCTCTGGAAGGACTTCAGGGAACTTGAGAGCGCTGGGACAATTGGAGGCTGTTTTGGGGGGAATGGAGCTGGCAGGGACCTGACGCTCGGCTTTGAGCCCCTGCTAGACTTTGCCAGGCCTATGCTTGGTTTCCCATTGCCCGCCAGCTCCAGGGCGCTGGAGAAAGAGGCCCATGGAATCCAGCGCCTCTTTAGAGATCTACTACACAGGAGGAAGGCTGTACGGCTGTCTTCTCAGACAGCCTGTTTGTATAGTTGTGAATACACCCTGCCTAGACCTTGCTGTCTGGCTGAAGGGGGAGCAGGTAAGCTCAGAATCAACCTAGTCACCAGATGGCTAGGGAGAGAGGTCACCCCTTCTGAGCTGCCAAGGGTGTGCCTAGGCCGTGGAAGCACAGAGGTCTGGTGTGAGCTTCTGTGGGCTTGCTAACTCCTGGTGGCCAGTCAAGTGCCTTGGCGGGGAAACTTCAGTGAACCAACCAAAGCTCCCCTGCTGCAAAAGGCTGGGGGTAGGAGCTGGTGGAAGTGAAGGGAGGAAAACACAGGCTGAGTGGCATCCAGGGCACTAGGCATAGGCATGCCAGGATGCCAAGGAGGTCTCTAAGTAGAGCTGTTGGATATGAAGAGGCAAAGTTGCCAGGCCCAGGGAGCAGTATGATCAAAACTGCTGAGCAGGGTCAGGTCCTGCCAGTTAGAGGAGTCCTTGAGGCCAGCGTGGCTGAGAAGAGGGATTAGGTGAAGAGCAGAGAGAAAGGGAGCAGGTTCAGCAGCACAACCTCACAAGTGCTGTCACACCAGAGACACAACCAGACAAGTTAGTCAACCGGTCAAAGGCCACGCAGCTGGTAACTGGGAGTGTCTGGCTGGACAGCCATTCACTGTGATGTCAGGGTTACCGAATTCCAGGTTGCTAGCGGCTGTCATGAAGTGAAGGATCATGGGTACTGGGCACTGCTTGTCTCCGATGCTACCTGTAAGCATACTTTGCAAGTGGTCGCTTGACTTTTCTAGCTCTCAGTTTGCTCACCTGTGCCCCAGAACTAATCTGCCTGTCGGGTGGCTGGCTGGGAGATGAGCCTCCCCGAGATACTTAACGTTCAGTGATTACAAAACATCACCACTACAACTCAGGTCGAACTCGGCCATGTCTTTTTGTGGACATGGGTCCTGGGGCCCCTCTGCTGCAAGGTACTGAGTCTGTGGGTCTTTACAAAGGAGGTGCTGTGCAGGGCCCAGAGGGCCAACCTTAGGATGACAAAACCTCACAGAAATGGGAAGCCCTAGTGTCCTCCTAAGTGGCCCCGAGGGACTGGCTCTGCTGTCCCCTTGTGGTATCCAGCTTGCTTGTAATTACCTGTCCCACATCTGCCCACTTCTTTTGGCTGTGTGTTCTTATTTCAGTTGGCCTCCTGCGTTCCTGGGTCCCCAGCAATGAGCCATCTGCCTGGAGTGTAATGTTTGTTGCTCAACAAACATCCTGGCTGGCAGAAGAGGAACACAGGAGCACATACATGGATGCTCTTTGAGGCAGCTTGGCTCAGCGTCTCCCAAAGGCTCCGTTTCTGACCCGGGCTTGCTGGCCACAGAGCCAGTGTGATCCTGGGCACAGGTTCTCTGTGAAATTGAGGGGGGTAAACAAGATAAGGGGGACTAGTGGGACCAGGGGATCTCAGGAGCGCTGGAGGAACCTGTTGCAGCAGGATCTGGGGGTGTGGTGGGGGGAAGGCAACTATGTCAGGAACTGCAAGAAAGTAGCAAGATATAAAAAGGAGAGACTCCAGGCATTAGATGAATGGAGCTGGTGGGCTCTGTGTGTGCTCTGGCTGTGTGTGTTGAGTTTGAGTGTGTAACATATTATTGTAGATGGAGAGGTGTGTGCTAGCACACATTTTCACTGATGCTTCCTGGGGGTGGGTAGTTTCAGTTCCTATCACTTTGAATATCTATGCTCCTCGGCCTCTGCCTTTTCAAGCCTCATGGGGAACTCAGTGGACCAGACGCTGGGCGATTTGTGGAAAAAAAAAAAAAGAACGAACGAAAGAAAGAAAAGACACACTTTTTGCTTCTCGAGGAAGACTCATAAATCCAGAGGTGATACCGGGAGGAGCGGGACGGGACACATGATGCTAAAGGCCTCCAAGGTCAGGCTGGTCGGCTTGGACTTAGGCCTCCCGAAGTGGTCATTCTAGGGACGCCTTCAGATGATTCTGACCACGGCGCTGCAGATGGAGCGATACCGAGAGCGAGAGCTCCCTGCAGAAACCGAGCTTTTCTGTGGGCAGCCTAGCTCAGCACCTGTGTGCATGCTGCGTCTGAGTGTGGATGGTAGTGTGTGTGTTAAGGGTGGACCCACTGCCTCCGCGAGAGGGAATTCAATCACTGCAATCGTTGCCGGTCCTCCGTGGCACAGGGTCGCTCAGCAAGCTGGCGCTGGAATATTTTGAGCTTGCTGTAATGAAAGAAAGCTCACAGCAATTTGGCCCATCTTCAGTCTTGAAAGCCGCAGCGCGACATTCAGTCATCGGAGGCTGGGATTATCCACTGCTAATGGGGGCTGCTGCTCTCAGGCCAGTGAGGGAAAGGAGGGCTCAGAGAAGTTAAGTGACTTGTCCAGCATCACAGGATGGGTAATGGGAGGGCAAAGTCCGAGGCACAGTTTGGCCTCTTCCCCTCCCCCAAGGCAACCCGGCTCCCCAGAATGGATCTTTGCTGAGTTTCCTGAGCGCTGGTTTCCATAGCAGCAGGCCATTCCTGCACAATAGATTCCTCCTCTTCCCTGGGCTTCCTGGCTGTGGAGGCTGCAGGGGCGGGGATGCTCCATCGTAGAGGACTGTTGGGTGCAGGCTTCCAAGAGCAAAAAGGGCCACTTAGGCGGCTTGGGGGCCTCCAGCCCTCTCAGAAACCCCACCTCCGCCCCCACAATGTTCAGGGTTTCCATTTCCACTCCGGAGTTGGGTGTTCTTCAGGTAAAGTGAGAGTGAGAAAATGAATAGAAACTCAGCAGAAACAGATGGGGAAGGACAGACAAAAGCAATTATACAAAAACTAAGGCAGGACAAAGGATATGTTTGTTTGCAGATAAATCATTAAACTTTTGCGATCTTGGGAGGGAGGTTCTGCCCACTCCTCTCACAGAGAAGGAAACTGAGGCTGATAGGTGCTTCGCAGACACAGTGCAATCCAAGAGCCAGCCTCTCTTAAAAATGCAGAGTCCCTGGCCACGCCCTCGCCCATAGAATCTAACTGATTTAAGTGGTGGTGGCACTTAGGGAGGTCTCCGGAGAAATTTTAAGAGGGCAAGCCTCGGGAATAGTACTGGGTAGAAATGGCCAGCCTAGGCTTAGCTTGGGTTTATGCAGCAGGTAAATGCAGAGCTAGGGTTTAGGACCCAGATGGGAGCACGAAAGGGAAGAAATTGGCAAAGAGGGAATTTTCAAAGCAAGACATATGTCCCAGAAGAGATGGCAACAAGAAAAAGAAATGCAGGGGAGCCAGAGATGCAGAGTCAGTAGGCAGAGGTGCCCTAGGCCAAGAGCAGAGGTATGTGGGATGATTAGAGCAAGCTTTCGGTGAAGCTGGATGCTGAATGCTCCTCTCTAATCCCCATGATGGCTTCTCAAGGGTCTGAGCTTCTTTATTCTGGATGAGGAAACTGAAGAGGCACCAGATTAGCTTTGAGCTCTGCAGGCTGCTCCAGAGGGCATTGGCTTTAATCATTAGGCTGCTTTATAAGGAAAAAGCTCAAGGGCTCAGAGCCGCTCAAAGTTAGTCTGTCGCCATCGCTTCCTACCTGCCTGACCCCAAGTACCAGTGTGCCTCAGTTTTCTTACCTGCAAAAGGGTGCTCCAAGGGGCTTCTCAGAGGCTCGCCTCAGGAGGCCCAAGGAACATGCATAGAGCAGAATCTGGTGTTGGGGAGCTAGGGAACACCTAGAAAGTGATAGCGAAGGTTCTCAAATGGGGGAGGGGCTGTTAGCACCTTTTGTCCTGGACTGACTGGAACGAGGGGGAAGAGAGGCTACCAGTGGATTCTGCTAAGACAACTATTCCATGGGACAGACCTAGCGATCAAGTCTTGTCCGCATCTGCTGCTGTAAGCCACCGGACTTCTTAGGAATCCTCCATCCTGTGACTCACAGGCGTTCAATCCTAAGTGTCTTTGGCACAGATGCTGCCTCAAATCATGGAGCATTCTCGTGTCTGCTGGACATCAGCCAGGTGACCTTCTCATGTGGCACTGGTGCTGGGGCCACAGCTGTGGTTGCTCTGCACACACTCCCAAGGACTCATCTTGTATGAGCTCATCTTTTCACATCTCAACTATGTGAGGCATATGGACAACAAAACTTGGGTGGTAATGAGCTCCCAGAGTCCTCTCAGTTTCTGTTCTCAAATGTGAGTGGGCTTGGGTTGGGGCTCAGGTAGCTGATTGAAAAACAGCTCATGTGACCTTAGGCTTTCCTCTTGGTGGTAACAGCTTCTTGGTTTTAAGATTGCAGCAGCACAGACTGGCTGAAAGTGCTGACGTCTGTTAACTCCATGACTGTGTTGTGCTGTGTTATTACATATCCAGATATTTGGGACTCTACTTACCCTGGGTCTGGGGTTATCATTGTTCATGTTTTGCAGAGGTGAAGACAGGAGGCCCCCGGAGACTCTGAGTAGAGCGAATTTCAACCCTGTACTTGGGTTCCCAGACCTATTTCCTAACCCCCTCTAGGTTCTCAGAAAGGGCAAGGGGTGGGGGGATGAGGGCAGAGCTGGGGCTGTGAGATTGTCTCTTGGAGGAGCAAGAATTATACTGAGAATTAAAGGGCCAGAAGACAGGCTGTGGGCATGCTTCTTAGTGTAAGCCACTGGTGTAGGTAGCTGGGTGGTGCTGCTCAGGGATGAAGGGAGGGGCAGAGCAGACATCTGGCCAGTTTGCAGAAGCACAGGGCCTTATGAGCTGAGAATCAGCTGCAACAATTGCATCCTGTCACCTGGTTTTGCTCTGATAGTAAAACCTAAGCAAGGTCATGACCCCTCTTGCTCTCAGGATGCTCCACTGCCTCTCCACTGTGCATGGAAGAAAAAGCTGGGTCCTTTCAGTGCCCCGGGAACTTCTATCCTGGCTGGCTGGATCCAATTCTCTGACTTCTCCTGTGTCCAGTCTCATCCTTATTCATTCAGCACCAGCAACACTCTGTGAGTGTGCAGAGCATATCTGTGGCTCTTCTGCTTGTAAAGTGCTTCTCTGAGATACCCACGTGGCTCCTCACCTTGCTGTGTCTATAGAAAGGCCTTTCTTTAAGTGCCCCCTGCTTCCACACTGACCACTCCCATTCCTTGGTTTAATTGTCATTCGTTCACAATATTTACTCACGGTTGACATTCTATGCACTAGACTTGTGTGTTTGTTTCATGTTTGACTGTCTCCCACCCCCAGGATAACATCAGTTCCAGCAGAGTCAGGATTTTCCCAGTATCCTTAGCAAAACCACCTCACCCATACATACATAGTATGTGCTTAGTGTAGCATTAAGGAGTAAAGAGGACAGTTCACCACATTGTCCCCCTGAAAGTCACTTGCTCTAGTTTTTCAAATTGAGGCTCAGGAAAGACAAAGGTGCAGGGTGTGTGGCAGGAGCCCAGTAAGTCAGCAGAGAGCTCCCTTTGGGGCTGTCCAGCCCTGTCTGAGACCATTTCTTCCCCTGAAGCACCCAATGACTGATCCCTACAGGGTGTAAAAGGCCATAGCTCTGGCTTGATAGAGAAAAAAGAGAAGTATAGTTGAGGCCTCAGGAAAGAATTTTTAGATACTTTAATGAACTGAACTGTGCCCTCTCCCACTTCTTCCTCCCATCCCCCACCCCTACATCCTAGCACTTTAGGGTGCAATTGTGTTTGGGAGACAGGGTCTTTAAAGTGGTAATTGAGTTAAGATGAGGGAAGGGAGATCCTTAATCCATACCATGATGTCTTTATTTGGAGAGATCAGGACACTGAGGGAAGACCTATGGGGCCATGAGGAGAAGACGGGTTTCTGTACACCTCGAAGAGAACCCCCAAGGAGAGCAATTCTGCTAACAGTTTGATTTTAAGCTCCCATCCTCCAGAGCTGTGGAGAAGATGGATTTCTGTTTTTGCAGCCACCTGTAGCACACCGTAGTATGTTAATTGTGTGAATTAATAATACAGATGTGTTAGCACACCCAACTCTTGCATGAACTACAGAGTAAATAGTCTAATTTCCTTACTTTACAGACGAGGGAGCAGGCTCAAAGTGGGGAAGTAGCTGGCCCAGGATTGCACAGTTCAGGTTTGTGTCGAGTGCACAGCCAGGGCAACAGGCAGCCTAGCGGGAGGGTGGGGGGGTTTCCTGGAAATGAGCTAGACACGGTGACATCTGTCCACATTGTTGGGCAAGTGCCATAAAAGTCTTAAAGTGGGAGCAATGATCTTCATGAAAAAGAGAGTGGTTTCCAGCATTTGGGTCTTGGGGCCTTTTATGCCCTTTTAAAAGTTAAGGAGAACAAAACAAATGAGAAAAAAACAAAACAAACAAACAAACAAAAAAAAGAGTTTTCATTTATATTCGTTTATCTACAGAAGCTACCAAATTAGAAATGAAAACAGAAGCATTCAAAAAAAGCATCCCATTAGTTATCAAAACAACAAAGTCTTCTTTTATTTAGGGATTATTAATTTCAACATCCCACTTGATAGGTGAAAGATCAAGCTCAGAGGTGCTAAGTAGTCACGAGTCTCAAAACTAACAGATGACCAAAGCTAGGACTTTAGATATTCTGGCTCCAGAGCTCAAGCAGTGGGTTGTTTTTTTATGCTATTTGGGCACTGTCTTGGTTACTTTTCCCATTGCTGTGTCAAAATACCCTGACAGAAGGAAGAGAAGGTTTACCTTGGCTCACAGTTTGGGGGTATACTCTATCACGATGCAGAAATCAAGGCACCAGGACTTGAGGCAGCTGGTCACGTTGTCGCTGTAGTCAGGAAAAGGGAGAGAACAGATGTGTGCACTCACCTAGCTCTCTTCTTTGTGTGCAGCCTGGGACCTGAGCTTAGAAAATGAGGCTTCCCTTGTTTAGAGTGTGTCTTCCCATCTCAATGGATCTGGTCAAGATCATCCCTTCTAGCACACCCAGAGGCTAACTTAATCTAGATGATCCCCCAAAAGTTTATGAGGTCTAGATCCTGTCAAGCTGACAAGAAGCCCTACCCATTAGAGATGGGATACAACCATCCCTTTCCTACCAGGGAGTGGCCATTGGAACATTTTTTTTTTTCAGGCAGGTTTGGGCTAAGCCCCTGTGGCCTGTCTGTAACAAGGACAGGGTACAAAGAGTTAACCTTTCCGAAGATAAAACTTGAAACAGAGAGATTTTTTTTTCCCCTAGAGGCACACCAGGCATCCCACACCCAGGCAAGGGCGAGAAGTCTGCTCTTACAGCACAAGCTTTCCACGAGTTATTTATTGAAGTGTTGTGGCACCCTTGCAACATCCCAGAGCCTCTGGATGGAGGCTCCTCTGCAGAGTCTGCAGTTATCCAGAAAGACCAGAAAGAAATGAGTTCTTTGAGGGGTCCGAGGTAAGGGTAAAACGGAGCAGAAATATGCCCTCCCACATTTATCGTTCCCATCTCGTTTTCTCTTATGTGAACATTTGCCGAGGACCTCCTGTGTGCTGTGTACCTTCTCAATCAGAACAATGTTTCAACCTCTCAGCGATTCTGTGCAAATGGTCATTTGCAAATTCAGTCTATCGGCATTTACTAAGCACTGACAATATGCCTGGCAATTAGCTGGATACCTGGGGCACGGGGCAGAGGAGAAGACAGATAAGGACCTGTCTTTGGGGAAATTCATGAGCATATGGAGAAGACAGATGAGGAGAGAGGCAACCGTGGGCAGTGCAGGATAAAGGGAAGCATAGGGGGTGAGGTCTAAGCAAGCACAGACTAGGAGCTCAATAAATATTTGCAGTCATTAAGCCGAGTCTCCTTCCTGATGAGAGCTCTAGGCTAGATGACCAAGGTGTAACCGTATTATATTTGCCAAGATGACTAAAGGCTATGGTCAAGTGCTCAGGGTCATCAGGGATCTGGGCACGGCCACCTAGTGGCTCTGACAGCTCTCAGGCTTTTGGGTTCTTTTCTACATCGTCTGCGTCCCCCAAAGAGAGAAGGAAAACACCGCTCGAAAGAACATGGGGGATATTTAAGGGTGGCTTAGAAGAACCTCAATGCTGACTTATCTAGTTTCTGTGAGGACACAGGTTGTGATGTGTGGGGACACATAAGGCTATTGGAACCTAGAATAGCGGTTCTCCACCTTCCAGATGCCATCTTTTAGTACAGGGCCTCATGTTCTGGTGACCTGGATCATGAAATTATTTTTGTTGCTACTTTATAACTGCAATTTTGCTACTGTTACAAACCAAAATGTAAATCTCTGTCTTTTCCAATGGTCTTAGGTGATCCCTGTGAAAGGACCATTCAACCTCCAAAAGGGTCGTGACTTGCAGCTTGAGATCAACAGTTCTAGATGCATTTAGCAGAGGAGAGTAATGTTAAATCAATCTTTCTCCCTCTTATTTTGTTTTTAGGGTTTTTTTTTTTTTTTGTTTTGTTTTGTTTTGAGATAGGATTTCTCTGTGTGTCTTGAAAATCACTCTGTACACTAGTGTGGCCTCAAACCCTAAGACCTGACTGCCTTTGCCTTCTTAGTGATGGAATTAAAGGTGTACACCACTACAATCTGTCTGTGATGGTAAATCTTAAGGAGGGTGGGATGTGTTCAGGAAGCTGGCATGGGTTCTGGATGGCCACAAACCTCCACCCAGTAGATGTCCATTGTAGTGTGGTGATCACCATTCCTGCAAGCTGCTGGTAAAACCCAACTTACCATTGACAAAAAGCAGACTTGAAGGGGTTACTCTTATTCTTGAAAGGTGGTTTCAGGAATGACTACACAGAGGGTCCCAACAGGCATCATCTCTGCTGACCTTCGCCCTGCTTGCAAGCCCCCAGAATTTAGAAGAAAGGATGGCCACTAACAGGTGGCCCCAAACTTACATGTTCCAAGATTATCAAGTCCTGTGAGAGATATGGTTCCCTTTTCCTACACAGTAAGTATATGCCCAGTTGTTTTCAGCTCCAGAAAAAGCATGTTGCTTCTATATTGAATTCATGACCACCCGTGTTTATATGCCTTGACAGAAGCCCCTGTAGTGGAGGGAAGGTACCAGTTTCCCCAAAAGAGACTCAAACAGATAACACCGTTGTTGTATCATAGTGTCCTCTGAGATTAAAACCTTCCATTTTTGAGGGAATTTCTGAAAATGTCCAAAGGTGGAAGTAACATATTACAGGAAAGCTCTTTTAAGTCTAATATTGGAAGTAAACAACTCAAAATAGTTTCAGGAAGTTCCTGAAAATGATCAGATCCCTTAGAATATACATGGTGAAGACTTAAGAATCAGAAAAGAAAAAAAAAACCCTACAAACAAACAAAAAAAAAAAAAAAAAAAGAAAAGAAAAAAGAAAAAGAAAAAGAAAAAGAAACAAAGCCTTTCAGACAAGCCCAGCTGACCGGAGGAAGCAGGGGCCAGATAAACTGTCTAGAAAGAACAAAGCCAGCAGAGATGCCTGGAAGATGTTCAGACCAGCTGAGGCACCTGAAAAGGATGCTCTCCAACCTGTTGATCCACTACAGGCTGTGCGGTGTGTTCCAGGTTCCCAGCTTTGTGAGCTGTCACTCACACTGAAATGGGATTTGGTGATGCAGCTGTCTTTGAGTCATTTCTGTTCCTATAAGTAATTCCTCACCTATATTCCTATAAGTAATCCCAGTCAAGCTCCTTGGCTCACTAAGTTGGACTTAGGTGGTATCTGTACTTTGGGTGAGTAGACATGTGTCTCCCCAGGAAAAGTCTGTAACCCAACCACTATCAAGCCCATGGTCACCTTAGGAGCACTAGCCAAGAGGAACAGGCCTATCACTGACCAAGAAGGTAAAGGATGATAGAGACCATGACAAAAATAAGTGGCTAACATATTTATTAAAGGCCAGCCAAAAACTCCTAAAAGAAGACAGAGGTGAATCATATGGTTTTGCAGTGTTAATAGAATATCTTTTTTCCCCCTTCTCCAGCTTGTATGCAGAATAGTCAGAGATACAGGAACCCAGAGAAGAACAAAATGCCAGCTAGTTACAGACAGGGCTGCTTGGGGAACATGGCTTAGGCAGGCGGGCAGGCACTCAGAGCTGATCCCTGTGGTGCTGAAAACAGATATCTACAAGCCCAGCCCTCCCCGGAAGCTTGTCACGGCTGTCTTCAGGTACTTGCCCCAGTTGCAGTCCTTCCTCCAATCTCACCAGTCACTCCAGGATGTGACTCCGATGGAGACCTCCCCTTTCCCAACAGTGCACTGAAGAGGACCATCAAAGACACAAGCAACGATTCCCCCCAGGGCGGCAGGTGATCTTTCCCGGAGAGGCTAGTGGCAAGTCGAAGAAAGAAATATGCTAGTTTTTCCTTCTTTTTCAGAAGCCATTGTAAAAATGCAAGCCACCTACAGTGCAGGCTCTCATCCTAACTAGCTTTATATGATGGTGTACATCCCGTCAGCCTTATGAGTGTTGAACAAAATTGAGGGCATACTTAATGAACAGGTTTCTAGCTGGCATTCTCCAGATTTCTGGATGAAGCATCTGAGCATGCCCGTGAGGCGGCATGCAGCATGAGGAGAGGAGTTATGCCTTCTTGACCATTGCTGGTTCCTGTGGCTGAGCACCTATGGCACGTATTTAAAAATGTAATAGTCATACCGATTGGGTGATTTGTAGGTATTAAAGCACACCGTTTAATTGCTTTCTCACCATGAGTAAGTGCTGTAGTCACTTTAGTGAACCGCATCTTATAGAAGAGGAAACTGAGGCACAGAGAAATGACTTAGTGTCCCCTGCCCCGCCCCCCTATACCATGGTGCTACATCTTCACATAAGCAGGTGAAGAGTGCTCTCTCACTCAGTACACATGTGTTTGCAGCACTGCAGCTTTCCTCAGACACTGGGTGGGGGTGGGCATCTCTTCTCCTATCCTAGAGAGGATTAGTAGTCCTTCCTAGATTAGTCTGTGTCGTAGTAGTCCTTTATCAGCATGTGTCCAAAATGGTCTTGGGTCTGCTTTCCCTCGGGTCATGTTACCTGTGCCATGCTCTTACCAATTAGCTGCTAGGCATCTGCCTACATCACAGAGGTCAAGCTTTTCCAGAGATGACTTCCTGCCCTGCATAAATGTTATGAAAGATCATCTTCTGATCAGTACTGCTGCTATCTTTGGGAGGGCTGGATCTGCTCACAAGGAATGCTCATAGGTGGGCTTGTTGACTCCTAACATTCCTTCATAGAAGGAAGGGGGGGTGATGAGAATCATGGGGTGGTCACTCGAGTATCCAGTCCTCTCTCCCACCAGCTGTACACAATTCTGCGTTAATCACACATGTCCTTGAGGTCTCAGGAAGGGCTAGAGTGTGTAGGTGGAGAAGGACTAGAGGAGGGGACCTCAATTACAAGAGTCATCTCTTCTGGGTACAGACTGTCTAGGGGGTGTTTTGAGGTCTCCTATGCTCCTTCTGACAATCCCTTCCCCACTGTAAGTAAGGCGAACAAGCTCTCTGCTTCAGAGTGAACTTTGGTGGAACCATGACTAGGTTTGCTTTGGGATCTAAAAAGGAGAGGTGGAACTTGTTTCCAGCTCTCCCAAGGGAAAGACTTAGCAGCAAGAAGCCAATTGGCTCAATGCTTTTGATGACTGTCTGTCCCTATTTGGCCACTCTTTGCTGTCCCAGGCTCTGTGTACATATGCTCATATGTGAGTCTTTGTTCTCTTTTTTTCCTTATACATGAAGTCTAGATTTTTACCCAAAGAAATTACAGTAGCCCCATTATCGGTGCTTTTACATTGGTTCCCTAGGTCCCAATTTTCACAGCATGACAGAAAGAGCCATGTAATCCCATACAGCCTAATATGTCACATTATAATAAGGAAGTGCCAAACTTAGAGAACACAAGCCCTTTATAATGTGTAGTACCCTGGCCTGCTTTTTGATTCAGAGGGGTAATGTGCATCGCTGTGAGGACTTGCTGGCCATGGAAGCTGCTCTGCTCCCAAGATTCCCTGGGAACTAAGGTCCCCTAAGAGCAGCTTTTGATCAATGATGAGGACTTGGCATTTCATCACTCCAGCTCTGGGGCATGCCAGGAACTGGCTTTAGAACTTTCAGTGTAGTAAGACTTCAGTTGGTAACTGGTTTGCTAACACTGTCTCCTCCCCTTCCTGGCTAGAGTACTCTGCTCTGAAGTTACCTGCATTTGAAATTCGATCCTTGGCTTAGTCCTTTTCCTCATTCCAATACACAGAAAGGATTGTGGAACAAATTACCCACCCCCATTACAGGCAACCTCTCCTATGTACTCTAATCTAGAAACAGCGAAATCAGGGCAGGATGGCATCCTCCATAAATCTGAGTCTGCAGTTCAACACCCTGATACTCAGAATCAGGGGTTCCGTGACTTTGAGTAGCAAGGATTCTTAGGAATGCCTGGATGGATGGATAGATTAATAGGTGGGTAGATGGATGGATACACGGAGGTGAGACCAAAGCTGAGAATTCTCATCAACACCGGGCACAGACTGCATGAAGTTGGTAGAGAGGAGAGAATGCAGGAACATGGAGATGCCAAGCCTGAGCCAAGAAAGTTGTTTTGCTATGGAATATATTATTTTTGCAGGTTGCTATAGTTACCGCTGTGAAATTAAAAATTAAAACCTTGTGAAAGAGAGAGGGTTGACTGAGATGAGGCAGTTCCTTGACAGGCTGAGTTATTTATCTTTTCCCCATGTAACATCTGGTTACGTGCTTGCAAATTTATTTTTAATTCAGAGCTCCAAAAAAGATTTTGCAATGATATGCCATGCAGAAATGAATCACTTGGGAGAGAAAAGATTAGCGAGTAGTATCCAGTGGCAACTGGTGACCTCTGGTGTGTCCCCTGGCCTTTGCCTCTGCTTCTCAGGCAACCTCTAGGCATCAGGGTACAACTGGAAAGCATCTGGAACTCCTGTCAATCAAGCAGCAGCCGTAACCATGGCTCCCAGATACAAAGCCTTGCTGGAGGATGCTTTAGGTTCCAATGACTCTGACCATGAGGATGAACATAGCTCCGAGAAAGGGGATGTGAGATTCCCCGCTCTTCAGTCTGGTCTCCAACCTGTGAAACCCTCAGTGTCAGCCAGGATCTTTTAGGCGGCTCTGAATCAGATTCTGAGAGAGCCCACGCTTCTGGCTTAGTGGTGATGACACTGGCTGGATCTAGGAGACATGGAATCCGGGTCCAGCCCAGCCGCTGCAGGCTTTGTGTGCTTATGAAACCACAACACTTTTTGATCCCCATCCACCTACTTCTTCAGGGAGCAGTTGGTGTCTGCAGGATCCCCCGAGCCCATCTAGAAGTCTCAGGAGTCATTCTTGCTTCCTCCCTCTCACCCAAGGAATAAAGTTGAGATCCCAGGGTGGGCTGCCCGGAGAGTCTCCCCACCTTTGTCCTACCTCAGGCCTCCATCCTGGGTGTTTCCCGTACACAGGAGTCTCCTCTTTCATGTTCCCAAGTCTCCCTTCTCTGCCTCACCCAGGGCTTTGCCACACCCATCTAGCATACCTCTGCTTCTCACTTCTGCACCCAGATGGCGAGGCTATCCAGCTCCCGATGGCGCAGTGTTAGGTTCTGTGCTCCCTCTCGCCTGCACCAGCCTGCCACCAGCTGTTCCTCCTCTTGGCAGATTAAAGCTTTTCCCCAATGCATTGTTACAGTGATTGTGTTTGTGGTTGTTGCTACTAATCCTTTACCGTGCCCCAATCTAGACTTTAGCGTACATCTACATGGATGTACAGGAAAAAGTGTACATATATAGGGTTTGGACCTCTTAGGCATCCTCTGGGGACAGCAGGTGATTATTGTAATGCATTCTTCCTGCCTTCCCATTGTTTGTATCCTGTCATTTGTCTCGGTCACAGCTCTGTCCTTTCCGTCCAGAGCAGAGTCGACTGTCTGCACAGCACAGGAGTTAATGATTTTTGAGTAAGTGAATGAATACAATAAGAAAATAAAGGAAACATTTCTCACTCTGTCCTGAGGAATCATCATTATCAGACAGTGTTTCAGATTAGTGACTCTTTTGGCTCTGTAAGATCACTTTTACTACTTTCCCGTTGGGTCCCCAGTGTCCAGTAGGGGTACAATACACTTCTATCTTAGGGTTTCCATTGCTGTGAACAGACACCATGACCAAGGCAACTCTTATAAAGGAAAGCATTTAATTGGGGCTGGCTTACAGGTTCAGAGGTTCAGTCCATTATCATCAAGGCAGGAGCACGGCAGCATCCAGGCAGGCATGGGTCAGGAGATGCTGAGAGGTCTACATTTTCATCTAAAAGAAGCCAGAAGC
The DNA here is from genome assembly GCF_963924665.1 of Micromys minutus. Lineage (NCBI taxonomy): Eukaryota > Metazoa > Chordata > Mammalia > Rodentia > Muridae > Micromys > Micromys minutus. The sequence goes on along the minus strand of NC_137952.1, from coordinate 36,236,130 downwards.
AGATTGTCTTTCAGTCCACCTCCACAATGACAGTCTTCCTCTGATAAGGCTACACCTATTTCAACAAAGCCACACCTCCTAATAGTGCCACTCCTTGGGTCAAGCATATTCAAACCACCACATTTATAGAACAAGTTAGTCTTCATGTCATGTTTACAGCATCTGATTGAATAGGGTGATGTCTAAGAATCCAAGTCATTTGGCTCTGTCTACAGTGGCAAAGGCAACCTCTTCCCTATGTGTTGACTTCTTTGAGTCACTGACTTCCACCTTGGACCCTGAAGAAATGACTCTCCATCCCCATTCCTATCCCTACCCCACCTCTAAGTCCCATCCCTCATCCACTCACAACTTGCCCAACATTTAGCTGAGTCTGAATGATGCTGGACTAGGCGAGCTGGGAACCAGGCGAGGGGTTTCCTATCAGCAGGAGACACATCCTGGACTTTGTGTCTTTGAAACATCTCAGCTACTGTCATTCTCCACTGTGTCTGACAGGGATAAAGTGGGAGGCTCCGGGAACATTTTGTGGGCAGACATATTCAACTTCCTTGACAGGTCTGGACTCATCACCCAGGTTCCCCATATGAGCATGCTCCAGAACTCATGCCTGAAACTCTGGACTTGTGTGCTCATTGGAGAATGAATAACTAGCAAGCTGTGCCAACAGCCAATGTAACGGGTGTCTTGTGTAGCTGGCAACATGATGTCCCAGCCTGACTCTGGCTTTTGGGAGGGGCTATTGTTTTTGGTAGCTAATTTGGTTGTGCTGAGAGCAGCAGGTCTCCTGGTTGAGGTGCCTGCCTCTATGGCTGATCCAGTGGAAAGAGGCAGGATAGGGTAGGGGGTAGTGCTTCCAGATAAACCAGGCACAAATCCAGTTGCCTTTTGGTCATGGAGGTGACCTTAAGGATCTGGTCTTAAGGATTCTGTTCCTCGTGTCTTCTGTGCAATAGCAACTTGCACCCCAAGTAAGGAGATTTGAATCTCTTGATTCCTTCCTCACTGTCTGCTTTGCTCTAGGCAAGAAGGACTGTACTGTGCTGCCACTGGCATGGCTTTAGGAGTTGACATGGGATCAAGACTGGGATGACTGGGGACGAGGGAGGGGATGAAGAAAGGACAGACAAAGGCAGACACATAACACACCTACAGAAGGCTGGGTCAGGAGGACTTATGCTCTAACAGAGACGAGCAAACAGCAGCCCAGAACCTCGGTGTGTTTATTTTGACAGCTGAGCAAGGAAGCCGGTTTACTTTACAGAGCAGAATGAAAAGACAGATTTAGCTAATCTTGGTGGGGGGTCTCTATAGCAGACCAGTCTCAGGCTGCAAACATCCAGGGGGAGAAAGCTGCTGTTGACATTTCCCACACACTGACAACATCTGCACGGGGCAAAGGGGGAGGCTTTACTGTTTCCCTGAGCCTTAATTAGGAAAGTCTTCGTCATTCTCCTGGGTTTGAGGCCCTGGGTTCTTGACATGGCCGTGCTCACGTCTACAACACACTTTCATTCCGAACTCCACCTGCTCCCCACATTGCTGGCTCTGAATCCCCTGACATCATCCCTCAGAGCTTGTCTAGTCAGCACAGGAAGGATGGTATGGTGGGAACTGTGGGCTAAGCCGGATGTTTGCTCCAAGTCTCTGGGATGGAGTCTCAGGATCCTGGATATTTCACAGCAGGTGGGTTTAGGGCAGGATCCTTACTTACTTCATGCTTTGAGAGTTCGTTTGTGTGAATCGTGCTAGTGGCTGGCCACTATGTGGTCTGAAGATACCTTTTCTGAGCTTGGTCCAAGAGAAGTCCTGATGCCGGTCTATTTGGAGAGGGACAAGATCACATATATATGTGGGAGTGTGGTTGCATGGAGGAATTGGCTCTTGGCTTAAGAATGTATGTGGTCTGAAGATACCTTTTCTGAGCTTGGTCCAAGAGAAGTCCTGATGCCGGTCTATTTGGAGAGGGACAAGATCACATATATATGTGGGAGTGTGGTTGCATGGAGGAATTGGCTCTGGGCTTAAGAATGTCTTGGGTCCCATTTAGGCCCTGCTCTTGGGAAATGAGTGAACACAATACAGCTATAAGTAACACCATACTTATATAACTACATAAGTAATAATACTTATTACTTATTTTAATACTATAGCAAGGAAGTCTAAGGCAGGCCACCTGGGTCCAGTATGGCCACTGACTGACAGTATGGCCACTGTTTGGGGACTGTTTGCCATTCGTTCTGCGTCTAACTGGTAACCAGCTGTCTTCATTCTTGGTGCTCTGCAGTTATAAAATGGCTTTTGGGGGGTGTCTCAGGAAATGCACCTCTTTTCTGTGCAGGAAAAAGGGTGAAACAATAAAAAGCTGAAAGAGCTTTGTAATGCGCAGTAACAGCTGAATATACATAAATCTTACTGGCTAGATCCCTGTCATGTAACCACTCCTAGTCAGAGGGGAAAATGAATGCTTGGTGTCTCTGCAGTCACAACGACAGGAGCTTTTAGCTATGGGGAGGCAGCTGTGTACACATGGTAACTCTCTGAACATAGAAATCCTCTTTGTGAACGCTGATGACTTACACTTGTGCAAAGAAAGCCCACCTACCTCTAATAACGTATGATCAAGACACGGGATACATAGGCTGTGGTTCCACTCTGCCAAGTACCAGCTGTGATGTCGCAGCCCCTGTGTGAGCGCTGTGTCTCCGCTGGCTCCACTGTTAAAGAAGGATGTTGTTCCCCAGTGGAGGTGTTTACCAGGATAAAAATTAAAAAAAAATGATAATAATAAAAATAAAAAAGGTCCAGGAAAGAAAGTTGAGTCACGCCTGACCCCTTTCGGACATCAAAGAAAAGTTGGTGCGATCACTAGTGTTTATCTGTGTTGTGACTTCAGCTGCACTGGTGAGGTTACAGAGAAAGACCACAATTGTTATTGTGACAGTGGTCACTACTGTGAGTTTTTTTTCCTGTAAGTAGAAACAAGGCCTAGTGTCCTGAGTTATGGCCCAGCACTGCCTGACCTGTGGGTGGCTTTAGACAAGCCCCGTTGGCAGTTACGTACTCCCTTTGTAGGGGAAGGATCTAGTCCCACTAGTGGCCTGAAAGCCTCTGACATATCCCCAAACTCTGGTCTGCACCCTATTATAGAGGGTTACCAACCTGATCTGGGAGGAGGGGAGGCCATAGAAAATTGGAGGCTTTCTTCTAGTGGCTGGTCTAGGCCTCTCCCTCATGGGCTGAGGTCTCTCTCCTCACCTCCCTCCTCTGGTTCCTGGCTTCTCCCTATATTCATTCTCTCCTGATACTTCCTTCTGAGACTTTCGAGACTACTTCCTGTAGTGGGAGGCCATGCTTTGGGGACTAATGCCCACAGAGTTGTACTCGGAGGAGCACGGTCAGAGGAGCACGGGGCGGTATTTTCTGGAAGGGTGACTAGGAGACCCTTTTGCCCTCTAGAAAGGATTTGCCTCCTAACTTTTGGTGAGCAGCAAGCTCTCATTCTTTTCTATGCCTCAGTTTCCCTCTCTGTTCAGCTGAGGATCTGAACAGACTGGGTTTTGATAACTAGGCACATTTGCACACCTCCAGACAGTATCTGAAAGGCACTGTCCTCGCACTGACCCTTGTTAGAGGAAGGGGACAGAGTGCATAGGGTTCCAGTAAGTCCATCCCTACGCCACTAGACAGAGCAGCTGGTCTTTGTCTATTTCTCACACAGCACCGAGTGAAGTTTTCAACACAGCATTTTAACTCCGACATTAAAACGAAGAGTCTGACAAGCAGTAACCAGCAGGTATAGATTTACCATGTGCCAGGCATTTTGCTAAAATGTTTCACACGTATTAATTCATGATGTAATCTTTCAGCAATGCAGTGAGCAAAGCACTATTAATAGCTTAAATCTGAGTAACGAGCAATTGAGTAACCTACCCAAGGCTGCTCAGCAGATCGGGGAATCTGAGAACAGCCCACTTGGCTCTGAACTACCGCTGTTTGTTTGTTTGGGGAAGGTGGTTAGCTCATCTTTTCTGATGTTGGGATCTTGTTTGCAGCACTCTCTCCAAATTCTTTGCTTGGCTTCGGCTTGTACACCTGCAGGGACGGAGAGCTCACTACCTCCCTGGGGACTCCAGCTCTAGCAGCATCAGTGTGGAAATACTCCCTCAAGTTTGTGGAGTGCTTAATAAGTCTTCAAGACTCAGAGTGGTTTCCTGGGAAACAGCAGCTTGCTCAGCCCCCAGGGACGTGGTGTGGTCTGGATTACAAGTGAAAAAATTTAGAAGGAGCCAAAACCCTCCCATTTTACTGCCACAGGAGAGAGGGCACATCGTGGGCCCAAAAGCAGAGGCTTATTGTGTGAGATGCTCGTGCCTTGAGCTTAGTCTGTTACGTGCCGCTGTGCAGAATCCTGCAGACGGGGTGATTCACAAATAGGCTTGTTTGCAGCCTTTGTGTTGGCAACCATAGTCTGGGCAATCAGGAGCGGAGACAGGAGGATGATGAGTTTGGGGTCCATACTGAAGGCTGGTCTGAAGAAGCTCAGGGGCGTAGACGGAGCTTAGTGGTTGAACCTTAGCACAGTGTGTACTGCCAAAGGAAAGTTGACTTGGTTTATGGTTCTAGAGCAGTGGTTCTCAACCTGTGGGTCAAGACCCCTTTGGGGGTCTCATATCAGATATCCTGCATATCAGGTATTTACATTGTGATTCACAACAGTAGCAAAACTACAACTATAAAGTAGCAACCAAAAAAAAAAAATTATGGTTGCGAGTTACCACAACACAGGGAACTGTATTAAAGGGTCGCAGCATTGGGAATATTGACAACCACTGTTCTAGAGGGTTGTGAGGACCACAATTAGGGTCCTTTGATGAACCTCTTCTTGCTACCACCACAGAAGGAAGAAGGACAACAGGGAACATGTCCATGTGCACTCAGATGATGGCAGACAGACAGACAGACAGATGAGAGCACCAGATGGAGCTCCTGTTTCAATGCTTGCCTTCTCAATAATCCATGCAGGATCGGCCCTCTCATGCTGCAAACATTTGGCTCTGCTTACCCATGCTGTGACAGGTGATTACAGATTATGTTTCTTGGGAAACACCTCCAAGTCTCCGGGCTGAGCATCATCTTCACTTATGACATGGCCTTTATGAGACCAGCTTCTTCGAAGAGTTGGGATGAAGGTTATAGACCATAATGCGCAAGAGGTGCAGGGCAGAGCTAGATACTAATGTGCCCTGGTATTTGGTGCCATGAGCTGTTAAAATCCGTCTTCTCATGCCGTTATTTCTGACTTGGTCAATGGCTTGAACATACAGCGAATGAGGTCAGGTCAGGATTTTGACTCTTGAATCCCAACTGTCCTGTTTGGCATATCGAAAAAGGGAGTCCCAAGGAAGAGGAAGAATATGGGCATCCTAGTTAGTCAGTGGCCTAAAAAAAATTGGTCTATGGAACAAAGTAAAATGTAATTAATTAATCAGTCCCATGAGCTATCTTAGGAAATATGAGGTCCAAGATCAAATCTGGGACCTGGGAGGGGGTTGGCTCCCTGGCACCAAGCTTCCTAGAGATGACTATTGTGGGGCCACAGAGTGTTCATCCTAATGTCCGATTCTGTGCTGCGCGAGGAGACATGGAACGTGGAGAACGCCTTTTGTTTCAGCATTTGACAGCATGGGTATAGGAACACGGCTGTGCCTGGGAGGTCCATGGAGAAAGCAGACTCAGGAGGCACAGGTGACCTGACCCCAACTGTCCTGTATATGTGACCTCTTTGAGGCCCCATCCCTTCATACAGAAGACGGAGATGGGGCTGTCCTGAAATTTAAAGGTGAGAAGTACAGCGAAGGAGAAGAAGTTGCCAACCCTGATTACAAATTAGGCAGTTTGACGTCAGACCCGGACTCCCTCTTTCTCTCAAAAAGTGAGAACACGTTCGTCACTTTGAACCGCTTTCTTGAAAAAGGAAGCTGGGCATGTCAGACAGTTGGAGCTGCTGATCTAGCAATCTCCTGGACTTAATATAGAGACCAGCCCTTTTTCTCCAGACTACCCCTCTCCTCCACCTTCTGTCCTGGGTCTGGAGGCAGCTGTTGTGGCTCAGGGAAGAAGGTTCTAGATGAGGAACCTCCCGTTCCCTGGAGGTGTTTGCTCAGGGCCACCCCAGGATGAATATTTCCTTTTATAATGTTGCTAATCACTTTCTCCTGCAGGCAGGAGCCAGCCTCTCCACTGCTCCTGCAGCTGTGGTGCCCTGTGGGCTCTTCATCAATGTTACATGGTAATTAATAATAGATTCTCCTGCTCCCTCTGACAGGCTGGATCTTCCCTACCAGATGAGACCGAAATCAAAGGCCTGAAATTGCAACTGAAAACATACCCTCCACTAACTCAAGGGAAGAAATCAGGACAGCTTAAACTCCTGATGGCTCCAGCACCAAATGACCTTTCCATTTTATCCTATGAGACCACTGAGAAATAGTTCTGCCTTAGGGAAGAGAGGCTTGTACCCATGTGTTTGGGAAGGTACATATCCTACTGTATCTTGGTACAATGAAAATAGATGGTGGTAGAACTCAAGACTTAACCCTTTGACAAATGTCTCAGTGATTCTGATGCTGGTAATCCAGGTACCACTCCTGGAGAACCACTGCTGTAATTTACTATGAACACAGAGCAAGTTAATAGCTAGTTGGCCCTGGGAACATAGAGTGAGGACGGCAAAGTGGTACCCCCGCATTTGGATAGAGTCAACTCAGGGCATCATGTGATGGGTTAAAACACAGATTTTGGAATTAGGCATGCTGCATTCAAGCCCCGAGACTGTGACTACACATGGTAGAGCTGCCTGTCTTTTAAAACTGTCTAATGGCATAACCATGTCTCAGTTGATCAGAGAAAAGGTGGAGAAAACCGATGTTGAAATACGTGTTCAGCAGTGTTAGTTATATAAACAATGTGACTTAGCAGGTGGTTACCGCTGTTACTGGGTCATTGTTCATGGCTGTGTGACTAGGTCTTGTGTGCCTGTGAGGTGACATTCATTTATCAGTCATTCCACACGATTGTCCTGACCTCCAAGAGCATCCTAGGTGTGGGAAACAAAGGGGCAGACGCATCAGCCATAAATCTCTCCTCTCATGGGGGTGCAGGATGAATGAGCTAGTTAGAGGGGGTTTTCCTTAGCAAAAGGCACACGTGTTTGGAAGACTGCAGAGAAGCGTGATATGTGACAAAGAGGATAAAACGGGCCAGGAAACCGTGCTTTGTTAGGGATCAGGGTCAGCTGTAGTCTCCATGACAAGGTGCCCCCTTGGGAAAGCCTCCTCGGCCTTACTGAAAGATAGGAGGTCTCTGTAAGGAGGGTGTTCTAGGAGGGGGAAAGACCTAGGTCTGTGAAATCCAGCAGCTTCTCATTCTCTGAAGGCCATCAGAGACTCCAAACAGTTGGGACTAAGAAGCACTCAGTGGCTTACATCCCCCACCCCACCCTGGGAACTGACTCTAAACCCCACCAGACACTTACACTCGGTCTGGCTACCAGATATGAGCACGCTTAGAGATGGCCATCTGCGTTGGCTATTTTTTAGTCTGAACCTGGATTGATTGACGTGTCTGAAGTAGGATGATACTGTCATCTTTACCTCAGGGGAATCAAGGGTCTAAAACACTCCTGGCTATAAATGCTTTGCAAAAGCAACACTTAATAGATGGTCCATGAATAGTCTCTTTAGGCTCTGGTTGAGGCGGGGACCAGAATTCTCACTGTGCCGAGTATGTGTTGTATTTGCATAAATTTACATATTACATGTTGTGCCCCTTCTGTAAGTATAGGCCACCATTTAAAAATAGGGTGTCCAGTGGCTCAGGCTCTAAGATCAACACTTGACAAATGGGACCTCATGAAACTGAGAAGCTTCTGTAAGGCAAAGGACACTGTCCACAGGACAAAACAGCAGCCTACAGACTGGAAAAAGATCTCCACCAAACCTACGTCTGGCAGAGGGTTAATATCCAACATATATAAAGAACTCAAGAGGTTAGACACCACCAAACCAAATAACATGTCGTCCTTTATGAAACCAGGACAATAGATCCCACAGGTCTATGGTCCAGCCAAGACAGCTAAAGTGTTTGAGGTCTCAGAAGGGAAGACTGCGAAGAACAGGTAGCCAGGTCCTGCTCACCTGCTACCATGACAGTGCCAGTACCAGTGGCAGAGGAGGCAGGGGCATGAGCCCAGCCTGCCAAGCAGGTCTAAGCTCCAGCAAGGAATGATTCAGGAGAGAAAACTCTTTCCCAAAGTTACAGCCGCTCAGACAACTCTCAGTGAAATAACTTTGTACTTCATTCCACGTGGACCTTACAAACACTGAGGAGTAGGTGCATCCCACTGGCCCAGTTTGAGGTGCTAGTGATGCTCTATTAGCATGGGGTAAACTTCAGGGTTTCCCCTGTTGACTGGTTGTCAAGGTCCTCTCAGTGGGTTGTCGTGGTTACACATTCTAAAGCAGGTAGGGTTAGGTAGGGAGCTGGCCCCACAACTACCTACTCAATTCTGAGTTCACAGGGTTTGGGACTTGTCGCTGGTCTCCAACCAGCAGAAAAGGAGCGACGACACAGCGTTCTTCTCAAAGCGGTTTATTCAGGAACCTTACAGCACGCAAGTGATCTCTCTCTCTCTCTCTCTCTCTCTCTCTCTCTCTCTCTCTCTCTCTGCCCCCAAGCACAGTCCCTTTTATCCTCTCTCAACTCCACCTCCTCAGTCCATGTTGCGTGGCTACAGTTCATAGGTCCGTGTCATCTGGCCTGATCTCGAGTCATGGGTGCGCCTGCTAAGCTTGCACAGTGGGAGTGGCTAATATCGTGGGGGGGGGCAGGAGGAAGTCAGGTGCTAGTCACAAGACTTGGCCGGAGTCCCAAGTGCCATCTTGGGACTGCCGCCACACCTGCCCTCCACATTTGGGCTCACTCAACCTTACCAGTTCTTCTGTCTGGTCCACTTGCCCCACGATAACCAGATTTTTTAAAATGGGGTACATAGATTAACAGAGAATTCTCAACAGAGAAACATCAAATGGCCAAGAAGCACTTAAAGAAATTTTCAATGTCTTAGTCATCAGAGAAATGCAAATCAGAACGACTCTGAGATTCCATCTTACACCCATTAGAATGACTAAGATCATAAACTCAAAGGACAGCACATGCTGGCGAGGTTGTGGAGCAAAGGGAATACTTCTCCACTGCTGGTGGGAATGTAAACTTGTACAACCACTTTAGACATCAATCTGGCAGTTTCTCTGAAAACTGGAAATAGTTCTACATTAAGACCCAGCTATACCACTTCTGGGCATATACCCAAAAGATGCTCCACCATACCTTAAGGACACATGCTCCACCATGTTCATAGCAGCCTTATTTATAACAGCCAGAAACTTGAAACAACCCAGATGTCCCTCAACTGAAGAATAGATACAGAAAATGTGGTTCATTTACACAGTGGAGTACTACTCAGCTATTAAAAACAAGAACATTATAAATTTTTCAGGCAAATGGAATAGAAAATATCATTCTGAGTGAGGTAACCCAGACTCCAAAGGACAAGTATGGTATGGATTCATTTATAAGTGGATATTACCTAGAAAATACAGGATACCCAGGCTAACCTCCACAGACCAAAAAAGGCTAAACAAGAAGAAAGGGCCAAGTGAGGGGGAATAAAATAGTCAAAGGAGGCAGATGGGGGGAGGAAGCTGGGTAGGAGAGGGGAGGGGAGAGGGGGCTTCAGAATCAAGTATGAGGAAAGACATGAGAGAAGGCCAGAGGGCCAGGAGAATGAAGCTGGCGAGAGTGGGAGTTGGGGAGTGGGGGTATCTCTAGGACTTGCCAGAGACCTGGATGGGATGGGGTGGAGGAATCACAGGATTTATGGAAGTGACATTAGCTGAAGTAACACTGGGGATTTGGAGCCTGAAGAGGTTACCTCCTATAGCCAGGCAGAAACCTCAAGTGGTAGGATCGGGACACCAACCAACCCACAAAACTGCTGACCCAAAATTTGTTCTTTCTGCAAGAAATGCAGGGAAAAGATGGAGCAGAGACAGAGGGAATGGCCAACGAAAGACTGCCCAAACTTGAGACCCATCCCACGGGCAAACACCAATCCTTGACACTATTAATGGTGCTATTCTGTCATGCTTGCAGACAGAGAGGAGCGTAGCATAACTGTCCTCTGAGAGGCTCTACTCAGAAGCTGACTGAAACGGATGCAGAGACCCACAGCCAAACATTGCACGGAGCTCGGCGACTCTTATGGAGGAGTTTGAGGAAGGACTGAGGGCCCCAAAGGGGATAGGAACTCCACAGGATGAATCAACTATGGGGCCCTCAGAGAGTGTGAATCACCAACCAAAGAGCATACATAGGCCCAACCTAGGCCCTCTGCACACATGTAGGAGATGTACAGCTCAGTCTTCATGTGGGTCCCCAACAACTGGAGCTGGGGCTGTCCCTGAAGCTGCTGCCTGTCTGTGCAATCCATTCTCCTAACTTGGCTGCCTTGCCTGGCCTCAGTGGGAGAAAATGCACTTAGCCCTGCAGAGACTTGATGTGCCAGGGTGGGGGATACCCACAGGGGGCCTTCACCCTTTCAGAGGAGAATGGGAGGGAGTGGGAGAAGGGACTCTGAGGGGGGAAAGGTAAGGGGTTAGCTATTGGTATGTAAAGTGAATCAATCAATTAATTAATGGAAAAATAAAACTAAGGTGTTGGTCTCTCTTTTCTTTATTACTCCTTTTGCTTTGTAAAAAAAATTTCAAGAATTCATCAAGTATTCTGGTGTTGAGGCTGTTTTGGTTTGGGCCTCTTTTGCAGGAGGGGCTGTCTTCCTTGAAGCCCTGCTTCCCTGGAATGAGACAAGAGCAGTGATCTCAGACAGTGCAAGGGCCTGGAATCTTCAAAGGAAAAGTCAACTTTATTCTTTCTGCTCACAATAGTAGAGCATACAGACAGGGGAAAGTGTAGGGCAGCAGAGAAAATTCACAACAAAGTCCTTAGATCAACTAAACCAAACAGTACCTTTATCACAATGGTGTATTTCTTTACTTATTCATTTTCTTATAATATTTTCATATACTTGGCCCCTCCAACACAGCTGTACCCTCCCAAACACACACACACACACACACACACACACACACACACATGTGCTATTACAAACCTGTCAATAACATTTTTTTAAGACTATGTTACATTCTTTAGCATAGGAAGTCCATATGGTACTGGGATTCACTGAGGTATCTGTGGCTGTGATGTTTGTCCTTTTGGCTTTTTCTTGTTTAAAATGTGCTTTCAGGGTGTTCCTACCATAGGCTTCCTAAATCAATTAAGTCACAACATCCTCGGTGCCAGTAGCTGAGGCATGCTCCTGCAGTATGCTTCTTGGGTTTGGGGCCCTCCACTCGGTAAGGATACTGGCTCTTTTGTTGGGATGCTTGAATTATATGCTTTTTTTTTTTTTTTTTTTTTTTTTTTTGCAAACATCCTTGGCACACAGCATGCAGCTGGAATTCTAGGAAGTTTGAACTGTCTCCAATTCTTATGTATCTTACTTTTTCAAATCAACAAAAAAGACTTTGTCAGCCAGAAATACCTTTGACTTAAACAAGTAAACACTTCTAGTTTCTTTCCCTTCCTTCTCTTTTTCTTCTCCATCTTCCTCTTTCTTTTCCTTCTTCATTTTCTCCTCCTCCTCCTTCTTCATCTTCATTCTTCCTCTTCCTACTGCTTCTCTTCTTCCTCCTTCCTTTCCTCCCCTTCCTTCTTCCTATTCTCCTCCCCTTCTCTTTTTTCCTCTCTCCTCCTCCTTCTTAAGCCCCCAAAACTAGCAATCCAGGGAATGTACAGCTGTTTAACAATGCTGTCTGGGCCTTGGGTTCTATCTTCTTTTCATGCCATCCCGAGACAAGGGCATTTGCTTTTATACTTGTTGTCTAGCGGCTCCATTATGATCTCTGTGTATCTGGTTCTCATCCAGGGTACAAAGAAAAAGGAAAATCAAGGGGGCAAATGGCTTTGTCATCAAGCCTTTTTTCTGTGTCAGGAAGACAAAAAGCTTCCTTTGAAACCTACTCAGAAGATTTTATTTATTTATTTATTTTTTGCTAGCATTTCATAAGCCAGAAACAACAAATTGTCATTGAATAGAAATGTTGCTATCATGATTCACACCCAGGGCTCAGACATGGCTTCTCTCATAAAGGTGAATGAGCAAGCGGGAGAATAAAAGGAAGACATTTCCATGAAGAATAGCAGGAGTTAGTGAGAAGGAGGAGCTTACCCAAGGAAGTCATGGCCACAGACTTTGTGGAAGATGGGATAATTTTGCTCCAGAAGGATGATTTTGTTGGCTGATGCCCATTTCTCTGGACCCAAAGTAACCAAGCATGGCTAGGGAATTCAACGAGAAAAGAGATGTACAATGTGGGTATCTGACACCTGGGACCGGTGTAGCCATGTTTCACCCGTGAGAAATCCAGACTGAAGATCTAGGCCATTGGTTCTTAACCTTCCTAGTGCTATAACCCATTTATACAGCCCCACATGGTGTGGTGACCCCCAACCGTATTTTCATTCCACATATTAGATATATAGGATATCTGACACTTGACCCTTGTAAAAGGGCTGTTGAACCCCCAAGGGGATCAAGACTCACAGGCTGAGAACCCTTGATCTAGGCCCTGGGTATGGTTGTTGGAACAGAAATGGAGTCAAGACCTTGATTTAAATATAACTATGGCACACCTGATTTTCAGTTACAAATGTTAGCTGGCATTTTCTCAAGAATTGAGCTTGAGGTTTATCACGTAAGCAGAAGAATGATAACCAACAGAGATGTAAACAGGAACTCAGCAGAAAGGGATGCATAAGATGGTGTCATTGTTTGAAGAGATGCATTGGGTCAAATCGGACCAACACTTTTGCCTTGACTTGTCCTGACATGCTGTTGTGGAATAAAATATGAGATGTGATCCTTCCAACAGAAAGATCCCACAAAGTGTTCCAGAACCCTCTCATCATAGGATAGACTGTTGGCCAGTCTGACCCTTGTCCTGAGAGCTTCAGTTCTCCACCAAAACTTAGCATTCCTGTGGAGAAAGGCAGGGGAAGACAGGACAGAGGGCAATGGTTTTGTTCCTCAAATGCTTCCGCAGTGGTTTCTGAACTTCCTCCTGTATGAGACCCCATGCTAGGAGATAAGGTTGGAAGTTTCAAAAGTGAACAAGAAAGAATTTCCCAAGAAGCTCCAGAGAACCTGGGCAGTCTCGTCATGAAGTATTGAGAGGAAGTGGGGATGGCAGAGAGCATGTGCCTACTCCTGTCTTCAAGTAGGCTGTTAGCTATTCCCTGCAGCTCTGAGCAGAGGTGTTTTCTGGAGCTCACTTACCTCGTGTGGGGAATGCAGAGCCAGAGCCAAATTGACAGTTGTCTCCAGGCCATGGTCAGACTGGATTTATGAGCATTTCCTCAGTGCCAGGCTGGAATGGCCTGCTAGAGAAAGATGAATGACACTTGGCCCTGCCCTGCTGGCACACCAGTGTGTGAAGACACACACACACACACACAGACACACACACAGAGAGAGTAAAAATGGTATATGTAGCTGACAGGCAATGGGGATGGAAAAGAAACCTAGGAAGTTTCAACGTATCTATTTGACTCTTTCAAATTATTTTAACTCCAAATAGCTTGGAATGCTCTGGTCCTGAGTCACTATCAGGCTCGGCTGGAAAGTGGTTTGATGGCTGAATGGTATCTGTAACGTCACCAGGCCTGTGGCTGCCTGTAGTGTCCACATCCTTGAAATACAATTCAGGTGAGATGAAGCAGTAAAGAGCCCTTAGAAGCAGAAGGAGCCCTGCGTGTGTGTGTGTGTGTGTGTGTGTGTGTGTGTGTGTGTGTGTGTGTGCATGTGTGTGTGTGTGAGACCTAGGAAGGATCCACTGGTCCTGCAGTTGGCAGACTAGTGGGACCTGGCCAGCAAGTACTTCCATGTGGGAAGAGCAGGTGTGTGAACCTCTCTGTGCATGTGCTTTGAGCATAGCTACTTCTGTCTGGTGGGGGAATGAGTGTGGAGGGGGAAGGGAGAAAGGCATGCAGAATAGGAATAGACCAGACAAGACCTAAGGGTCATTATAAGAGTTCTAGATCCTGAGCAGGTGCCTGGAAGATGTATTGAAGCTTAAGCAGTGAAGATGTAGATGTCTTCACACTGTTTAGGAAGTCTTCTCTCTGGCTTCTGGGAGGCTAGGTGGGGAATGGTCAGAGAGAGGTCCAGGCTGGTCATGGCTATGGAGAAAAACAAAGGAGAGGGTATGGAGGGGGTCTGGAGAGCCTGGCCTCTGTCCTCTTCACAGGGGTACAAGGCTGATTGTTGCTGCAAGGACTGGTTTCTCTGATGAGTTTTCTGTGCCTTTTGCTGATTTGGAGTAAAACCCAACTTAGATCTTGCCACTGTGGAGCTGGGATGGCCAGCTATAACTGGTGGGGGCGGGGCAAAGCCTGAAGAACCAGGATCTGGGAGATGGCCCTTGACAACAGCCCTCCAATACGGTCAACAAGATGCTTCTGGAAGGTTGTGGAGATGCTCCCTGGAAAAGCCCTGGGGTTCTTATTAGCCTTTATACTAACACTGCTGATAATAGTATTTTGTCAACTGATACAAGCTAGGGTCATATGGAAGAAGGGGACCTTAATTGGAAAAATACCTCCATCACATTGGCTTGTAGGTAAGTCTTGAAGGGGGGCTTTTATTGACTAATGATTGGTGTAGAAGGGTCCAGCCCACTGAGGGTGATGTCACCTCTGGACAGGTGGTCCTAGTTTGTATAACAAAACAAAACTAACTAACTAACAAACAACTGGCTGAGCAAGCCAGTGGGCAGCATATTTTCATGATGGTTCTCCCGTTACTTCAGAAGTAACTTTGATGTAGACACGTAAGCCAAACAAATAAACCCTTTCCTCCCACTCTGATTTTGGTCATGGTGCTATATCACAGCCATAGAGACCAAGTTTGGAAAACATTAAAAACAAAGCCCCGCCCTGTTATCAGTTAATCCTTTCAAGGGTACCCCACATCTAAACCCTAATGTTCCATCCATTACCCTCTAGGTCTCCTAGGTTCTGATGGCCCCTGCCTCCTACAGGCGGTTCTTGAAGAATCCTGTCAGCGCAGATTTCAGTACACAGTAGGAAACTGATGAGCTCCTGCGGTATCCGTGGGTAAAGTCAAGAACCCCATGTGATAACTGCTCTCTACCTGTGGGCCCAGTTCCTGGTTCTCCAACCCTGTCACCCGAATTCCCAACCTTCCCCATCACCCCGTTCTTCTGTGCCCTTCACCATCTGTGGAAGCAGGGAGAGAGATACAGTTCCTAGGCTGCAGCAGCCCATGGAGTTCCGTTACACCTTAGCGATCTCCATCCAGGAGAAGCCAAAACCTGTGACTGTCATGAACAGGAATTCAGGACAACTCAGTATGAAGCAGAGCTGTGGTTTATCTTAAAAGAATTTTAAAATATTTGGCGTTTCTAATACAATTACATCATTTTCCCCCTTCCCTTTCCTCCTTCCAAACCCTCCCTTAAATCTACCTTGTGCTCTTTCAGATTCATGGCCTCTTTCTAAAAGAGACTTTTTAAAACAAGGATTTAATGCTTGGGGTAGCAGAGTAAGAGATCCCCGAGCATGGGTGTAGGCTTTCCAAGGGAAAGCACATTCTATCACCCTTTAAAAACACCTGCTTATTGTTTATTTGTATTTATTTTTTGTGTTACATACACATAGACAATGGACTGTGATTATATTCTTCCCTTATTACTACCTGTCACCATTATTATTTTTTTTTTTAACTCTGAACCACTTCTTCTTCCCAGCTAGAACCTCAATGGATGCACCATTGAAGAAAATAAATTAGGTCTTCTGTAGCTAGTTCCTGGAGAAGAGGAAGTGGGGGTTTGCCCTAAGCTAAGAGGGCTATAGGCATAAATGCTTATAGATATGAATGTGTAGAAGGAAGTTTGGCCATATGTCCGTTTAGGGAAGGAACAATAGTATGTTCTCCTTTAGGCGTGTGACTCACCCAACCACAGGCTTCTAGTCGGCTTTATTGCACTCATTTTGCATTTTCTCCCATGGAATGGCCTCCTAAGCAGGCAGTTACCCCCAGTATAAGCATGTCAGTATTCCTTCAGTGGAAAATAGGTATTGAGGCAAGCATGCTCTAGTGTGAATGTGACCACTGATATGTCCCCCTCAGCAGTTTGCTTAGCAGTTTTTAGCACTATGTGTGTATTGAGCAGAGAGGGAGTTTCCAGCTCAATTCCAGTTTCGTTTCTCTACATCCTCTTATCAAAGTATGTGGTATCCTCAGCAGTAGGATCTTAACTTCTGGTTTTGGTGCAATACCCAAGTGCTGGTTATTCCTATTATTCCTTTGGGAAGTTGACTGTCTTTATAATAGTTGTCCGTGCGTGCGTGTGCATGTGTGTGTGTGTGTGTGTGTGTGTGTGTGTGTATGTGTGAGTCCATTTGTGTATGCACACACACATGTGTGTGTGCTTTTGTGTACATCCATATGTATCAGTTTTAATGAGTTGTAAAGTTATTCTCTTCAAAGGATGGTGAGACTTACCCTTTAATGGCTGGCACATCTCACCAGTCCATACTAAGAAATGAAATCACGGTGGTTCCTGAGGTAAAGACCAGATTCCAGGCACAACTGTAGACCACAGACAGGGATACAGACTAGGGCAACTTCACTGTAAACAAACGTTCAGGGTATTGTTTTTGAGCTTCCCAGAATGTATGGAAGAGGAGTTGAATTCTACTTGAGGTTATAAATGCTAAGGCCTTAAGTCTGGTTTATTGTTATTGAACATTCTTACTAGAAAATATCTGTAGAGAATAAACATTCTCCCTACACCCGTAATCTTCACAGCAACTGTAGCTAACACTGGTACTCTTGATTCTCAGCAGTGAGAGGCGTCACAGGAACTTTGGAGAGGCTTCTCCTTCTGCTGAAGTTCCCTCCACTTTCCCTGTGTCCTATCTTGCTGTACACTACCCGCTGTATGCTCTTATTTAAACACCTTATTTAAAAAGGTGTCCTAACCTCTCTCCCTCTCTTCTGTAA
The DNA here is from genome assembly GCF_963924665.1 of Micromys minutus. Classification (NCBI taxonomy): domain Eukaryota; kingdom Metazoa; phylum Chordata; class Mammalia; order Rodentia; family Muridae; genus Micromys; species Micromys minutus. The sequence continues at coordinate 36,218,924 of NC_137952.1, read as the reverse complement.
TGTTCTTCACTGATGTACCACCATGCATTAGACCATTTTACTACCAGTCAAACTCTCCCCTTAGCCTGTGAGCTCCCGAGGGCTGGATTGGGGGCATCTCAGAGCAAATAGGCAGCATCCCAGTTTCCTGAAGACCGAGTTTCTATCCTGATCACTGCTGAAGTCTTGGCACAGGTGGAAATGCCGACATGTTTGCTGAGAAGCACTATACCACTAAGCACTGTGTACCCGGGGCTATATGTCAACCTTTGTAACACACAGGAGTGTGAGGCTGCAGTGGGGGCTGGCTGGCTGTCTTTTGAGGCTAGAGGTTTCTTATGAAACCATCACCACATCATTGTTGTTAGTTTTTGTTCTCCTATGTCTAATCTGATTCTAATCACATTTACAGAATTCCTCCTCTCTAGCATCAGGCCTCATTAGCATGGGCTTAGCCTGGCTGGCCAGCTGTTCCTCTTCTGAAACTTCCTGTCTGTTTGTGCATGCTGTCCATATTTTCTATTAGGTCCTTGAATTAGTCTGTAATGGCCTTTATTGTGTATGTATGTATACCGTGTGCACACATACATAAGCTAATGTAAACTAGTAGTTTGAACTTCTGGCTTCATAATACATGGCTATTTATTGAGTGTCATGGGTCAAGCACTGAAACAATAATTTTAAGCTTTTCAACTAGGGATTTAGATGAGAAAATTGAGGCTCACTCAGTAACTATAGATGACTTGTCTGGCCAAAAGTGTCCCAGCCCTCTGGCAGGCTGACTGAAGAGCTTTTGTTATGATTGGCTCTCCTGGGCTGCTGGGCTCTTTCCAGCTATTTGCTGTCCTACAGACCCGCACAGGGCTCACCAATTTATCCACACCAAAGGATCCAGGTGGCTCATCCCCATGGCGCCTCCCCGTGGCTCAAATTCAAGCACTTCCATTGCTTTCCAGCCCTTGCCACCTGGCCCCATCTGCCACTCCCTTCCTCTCCCCAGAGTCCCTCCAGCAGGGTGCCAAGCTGGCCCCAGCCTTTGCCAAGAGGATACCACACCAGTCCCCATGGTGTTCTGTCTTCTTGTTCTCCTTTTATCACCTCTAATCTCACTTAACTCTCCCATTCATTGGGCCTACTCGCTTAGCACATGATATGGTTGAGTTCTGGTCTCTCCACTTCCCAGTTGTCTGACTTACATAAGCAACTTAGCTCTTTGTGTCTTTGTTCATTTCTAAAGGGAGAATAATGGAAGAACCCGTCTCAGGAAGTCCACACAAAGACTCTGCAAGCTAGACTGAGAGCCAGTATTCAACAGCTCACTCCGGTAAGTGGCAGCTGTCACCAGAAAGACAGCTGTGATACGGTGGTGGCACAGACTCAACACTTCTCTGGGATACCCCCTTCCAGCTGAGATGCAAGAGGAATGCAAAAGGAATTCCTATGGCCAAAGCTAGAGATGGCTCAGACCCCAGGCTGAGCCGCCCTTTGCTTCCCTGCCTATTTAGCTGCTTGGCTGATCAGGTCAAAGTCTAGCTGGCCAAACTGTGGCGTGAGCTCTCCTGCAATCCCTCCCCTTGTCTCCATGCCAGTCACGTTTGATTTTATCACCAGAGACAGGCTTGCCCGAATAAAGGCACTTACTCCCAAAGCAATGGAGTCGTCAGGACGACAGATACCCAGACAGCCACACAGAGAGACAGAACGCCATGTAACAACAGCTTACATGCTGTCCTTAGGATTTATTTCACATATATTAATTGATTTGATTCCAGAATGGAATTTCTGGGTCATATGTAATCCTCTGATCAAGTGCTTGATGATGATGATGATGATGATGATGATAATGATGATTCCAATTTTACTGATATGGCCCATGAGACCAAAAGGGGGTTAGATTTGCCCAAGGTCATCTCAGGTCAGTGGCAGGCCTACATTATAACACAGGAAATCACATTACCTCGATAGAACCCTGAAAACTGTGTGATCGTGGTATACATTTGCAATGGCATATACTCAATTTTAGACATTTGGATGTAGATGATGCCCCCTGATGACCGTAAAGACCATCTTACAGATGTACAGGGTGGGTACCTACACTGATGAGTGGAACTGGCTGAGAAATCAGTTTGCTTTATGGGAGCCAGATCATAATAATCACATATACCCAGGCACATATGCACTCAGAGGTAGACACACTCATGTGTACATACATGTTCTAAGACAGCCCTTCACCTCCACACCCATGTGTACACAGTCATGTGGATTCCAAGGAATCCGATAGTGCTTAGCCGATGCCCCACTTTCCTCTCCTCTCTCCATTAGAGCGGCAGCTCCAGGAGGGCAGGCGTTCTCTTGTGGTTCCGACCATGTCTGTCACTAACCTGCTCAGCTCATGTTCTGTGGCTTCCTGCCTAGGAAAAGTCCATCCCTTTGCAGATAGGCCCACAAGACCGCTATGGGCAAGGCGACTTTTGGTTCTAAAGCTCTGCTCTTCCAATGAGCGTGGCTTCCAGCTCCGGTGGTCCCTGGCTGTTATGCCAGCACATTAGGCATGTTCCCACCCAAGGCCTTGGTTCCTGCTTTTGTCTGGATGGATCCACATGGCTCTTTTCCACACCACTCTCAGATATTTGCTTAAATGTAGCTCCCTAGCAAGACTGTCTTGGTCTCCTGCTGAAATAACTCTCTAGCTTTGCTCTTGCTCTCCCTTCCCCACACAACTCTATTCCTGTCTCCCTAGCATTCTTACCCCAGGCTTCCTTAGGTTTTATTTTCTGTTGCTCCCTGCACCAGTGTGCTCATCAGGAAGGTGAGGTTGTTCGCTCATTCAGGTGAATGGGTCTAAGGTATACAGCCGGAGCCATCTTCAGTGTGACTAGGTGCCCTTGCTGGCCTGTTGGTAGGTTTGAGAGAGGCATCATGGGTCTCTGGAGGAATGGAGAGAGCATTGTTATCTCAGAACTCTTTTTGAATATCGCCAGATACCATGCAACTATGTCTTCACTGGAAGAGTCTTCTGAAACCTGGAGTGAATGGAGCGGTCCATGAGAGTCCACAGCCAGCAGATGATGAAACCTCATCTCTTTGGCTCAATAATGTGTGCATGGGGTGTCTTTCCACACTGACCTCTTTGAAGATACAACACCACAAAAGTGTCATGAGTATATTCTGGGCATAGCTGAGGTCATCCCTCCATTTGTTCAACCAGTGCTTGCAGAACACATACTGCGTGCCCCATGCAGGTGTGCACTGTGCACAGCTGCAGTGTTTTCTAAAAAAAAAAAAAAAATGATATAATGTATCAATCACCTGATACCTACCATTTTAGCTGCTTTTAGAATGGCCCATTGGCTACAAGTGCATTTATACTGTTGTGTAACCATTGTTACAGACCATCTTCAGAACTCCCTTACCTTTTAAAAAATGAAACTCTGTATCCATTAAACACAGTCTCTCAACCCTGTCAGCCACCGTTCCTTCTGTTGCTATGGATTTGACTATTCTAGGCTCCTCGTGTCAGTGGAATCACACTGTATTTGTTCTTCTATGGCTTACTTATTCACTTATTATAATGTACTCAAGGTCTACCCATATTGTAGCACGGGCAGAGTTTCATTCTTTTTTGAGTCTGACTACTATCCCCCTGTGTGCACAGTATAATTTATCTGTTCCTTCATCAATAGACATAGGTTGTTACTTCCACATTGTGACATCTGTGTTTGTGAATTTGGACAGTTTTGTCTTGTTTTATTTTGCTTGTGTGTGTTTATTTTGTTTTGAGACAAGGTCTCATATATCCTAAGCTGACCTCAAACTCATTATCTAGCTGAAGATGACCTCGAATTTCTGGTCCTCCTGTCTCCTCCTTCCAAGTGCTAGGATTGTAGGTGGGTTCTGTTAGACTATTTTAAGTGGTACAAGGGGTCAAACCTGGGCTTCGTGAGTGATAGACAAGCACTCTATCAAATAACCATCAGTTATTCAAGCCCCAACAAAGTGTTCTGGTTGTGCACCCGAAGTTAGAGATGCTGGATCATGTGCACTTTTCTGACTTAGTGTTTTATGCAGTGCAGTCAGGAGACTAGCCTTGCCTGGTACTGCTGACCAGCCCTTTGGCTCCCTTCAAGGTGATAGATAGAGGCCTGTCTGCCTCTTTAATTATTCAGGACACTTCTGTTCTCTTCCTTAATTCAGGTTCTCCCCAATTCTGGGAGTCAGGAGGGAGGAAGCCTGTAATCTCCCCAGATCAAGCAGAGGCATTTGATTCACAGAGAGCAGGGTGCAGGGTAAGGAGTGGGGGGAGTGTCTCTCAGCCAAGGTCACTGGCTGAATTGTGGCAGATCCTCCAGGACTGTCTTGAACCCTGGGCCTGCCTTGGGTGTGACCTTGGGGACAAGGACAGCACTGTGGTTGTCCCTCTTGTCTTTTTCTTAGTAGGCAGGGCTGAGCATCCACAGGAAGCAAGATCCTGAGAGGCTCTACCCTCCCAAGTTATCAATGAATATGCAGCCTAACCTGGATAGAAAGCCAGAGTGGAACCCCAGAGCATCTCCACCTGCAGAGGGGGGAGGCCATACCCTCATATACTGCCTGCCTTCTAGAAAGTCATTCAATTCCCTAGCAATCATAGGCCTGGGCTGTGGCCACTCTGCACAAAGGCTGGGGGTCTGTAGCTATAGATAGAGCCCCAGAGTCCTCCTTTGTCTGTGTACCCTTTCAGGGCCTCAAGTCCTGGAATGCAGGAAGATTCTGATAGCTCTGAGAAACTATTCCATCTCATTTGGGCAGGGTCTGTCCTGAAGCAGCCCATAATCTCAATGGCCCACCTCTCCCAGAGACAGTTTCTTTACTTTCCCTCCCTGGGTGGTATAATGGGGTGAGAGCAGGAGGTGAACCCCTGGACTAGAGTATTCCCAAGAGAGCAGATCTAGAACTGAGTGAGTCCTTGCTAGTGAACTCCCCTGACACAGAGAAGACAACACCTAGTGCGTATTGGTTGAGTGGATAAATAGGGGTGTTTGAGGTGCACTAGGACTTTGCCAGTTTTTCTGTCCTCATGAATCACAAACATGATACCCATATGACAGAGGGTAAGACTGAGGCTTGGGGAAGTGGGGCTTATACAGATGGTAAGTAATATGTATGTGTCTGTATGCTCTCTCTCTCTCTCTCTCTCTCTCTCTGTGTGTGTGTGTGTGTGTGTGTGTTGGCAAGTACCTGTTAACATCCAAATGTTCTTTATGTGTCTTGGATGTCTATGCCCCTGGGCACCTGGGCATTGTTCTGAATTTGTTTGTGCCTGTGGCCATTTTCCCCTGCAGCTGTGATGTACCCACCTCTATTTCTGAATGTGCATCTGTGTGTCTTTGTAACCACCTGTGGCACCTCTCATGTTGGCGGTTCTCTTGTTTCTGTGTGTCCTGGACCTTGTGGGTGCACAGCCCAACTCTGCGGGCTCTCCAAGCCCTGCTGAGTGACCCCTTGTATTTTCTTGTATGTTCCGGACTCCCCCAAATCTCCCAGATGTGCAGTCCCTGAGCTCTTTTGGTACAGAATGAACCTGGGGCAGAGAAGACACAGGCAGGGTCTGTGTGGCCTTGGAACTCACAGATTCCAACCCTTGGCTCCAACACTGGGCTCCTGGTTTGGCTCCCGACTTAAAATTGCCAACCCTGGAAGACAAATGAGATGAAGCTCGGGATAAAACACTTGCCACACAAGTATGAAGGCCAGAATTTAGATTCCCAGATCACATCCAGATACCAACCAGGACCGACGGCCCACTTGTAATCTTAGCTCTTGGGAGGCAAAAATACTTGATCTTTGGATCTGAGTAGCAAGCCAGTTAGCTAGGCTAGTCACATGTGAGCTCTTGGTCCAGTGAGAGATCTTAGCTCAGTAAATAAAGTGAAAGGGGATGGAGAAAGATACCAGGCATCAAACTCTATCCAGCCCCCACATGCATCTGCACACACCTGTGCCCCACCCCCAGGCACACACATGTACACACAAGCAACAAAATCAAAAACAAAATCAACAACTCCAGAATGAGCCAGCAGCATGTCTGTGCTGGGTTTGTTTCCATGGCAACATAGAAGCTGGCAGGCCTCTGGCTCATAAACAGGTCATAAAGCAGGGAGACAGGGAACGGGTGCTGCTGGGCTTAGTAATGGGTATTGCCAGGTGGTGCTGGGATCCTAGAGCCCTGGTTGTCTCTCCAGGGGACCCACATGCTCCTGCTGCGTCTACTGTATATTGAGTAGTCTCTGGAGAGTGCCTTTGTCTTTCCAAGCCTCAGTTTCCTTCTCTGAGAAAGGGAACAGAAATAGTTCCATGGTTCTGCCCCAGGTATGATGCTGACTGGATTCAGGAATACCTGTGATGAGGGGGCCCCCAGCAGGACTCAAACCTTGTGTGAGTTCTCAGGGGCTCTGTTGTGCTCATTGTGAGAGAGCTCGGGAGAGAGGCTGCAGTGTGTGTAATGATCCAGGCTGGGTTGAGTGTCATTGCAAACCCATCTTCACTATAGGCTGTGTGACCTTGATAAAGGTTGAAGTCTCTGAGCCAAACTCAGCTCTGAAATGGAGACCAAAATGTCATAGATTGGTTTGTTTGTTTGTGAGAGACAGGTCCAGTTTGTAGTCTCCCCGCTGTGGTGCCTGCTGTGAGGTCTGGGTGAGGTTGTGTGTCCTCACAATTCTTTTCTATGACAGTGGTGCTTACTCTGTGCCAAGCCCTCATCTAAACAAAATGCATTTATTTCACCCTTACAACTAATTATTCCCCTTTTCAGATGAAGGCACGGTTAGGTCCAAAGCTGGCTTCCCTAACAAGCAGAGTAGCTGACAAGGTCCTGAATGACAAACAGTCTGGGCTCAGCAGAGGCTGGACTCTGGCTGGGCAGACAAGGATTGCTAGTGGATAAACAACCTAAACTCAGCATTCCTCAGAAACCTTGTGAATCGGGTTTCTGTTTGTCAAGAGGGCCATCATTTCCCTTAACCACCCTCTACAGCCAACTACCTCAGGCAAGGGTATCTTATCTAGCTCCCAATGAATTCAAATAAGCTCCTAATGAATCAAAGTCCTGACTATAGGATGCTAGAGCCTAGTCTGTTTTGGCTCATCCCCTACCTGTCCCGTTAAGACTGACAAGGTTCCTCCGTGGTTTTTCGTTTTTCTTTTTTGGCTCTTCTGTATGCCCGACTCCCACAAGACAGCCTGATTGGTGTGGGAGGCCACAGAAATCTGCTCCAAGCCAGATTGTACCCTATTCTTTGTTTGATAGATGTTAGCCAAGTTTATATCCCAGAACCGTCAGCAGAGAGACCAGCCATCCGTGTTTGTGCCCTGGTCATCTCACAGGAGGCAGATGATGGGGACAAATATAGCCCAGACCTAAATTTCTCACATCAAGGGCTCATTCATTTGCTCAGTCATTCATTCCCTGGCTTGAAGCTTATTTCCCTCACTGTGTCCACCATCTTGGCCCACCCTGAGCTACGTGTCCCAGTTGTTGACTCTTACCTGATGACAGTCATGTCATCCCTCATCCAATCCACTCTCACACAAGGAGGAGAATTTCTCAAAGATGCAAATTACATCAAGTCTCCTCTTAAACAGCTTCTGGGTGTTCCAGAATGAGTTATCACACGACCAAGAGCCACCCAGGCTCATAACCCCCCCACCCCCATGCACGAATGCACGCACATGATCATGTGATCACCACATACACGCAGGAACATTCATGGACAAGTGTCAATGCAAGATTACATGTTCAAGAGCCTTACACATAGCACACACACACACACACACACACACACACACATACACACTCATGTAATCACCACACATATACACATATGCAGGAACAAACACAGCTAAGTATTAACGCATACACGTACATATTTCTGCTGGCCAGAGGTGAAGAACACATAGAGCTTGATGTGCCTGAGCCAAGGTGTGTGAACAGAGCTGAGGTATGTGTCTGCCATAGAAGGCCTGCAATCGTGGGCAACTTATGATCTCTCATCCCCGAGGGCAGGATGTTGCATTCTTTGCAGGAGGCATTGTTCACAGAGACTCTGATAATAGAGCAAAGGTTCTGGCAGCTGGAGGTGGCCGTGTACCATGATCAGGAAACAAACGTTACTTTTCTTGGTGCACTTTCTTAGCCAGAGAGTGAGTGTTTTAGACCTGTCATTGCTATTAAGTTCCACTGCAAGAACCTCGAGTCTAGAAGGTGCCAGTGAGTCATGTGGTTGGCTGTATCCCGATGAAAGTTGACTTACCAGAACAAGAAGCCAGGCTGCAGGCCAAGTCTGTCAGCCCAACAGAAGGCTGGAGGATGGGAGCTGAGTCACAGTGCTCATTTCTTACGACCTGCTTGATCCCGAGTCTGGACCTCCCCTGACCCAGTGAGGTGCACTTGATTCAGAGGTGTCTTAACTTGACCTAAAGACCACGTGGTTTTCTCACAGGCCCTCTTTGTCCCCTTCTCTCTTTAGCATCTATCCCAGATGTCTACAGACATCACAGTAATAATCTGAGCTGTGGAGAGCCCTAGAAATTTATGGACAGACAGAGGACAGAGGACTGTGAACTTGGAGTCCGGATTCCTAGTCTACTAATCCAGGGTCATCCTGTCACCATGGCCTGAGTTGAAACCCCGGTTCTGTTGGGACTTCTCATCTATCAGCTGCCTATTGACTTCTCTTTCCTCTTCACTGTGAACGAGGGTCCTGATAGTGCTTTGTGGCCTCCTGTAGCCCTGTCTTCCTTTGTGACTAATCCTTCTATTAAACCCTAATCAAATTGCCTGACGCAGGGCCGGCTGCTCATGCAGGGCCGGCTGCTCCTGCTGCTTTGAACCATAAAGTCCAGGTTAGGATTCTGATCAGGCCTCCCCCCTGGTGAAATCACAGCACCTCACAAAGCCCCTGGGTTTCCCTTTGTGGAGACTGGAGCAGAAGCAACATCCAGAAGAGGACATCTTTCAACTGCAATGTAAACCAGTGGGTTCAGGAACTAAGTCATTTTCTGTTAATTATTGTGGATCCCTCCCTGGGGCTTCACATGGTCCACAGCATGTATATGTCTTGGAAAAAAATTTGCGGCAATTACAAAGGAATAAATGAACAGCAAAAAGCTGTAAACAATGACCAGGGGGCTTATCCACTATACACTCACTCACACACACACACACACACACACACACACACACACACACACACACGCGGCTTCACTTCAGGCACAAAGCAGCTTTTGTTTGAAAGTCCCCATCCCTGGCAAGGCAGAAGGGTGTGAATGTCTATATTTATTAAAAACATATTTAGCTTCTATTTCTCTTTTCCACCCATCAACTGCATTCTTGAGAGCAGCAAGGAATGATGGAAGTACTATTTAACCTAGGTTCAATTCCTAGCTCTGCTGCCCAAGACTTTGTCGGTCCTCAGTTTTCTACTCAATAAAACAGGGGTAGTGATTTCTACCTTGTCAGAGCCCAGGAGAGAAGTTTGAAACAGGTACAATGAGGGTCATCCACAGAGGCTGGGCACAGTCTCCGAGCTGAAGCTGGACCATTCGGAAAGACACTGTGGCTGGGGTATCAGTCCCCTGAAGGTCTCAGGAAGCCCCTGGCTAGTGGCCCACGTTTTTCCTCCAGTTGAATGGTGACGTCAGACGTTCCCAGCCTGTGGTGTGGGCAGGCAAGTCTCAAGTCCTTTGGTTGTCCCAGTTTCTGCAGACAACGGGCAACTGCCTGAGCTGCAGCAACATCCCCAGGTTTCTGCAGCTGCCACGGGGCAGTCAAGTCTGCCGGGATTAGTAACTGATCATAGCCTGAGAACCAAGGCCCTAAATATAGGGCTGCCTGTGCCTGCTGCAGAAGACCTTGGCACCAGCTTCTCCACCTTACGTCACAGACAGGGAAACTGAGGCCCAGAAAGAGAGATGGATTATTCCACTGTTACATGGTAAGCGAATAATGACCAGATTGCTCACATCAAGGGTTCAGTCATATACTCAGTCATTACCTGGCTTGATATTAGTTTCTCCCAGTCTGTCTGCTCTCCCTGGCCCACCCGAACTACATGTCCCAGTTGATGACATGCTTGCCTGATCATCCTCCATCCAGTCTACTGTCATGCAACAGGAGGAGACTTTCTTGAAAATGCAAATTAGATTACGTCACCCCTGGAATACTCTTACAGCGTCTGTGTCATCCAGAATGAATGTAAGATTATGTTGGGGGCAACCTTTTTGTGCACTGTGTAAACGTTGTCCTTGTATTGATCAAATGCTGATTTCTGTACCACCAGAGAGTGGAATAATGGCCGGACTTTGGTGTTGTTATTTTTATGGATCATCACCTGCCTTGGTATTTTGGAAACGTTCGCCTCTCTTACCTTCTAATTGGTTTACTAAAGATCTAATGGCCAATAGCTGAGGTAGGAGAGAATAGACGGGACTTCTGAACCGAGAGGCGGGCAGACACGGAGGTGGAAGGGACGGGTGCCGGGAATGACTCAGACGTAACGGCCACGTGCCAGGGTGTGGACGAGACTTAGGTGGGTCAGAGCTGGGAGCTAACCTGGCATAGTGCCTACATTTCCATAAATAATAATACGTTTCTGTGTCATTATTCAGGAGCTGGTGGGTCCAAGAAAGTCTGGCAATAATTGATGTTCAACGAGAGGGTATGTATATCCAAGCTTAGGGCCTGAGAAAATTTTGCATCGGGTGGCAAGCGTGGAAGATGTTTCCCTAGCAACAGAAACATGCAGGAGGCCATTGAAGAGGAGCCCCAGACGCAGCCAGCATGATTTCTCCCAAGCATGGCACGGCATGTAAGGCCATTCCTGCCCTGCTGGGCTTGTGAGCATTGGTAGAGGTGTCACTGCCCCTCCCAGACTCACGCTGCTCATATGAGAGGCCCGGCTGCTGTTGGCTGGGGTGGACAGAGGTCAGAGGTGCTGGTCCAGTCGGTGGACCTTGGGAATGTTCAACAGCCTAAGGACTGCCGCTGTTGCTGCTGCTGCTGCTGCTTAGGCAGGCAGACAAAGGTTGCAGCCAGAGTTGTGTGGAAGACAAAGACTGTGAACTGGCCATACAGCGGGGAGAATAGGTCCCAGTGCACAGAATTCTCAGTTTCTCTGGTTGGCTGCTGTGGGCACAGAGCAGTGGAATTGTCCCTTCTTTATGAGGAGAGCAACTGTGGCAGAGCCAGTGGCCATCACCCCGCACTAAGCAGAGCTGCAAAAGAAACAAAGGTGACTGCAGACAGCAGAAGCCAGGCCCAGGAGGAACTGGAGCCCTGAGCACAGATGGGCCTCTGATCGGCCACTGTATGTTTTGAATTGTGCTCAGGTGCTGAAGGAAAATAAGCTGGGTATAGACAGTCATAGAAAGAAATATGTAATTTAAAAATAATAAGTGAAGTCTCTAAATGAAAGAGGGAAAGAGAGAGATTAAAAATAAAATATTATGTGTTTAAAAAAAATGAAGAATACAATAGCAGAGGGCACTTGACCCCTTATAGTTTTATTTCAGTTATCAGCATAAAATAATTATATTTTCGGTAATTCTTCAAGTTCATACATCTTCTTTGAAAAAAAATCAAAATAAAACAAATTTAGATAAGAAGAGGAGAGGACTGAGGAATTAAATGCTAGGTTACAAGCACTGTAGACAATCCTTTGAATCAGATAAAGTTTTAGAGGAATCAAATCTAAACCCCTCAGCGCCACCATGTGACAAGATTGCGGAATGGCAACCCATAGAGATGCCGTATGCTGAGTAAAGAATACAGATTCTGTTTGATGATGCCACCTTAGAGCAATGTCATAAATTGCTTATGTGTTTCATTTTGTAGAGTTTGGAAAATTAAAGTATATAATACATTGATACATCATACGATTGATGCCTATTTAAAATTCCAATCGGTTTCTGCCTTGAGTTCTGGAAAGGCTGATTCTGAGAGTGCACATTTCTGAGAAGTGGTAGCTTTCTTGGAGATGCCTGTGCAGACTGGAGCCAGTGATGCGCCAGCATATTATCTGATAGAATACAACAATGCTTTAGACATTATGACGTAAAACATGCTACAGATATATCTTACAATCCTACGGGTCAAACCATTGTAAAGAGGTCTAACTACACTTTGAAGGAAATGCTCATAAAATAAAAGGGGGGATATGGAATCTCCCAGAGACAGATTAAATAATGCTTTATTGATTTTAAATTTTTAAAATTTCAATGATACAGGTAGCTCAGCTGCTAAATAGCACTGGATTTTAGAAAGGGCTGCTGAGCTAAACCAGCCTATATATGCGGTAACTTTGGAAAGGAAGTCAGGAAATATGTTGATTTGGGGGAGAGGATTTGTTTTTTTTTTTTTTTTTCACAGGAAATGAAAAGCTATGGGTTCCTCCAGAATTAATAAAGATTAGCTTGACCATTTGGCTACAGACACAGAGAAATAGGCCAAGAAGAACAGTAAAACAGGTGGTGTGAATGCTGATCCCTCTACACGTGACCAACTCTGAGACCGGCTGAAACATGAAGGCCTCTGCAGTGGCCAATGACGAACTTTGTTAGCTTCAGTGTCCTCATGACTTAATTTTACACGCCATACTCTCATATGACATGGATGGAGATTTCTATTACACTTTTATTATTCAGTCCAAATGAACGTTCACCTGCTCAAACATAGAGCAGAGAATCATTTTTAGCCGACTTATACACACTGCACATTCTATACCCATAGTCATGCAAAACTGTATGTTACCTTTAAAAGTTGATTTGCTTTCAGAGCAAAAGGACCAGACACTGATAAAGACAAGTAGCCCAGGTGATCCAGCCTCACAGACTGTCTTAATTTCTAGTTCCTCAAAGCTTGCATTCAAGACAACCTCAAAGTGGCCAGCTGAATTGGTCCAGCCTCACAGACTATTTCAGCCAAGACTCTGGTTAAACCCTGCCCTTTTTCATCCTACAGAGACTGGACATCAAATACTGTAGCTAGTTCTCCCAGGATTTGTCCAAGATCCCAATTTCCTAGGGTTCCCTCAAAGATTCTGTCACCTCTAGACAACAGGAAGCAATTCCAAAGATATGATGACCCCATTCCCAAGAGGTGAGGTGGGGTTTTGGTCCTTCAGTGGGCTGTGGATGTTTGTCATTGTTTAGGGGGTCAGTCACAAGTTGTTGTTGGCCCTGGTTAGGGAGGAAACAAAGTAAAGGAGACCAGATTCAGATCTCTCTCTCCCTCCCCCCTCCTCCTCTATTCTTTCTCTTTTACATAGTGTTAGGAGGAAAAGAGGGAGAGGGGATGAGAAGAAAAGGGGGGAATAGGGATAATAGGATAAAAAGTAGATTGTTAAATCTACTTTTAGATTAAAAAAGCAATTACAAGTCTCAAATATTTCATTTGATGGGTTATTATGTATTGATAGAAATTTAAGGTTATGCTTTTGTTATAACATGTTATATGTATGTTTCCACTCTTGTGTAAGGTATTGTACTCATGTAACTCATTTCAAAACGCATTGTAAAGATTCGTCCTTATGAAAGCTACTATTGGAAACTATTTAGGATAATTAAGAAACACAAGTGAATAATTAGTCACCTATAATACTCAAACTTGTGGTCTTGTTAGGTATTAGTTTAGTTAATTACAGAAACAAGCTTTATTTAGCCTGCTGCCTAGGTTTTAAAATTAGACAGATAGTAAATAGCTAGAAACAAATAACATCTGTCTATTTAGATGTACTTTACACAGATAGCTGGCCTTTGTCTTAGGGTTTCACTGCTGTGAAGAGATACCATGACCAAGGCAAGTCTTATAAAGGACTTTAATTGGGGCTGACTTACAGGTTCAGAGGTTCAGTCCAGTATCATCAAGGCAGGAGCATGGCAGCGTCCAGGCAGAATGTGAGAGTTCTACATTTTCATCTGAAGGCTGCTAGTAGAAGAGGGACTTCCAGGCAGCTAGGGTGAGGGTCTTAAGCCCACACCCACAATGACACACCTACTCCAACAAGGCCATGCCTTCTAATAGTGCCACTCCCTGGGCCAAGCACATAGAAACCATCACAGTCTTCAAACACTTCAGAGATCTACAGTATACAGCATTTAAGATTTTTTTTTTTTAAAAAATAAGGTTTATCTAACAGAGAGACACATCAGCTCCTGGTGGCACACCCATTTTATTTCAAAGAAGATAATAGGCTCCAAAGGACTTCCATAAGGATTTTGCTTCAAATGTAATAAAGCTGCCACTGGGCAAATAAACTTGTTCTTGTCTTGACTGCTGATAGCATATGTAGTCCAAACTGTGGACAAGCAGGACACTGGGAAGTCGGTTGACCAACTTTGCTAAGACAAGGTAGGTAGGCCAGTCAGTCCTTCCTAATTCCTGTTTCATAAATAAATCTGTCAGATGCTCTGGACCTGTAGGTTGAGGAAGATGACTGACCCAGTGTTACAGAGGACTCTTGGGTGACTGTCCAGGCAGCCAGTGGTGTCTGTCATTTCTACAGTTTTGGAAGCCACTTGCCCTGTGCTTCCTATTTACTTGGGTGAAATTTATCCTTCACAGACCTTAGTCTCACACAGAAGCTTGAGTTGTTTAGGATTTAAGAGAATGTTTTAAGGTCTAAAAAGATATTTTTGGGTTGATAAATGCAAGTTATGATAAAAACTGATTTCTGTACAGAACTTTGAGCTCACTGAGATAGGATAAATAGGAAAGTACTTTCTCCAGCGTGGCCAAATCCAAATGGACTGGACACTGGGAATGTAATTCTTACCTGGTAGTTTTCATAATTGCTCTTCTTGTATATAGTTGATTGATGTTAGAGAAAAAGTCATTTATTGGACTAAAAGGGGAGATGGTACTGTGTAAAGGTTGTCTTTGGATTTTTCACATTTGCTTTCTGTGCCGAGAGAGTTGGGTAGTGGCTGGACTTTGGTGTTGTTATTTTTTTATGGATCACCACCCGCCTTAGTATTTTGTAAACACACACCTCCCACATCTTCTGATTGATGCACTAAAGATCTGACAGCCGATAGCTGAGGCAGGAGAGGAAAGGCAAGACTTTGTGACAGAAAGGATTTGGGGAAAAAATTGAGAGGTAGGGGATTCTCCAGCATTACTTGGAGGTGGACAGACGGACCAGAGCAGAGCAGAGAGGTAAGCCTGGCCACATGGTGGGACATAGGCCAGGATTAGTCGGGATAGAGTAGCCTGAGGGAGGGGAGAATGCCCAGTAAGACCTAAGCTTTAAGATGCTAAGAAGCCTCTGTGCCATTATTTATATATCTGGTGGGTCTGAATTAGTCCTGCTATAAGATTACATGAACAGGAGTCACCCAGTCCCACAGAGCCTTTTTTTTAACACTGTGCTACACACAAACACACACACATACACACACACAGCATGTGTTTACACATGCACATTCAAACACATTCATGTGACCACTACACACTGACATGTACATGCATGAAAACATGTGTCTATGTACACACATTCAGACACATTCGTGTGCACACAGAATGTACATAAATATGCAATCCACCCAAGCACATGAAATTAGGCACACACATGCACACATTTATGCACAGGTAGGCATGTGCATATATGTACCTAAGACATACACACATACAAACATGAATAATGTACATATAACCAGATACACAGGGACAAACATGTGTCTTTACATGGACATATATAGTTGTAGGTACACATAAATAAACATACACTCACATGCATATAAGTAAGTATGCACACATGTATACACACAATGAGAAGGTGATCATGTTGGCTTCTTTACTATCTATGAGAAGCCCTGAACCACTACAGCCTATGTGTGCAGATACATATATGTATACACCTGCCTGTTCGTGTGCATGAGTGTGTACAACACACTTATTGGTGTGTATGTGCATATTTATGTGTGTGCTATGTGCACATATATGTGAATACATGGGTGTGTGTGCAAGTGCGTGCATACATGCAGGTGCCTAAGTCTTGGTGCCTGCTGCTGCCTGTCTTGAGCGCTTGTCCTGAATATTAGCATGCTCGCCTTGTGGCTCCTACTGTCCCCTCTTTAACCTCTAATGGCTCCACTTCTCACTCTGCCCAGTCTCCAACTCACCTCTTGGTTTTCATGAGAACTAATTCATCCTCAGGTGTGATAACAAATTGCTTCTACTCAAAAACCAATTTTTATTTCTTAGCTTTAAAGATTTACGCCCCGCCCCCACCCCGGCCGCCAAACAGCTAATGGTGGTTCTGTGCTACTAGTAAGTTTCTGGACTGTCCTGAGCCCCTGAAACTGCACTCGATCCACAGCCATATTTGGTACAAGCTACGAGTCCGCTCTCGAGTGTGGTAGTCTCTGCGGCATTTTAGATTGTGTTCTTGTGCTTCTCCTGGTCACCTCATTCCCCTCCCCCACCCACCATTTTCCCAAGATAAATCAGCCAGGTCAGTCAACACATTTTGGTGAAAAAGAAACAAGTTAGTCTTTTGACTTGACAAAGTACGCCATTCTAGGGGCAGAGGGGCCGGGGCACTCAGGAGCATGTGGAATTGGTGCTGCAGGGGCCAAGACAAGGCTCCTTTTGTGTTCTGGGACAAAGATAAAGTGTCCTGGCAAGATGGGGCCAGGGCCTTTCCAGCGCCAGCTCTGGCAGACGGGATTGGCTGGCAACGGTACAGCTCACCCCTAGTGATTGGATGGCCCGGCTTCTCACTACCTCCTCCTCTCTTGTAAGCAGACAATTGAGAGCTAGTGAGAGGAGTCATGAAAGTAAGCTGTTTGCCCTTCCTGGCCACCTGGCATTCACAGGGATGGGCATCCTCAGATCCGGGACTTGTGGGAGATTGAATTTGCTGTTTCCTTGGCTTTGGGGAGAGAGAAAGCTGGCCTTGGTTCTAGGTCAGGTGACTTTGGACTCTCGCAGCCTCTGGCTACCATTGGAAAGACAGCACAGCTGCAGGCCAATTCCATCTGTACGGACTCAGTGACGTGTCGCCTAATAACAGCAAGGCACATGCTGGATGCGGAGAGGGTTGTTGGGTTTCCGGATGCGGCTTTACATCTGGTATCGCATCTGATTCTCAATGTCACCCCTGTGCGGGAGGCAGGGCGCTCGTTCCCACTGAGTTAGAAACTGAAGTTCTGGGGAGGGATGACGCCATCAGGGTGGCTGCACAGGTTGGGGTCCTGAGTAAGGTGGTAAGAAACCTCCATTATGGAATTATTAGAGAGAACACTGGGCCACACCGCTAGCCCTGTGTTCTGCTCCGTATGTACTGTTCTGCCTTCTGCAGAGAATGCCCCTTTCCCACCCCCAGGTAATGGACTTTGCTTTTTATGACAACCTACCCTAGAGTAGGAAGGAAGAAATGCACTTGCTTCCCGGGGAAAGGAAAACTTGTATATCGTTTATAATTTTTTCTATGTGAAAGTTTTGGATTTTTTGGTTTGGGTTTTTTTTTTTTTTTTTTTTTTTTGGGCGTTTGTTTGTTTTTTAGTTTTAAGATGGGAGTTTCTTTGTGTGGCCCTGGCTGTCCTGAAACTTGCTCTGTAGACCAGGCTTTGAACTCAGAGATCTGCCGGCCTCTGTCCCTTGAGTGCCCCTAGGATTAAAGGCCGGTACCACCACTGCCATACCGACACCTGGCCCTATATGGAAGACTTTAAAGAAGGTGTGCTTGGCTGCACGACTCATTACTACACAGCTCTTCTTCAGCACCTGCTCTCTCATTGTCAGACAGAGAGGAACAGGGTAGAAGAGATCCTGGCTCCTGGAGCTGATAAGCCCAAAACTCTGGACCATCGCTGCATAGCAGAGTCATCTATGGGAAAGTTAACCAGTTTTATATGTCTGTGTCCTGTGCTAGGGCCATGGGACTTCTAATGGGGTGATTCTAGGCACCAGCTTTGCTGAGAACTGGAGTGTGAGGGTGTAAAGAAATGAATACCCACCCAGGAAAGGAAATTGGCCTAGGGAAAGGAAGCCACAAAAATGGGGTGACTGCAACATAGTGAACACCTATGGGGTCGCCGGTAAGGAGCCTATAGCACAAGGGACCCATAAAAGCTGCTAAATACATCATGGGAAATTAGAGAGCATGGCCCAGGCCATGGGAGACAAAAAGAACAAAACATGGGGTGAGTAGAGTGTAGGATGTATTTATTGTAAGGCCGCATATTTCTGGGAAGTCACAGGTGGACCAGAAAGCCCAGAGGTGGCCGATAGTCCCCCAAAACCTGCAGGAGTGCACACTGCCTCAAAGTCCATCCTGCATTTACCCTCTAACCCAGACGTTGAGGAAGACCTAGGTCACTGGATTTAAGGCTGACACCAGGTCTCCTCCTACCCTCCCTGCCCCTAAAGCCTGCCCATCTCACAGAAGCCTGGGGCATTGGGTAAGGAGCTGGGAGGAGTAAACAGGGAAGTCAAGGGCTTTAGGAAGGCTGTCCCTGCTGTAGAGTTTGGCAGCTGGGTGTATCTGACTGGGCCTTTGAGAGGCCCACAACTGGAGAGTGCTTCAGCCTCACAGACACGGGATACAGGGCCACATGCTGTGTTGAATGGTCTGTAAGGAAGCGATGAGCTCTGAGCATGGCTTGGATTCTGCTGTACCCTGTCCAGTCAGATCCAGAGCCACTAATACTAAAGCAGCACTTCAGAAAAGTGTTATAGGGAGTTGTGGTTGCATTCAAATCATACAGATCTCATTCATTTTCTTTTATTACGAGCCTAGATGCTATGTTCCAATGTATTACAATACTGTACTAAGAGGCTGGGTCATGCTATCTCCTAGAAAGATAGGTTGCCTTGGAGTTTTAGACTGGAATGTTGTTAAGAATTGTGCTTTAAGATGTTGAGTTGAAATATAAATCTGTGTTAGCACGTTCTGTTTATAATAGGATTTTGGAGCTCTGTGCTAAAACACGTTATTACATTGGAATGTAGAAACACTGTGTTTTGTTAGTGTGGTGTGTGTAAACTTCAATCAAGAGGAAGCCCATGGGACTGTGGGACTTTTGACAGGATCAGAGGGGTGCCTGGCCTGGATACCGGGGACAAGAGTTGGGTTCAGACTTGACAGTGGCTCCTCTAAACCTCTTTTTTTTTGCGGACTCAGAACCCCTACTTTCCTAGCAGGGGTTGCTAGACAGAGTTGTGTCTAGAGCTTCTCTCCTTCAGCCATGGGCCAAGTGTAGAGGGCCCTCACTCTCTGCCTCCTGAGTAGAAGAGAAGGAGATTGAGCTTACCTGGGAGTAAGGATCTTCACTGCTGCCAGGAAAAGGATGAAGAGAAAGTGACCAGGCCGAGAGAATCGCAGACCATAATGGGGAGAATCTGGGGATGGCAGCCAGCGGCTCACACCTGGCAGGCGCCTCTCACGTTGGCAGGCACCATGCTCCCCCAACAGTCCTTGTAGCCTCAGATGCTGACCATGCTGTTGCTGGGCAATTGGAACTGCCGAGTTCTGATCGCCTAGGACCACATCCTGGGGCGCAGTCCAACAATATTCCTCGTCAGCTCTCCTTCAGCTCTGTGTGGGATGGGCTCCTTCAGAACAGGCTTTGAACAAAAATATCTGGGCTTCCCCACACCAACCCTCACTGCCTCTCACTCACGGGGAAACAGAAGCAAGCAGCGCCAAGGCAGCTCGGAAGCATCCACACATTCACAGAGGCATTGCTCACCTCAGCTTTGCGTACATCCAGCTGCCCAACAGTCCAGCGATCTCTAATCCAAGACACTGAAGGGATTCAAAGCATGGTCTGGCTCTTGTCCATTAGATCTCGTCTTGGCCGTGTAGACATAGCTTATTTTACACTAGGGTTCTAAAGGTAGGGGAAGGTTGGCGACATTGGAGCAGACTCTGCTGGCTTCTTGTCAGGGCTTGATGGCCCACCTGTAAAGAAGAAAGGGAGGAAAGGGGATAGGCTGGTTAGGTTTTATGTCATTCTGACATAAGGTAGGGTCATCTGAGACAGGGAACCTCAACTGAGAAAATCCCTCTGTAAGATTAATTAGTAGTTGAGGAGAGAGGGCCCAGCCCATTGTGGGTGGTGCCATCCCTGGGCTAATGGCCCTGGGTTTTATAAGAAAACAGGATGAGGAACAAACCAGTAAACAGCACTCCTCCATGGTCCCTGCATTAGCTCCTGCCTCCAGGATCCTGGATAGTTTGAGTTTAGGCTTCCCATAAATGGGCTGTGACTCAGGATATGTGTGCTGGATAAATCCTCTCCTCCCCTTGTTGCTTTGGCCTTGATGTTCACCCTTAGACAGAGAGATTATGCAGAAGAGGCAGAGCAAAGGAGGCCACTATCTTTTTAACATTTTTTTTTAAAACAAACAAGCAGAAATCGAAGGCATGACCTGCGTGGCTCAAACACCTCTTATAGACTCTATCACATTTCAGTATGTCACAGTGGGGACAACCCAAACTTTGGTAAAAATTGACCACGGATATTAGTGTTCATGCACAAGCCATTTCCTGACAGGCTCTGTGTATTTCATTGCAAAGTTATATGGTAGCTCTGACCCCGTTGAACTAGAGACATACCCATAATGCTTAGCTTAATCCTTATCAACTAACAAGAACCCTGAGCCTGGAGAGGTTAAAGTTGTCCAGGCCTGGGTGGGCCCCATGCACTAGGTGTTCTAGTCTTGAAGAATGAAGTCATAGTTCATGGTCATCCTTCTAGGAAAAGAAAAGTGTACAGGAGTCGGAGCAGGAGCCGGAGAGGGAGAGTTTTTCTGGGGAAGCTGGGAACAGACAGAATGGGTTTCAGTAACTCAAGTCTCTGGATACTTTTTTCCTTACGTTTTATTTTTGAGAACTATAATATAATTATAACATTTCTCTCTTCCCTTTTCTCCCTCCAAACCCTTCCATATAACCTTCCCTGCTCTACTTCCAATTCATCACCTCGTGTGTGTGTGTGTGTGTGTGTGTGTGTGTGTGTGTGTGTGTGTGTGTTCCTATTGAGACCATATGATATTTGTACGTATTTGGTACTGGCAGACCTCTCCCAGCTTTCCTCACTGCCTTTCTCAGTTCTGTGTGTCTGTTTGGCACGTCCTTTGGTGTCATCCTTACATTTGGGCAGTCATGTTGGTGACACTTCATGGGTGTACCTTCTGATGTTAGTAGGAGACACAGTCTCACAGCAAACTCACCAACCCTCTGTCTCTTCCAATCTTTCTGCTCCTCTTCTGCAATGTTCCTTGGGCCTTAGGTGCAGGAGTGTTTTGTAGAAGTATCCACTAGGACTAGGTTCCATGATTCTGTATTTTGATTGGTTGTGAATTTCTTTAGTGGTATGTTACAAAGGACATTTTCTTGATGAAGGGTCAAGACTATATTTATCTGTGGGTAAGACAAATGTTTGTAGATTGTTGTTAGGAATTATGATATACTTTTGAGGGCTGATGGGCCTTTGAAAGGAGACAGGAGGCTGGGCTTGGCTCTGAGCCTTAGTAGTTTCATTGACTGATGTCCTTATTATGTGCCTATCACTATGACAAAGCGCGATTACCACAAGCAGCTTGGGGAGGAAAGTTTACTTCACCTTACAGCCTATAGTCCATCATGGAGGGAGGTCAGGGCAGGAACTTGGAGGCAGGGACTGTGGTGGAACCCTGCTTACTGGCTTGTTTTCACTGGCCTGCTCAATTTTCTTACAAATGGTAAGACCACCTGCCCAGAAGTGGAACTGCTTTCAGTAGGTCAGGCCTTTCTACAGCAATCACCAATCAAGGAATTGCCCCATAGGCCAATGTGATGGGGACATGTTCTTAGTTGAAACTTCCTCTTTGCAGATGATTCTAGTGTATGTCAAGCTGACCTAGAAAAAAAAAAAAAACCCAACCAGCACAACTGTCTGTTCTCTTTCTATTTCACGAGCTTATTTTTGTCTGTAAAATAAGGCCTAAAAATGAACTTCTTTCTTAAATATATTATTATTATTATTATTATTATTATTATTATTATTATTATCATTATTATTAATGTGTACCCATGTTTATGGTATGTGCACGTGCAGTCATGCGTTTATCGTGTGTGGTGTGAGTGTGGAGGTCAGAGAACAATATCTTGGAGTCAGTTCATTCACTCCTTCCACTGTGGTTCCCCAGAATAAAATTCAGATTGTTGGAGAAAATCGCGTCTCCACAGAGCCATGGGTGTAAAATTCTCATCCAGTATGACGTGAATACAGACAAGGCTAAGATAGGCCTTACGTGCAGAAGGCAGAGAACAGGGTACCGTGGAAGGGGTGGGTGGAAAGGGAAGTGGATGGAGAGGGTATGATGAAGGACTTGCTGAGGAAAGGTAGCCTCCTGAAGATGGGGCACGGGGCAGGCAATGACTAGACTCAGGTCTGTCTGATGCTAACTTTGCTGTTACTTCACAGTGTGACCTTCAGGTGATGCCCTACCCTGTCTGGGTTTCGGTGTCCTCCTAGAAAACATCAGTTCCATTGGTGAAGCCTTTTTAGATCCCCTGATGTGTACTTGAAAGCCTTAGGATGCCTGACCCAGGACACTGGATACACTGGTCCAAGAGGCTCATTCTCGTGGTCATACTTGGAGCACCGCTATTAAATACGGAACGCCCAGTTCCTGAATGGGACGTGGAGGAGAGCTAAGGACGGCGGGAAGCAACCCCAGATCGTATCCAGTCACTTATGGTTGCTTGCTGGGGGCAGTGGGAACTGAAAAATAAAAGCAAACTAAGTCCCTGTGGTATGGCAAAGAAGAGTGAACCACGCCTAGCTCCTGTCCCCAAGGACTCACATTTAAGGGTCGAGTGCTGCCATTTGCTTTGTGGAGGTGTCAAAGTGTCTCATCCTCCCCACAAACTGACATTTTAAAATAAATATATAATGTTCATCTTTGTCTTTTAAAGTTACAATTGATTTAAAGGGCATTTTTTTTATGGTGGTATAATCACCTCAGATACCTCCTGGTTACCCTTTACATGAGATACCCTTTCCATCGATTCTCTTTCATTCTGTGCATGATATCTGACAGAGAAGATCTTCTGTAGGCAACAGAGAGTTGAATTTTATCATAATTGAATCCATCCATCAGTCTATGCCTTTATGGATATATGTTGAGTGTGCGTGCATGCCTGTGTGTGTGTGCAGGGGTGTGCTTGCCATGGTG
Source organism: Micromys minutus (assembly GCF_963924665.1). Classification (NCBI taxonomy): domain Eukaryota; kingdom Metazoa; phylum Chordata; class Mammalia; order Rodentia; family Muridae; genus Micromys; species Micromys minutus. Next base: position 36,195,739 of record NC_137952.1, on the reverse strand, counting down.
TGTGTATGATAATCAGAGGATGGCTTCAGGTGTCAATCCTGACTGAAGGAACTCTGGATAGTGTGGTTCTTGCAGACCTTGCTCTCCCTCCACTCCTTCCTTGCTAAAAACCATTCAATTACGTTCCTATAGCTGGCCACCAAGGTCTATTTCTTTGTTTGGTCACTTCCTCCTCCTAGGGCTGACAACTAAGGTCCGGCTATCAAAGTATTGAAGTTCAGCAATCAAAAGCCCCATCTGGCTCACCTAATTAACACACCGATTAACAATAAAGACCACATCCTAACACGGAGGTTTCCCATTTTACCTTTATAAACGGCCATTTTCCTATGTGCCACATCTGCCTTCTCTATCCAGAGGCAGTCCTCTGTTCCACTGAGAATTGGACTTGGGGGTCCTGAGCCCACCCTTTTCCTTTCAGAGAGTGTCTCTTAGTACACATACACCCAGCAGTGGATCAGCCCTTGAGCTTCCTCCTCTCTGCACCCTTGGTCTTACCACCACACTGGGATTACAGAGTGTGCTGCTGTCTGGCTTTATGTGGGTCCTGGGGATTTTAACCCAGTCCCTGTGTTTGTGTGCCAAGTGCTTTATTCACTGAGCCATCCCCTCAGTTCAGTGCCTTTTGACTGAAAAGTTTAACCCATTTACATCTAATGAGTTACTGATAATTACTTTAGTTGCTTTGTTACTTGCTTTCACTGCTGATAGTATCTTTCTCTTAGTCCCCCACAACCACCACCACTTTCTTTTCTACTTAACTGTTTTGTTCTGGTTTGTTGTTGATGCTTTTTTTGTGTGTGGTTTTTATTTCCTTTTCATTTTTTTTGTGTCTGTTGATTTTTTTTCCAGGATCCCCCATCCCCAACTCCCAACCCTCATCCCTAATCCCCTGCTCTCTTCACTCCCCCATCCCTACTTTCTTCAATATTACAGGTTCATTCTCTAAGACAAGGTCTTGCTTGGTAGCACGTACTGGTTTGAAATTTGCTGTTCAGACCAGGCCAGCCTCTAGCTTGCAATGATGCCCTGCTTCTGGAACTACTGGCGCTCACCATCTTGCCCTGCCATGATACATCTGGTCTTCTAAAGCAAGGGTAAATTTGGAGCTTTCCTTCATTTGGGGCTGAGAGCATTCTTTCTCTTTTCTCAGTAAACAAAGCCTGACCCCGCCGTGTGTCCTGGTCATTTTCTCCCATGTGGCAGTGTTCCTGGGTGGTGGGGAGGTCTTCCTAATTTTTTTTCTTTTTGTTTTCCCTTGTTTCACTGTTTAGGGCACAACAACAGATGCTTCATCTTGTCACCAGTCCGTATTTCCTACTTTCGTGTTTTTGTCTTTTCAAGACTCTGTTTAGGACAGCGATGGCCACTCTCACCTAGCTTAGACATTACTCAATAGTCATGAAGTTACTAGAGTAAAGCAACTATGCAGACAATTATTAAATGGCTACTAACAGGACTTTAATTCATTTGTATTTTACCTCCACAAACCAATACTCAACAATATAGCAAAGTACCTACCAACAATCCGCTCCACTCCAAAATCTCCCTACTGACCAAGTTAAACTAACAAGAAATGCTATCACAGCTGTTACTTTCGAGGAGCTGGAAACACTTTTTGTAGAACAGAGCTATGGAGTTTCAAGTTAATATCTCAATGAAAATTCCTAGGAGGCCATCACCGTCTGTTAACATGAGAGACATTTATTCGGTCATGTCAATGAACTATTTTATAAAAAAACCTCAGGTCCTGCTGTGTTCTCTCTGAAAAGCATAACATTACAGTGGCCATTTAAGTATGACCTAGACCTCTCCATAAACCTAATATGTATTTTTATAATATATAAACATAGCTAATACTCATGTATTTGTTCTTTTAAATAAAAATTACCATATAGAAAGTCCAGCTTCCTGTATAGGAAATCGTTTTTTTTCTTATTACTTTTAAGGTTATAATATAGTCACATCATTTTTTTCACTTCCCTTTCTTCCCTCTAACCCCCCTCACCCCTTTGCTCTCTTTCTAATTCTTGCCTTCTTTTTCTTTAATTGTTGTTGCATACACACACACATACACACACATATGCATATCTTAACATAGAAATACAATCTGATCAGTCTTTCTAATGTTACTTGTATGCATATGTTGTCAGAGCTTGACCATTGGACCATCAGCTGGTGTACTCTTCCCTGGAAAGACTGTCTCTCAGTCTCAGTAATTCTTAGTTGCCTGTAGCTCATTGTCTAAGGCTGAGTGAGGCCCATGATCTTCCCTTCTTCCAGGTTATAGTGTCTATCAGTGACATCTTTGCCCAGGTCTTACATAGGCAGCCATGTCGGTAAACCACACTGAACATGCCTGATCTCATCTGTTAGTAGACATTTAAAATATGTCCTAAAACAATAGAAATGGGTCCTACCCATACTTAGCTGTGGTTCTATGGCCTGTCGGATTGCAGATATCTCTTTATGATTTTCACTGGGATCACACAGATCTCAACTTCTTAAACTGCAAGTTTAACTCCATGTGAGGTCTCATAACGGAATGTGGTAGTTGAGTGGGAAAAAAATCTGGCAACAGTTCAGACCCTAATGTGGAACGAATCTGAAGTTGCAGGTGGTGTTCACGCATGTTGCACCTTGAACTTCAGGGAAGCCTGGTTCCGAACACACGTGGTACTGCACACACCATGATCCAAACCAGTGCTGAAGATCCTGGCTTCTGCCCATGACCACACGTGGCTTATTGAACATGCCTTCCACATTCTTTAGCCACAGGAATCTGTGGCCTGTTGTGTGTCCTGCTCTTTTTTCTTAACAAAGCCCGGTGGGTAGTCTCTGCTTGAGAGAGATCAGAGTCAAAATAAACAGTAACATGCAGCATGCTAGGAAGTTGTGAGTAAGGTTTGCAGGAAGAACCCAGGAGCGCAACCGTTACTTCTTCCAACATAGCAGCCACACTAGAGAAACACGGAGGCCGGAGCCCAACAGATGCCACAGAACTGTCTACTGTTTTGAAAGTGTCTGCTCCTTAATTGCATGTATACTTGGTTGTTTTAAACCTTAGGCTGCTAGCTTCTGTGTCAATTCATCCAGTTCCTGAGCATGCAAACTTGATGCTTCCATTAAGGAACAAAACCTTGGAGTTTTCCTAGCCTGCTAAAGCACACTGGCTCGGAAGAAATGCACCGGACACGGACAATGTACTGGCATGGAGGGAGGTGATACGGAGCCAAAGGCCAAAGGGAAGGAGTGGCTTTGGAGCTTAAAGAAAAGAAGGAAGAGGCAAGGAGAAACCAAAGAAGGAACAAAGCATGGGGTGGAAAATCTGGTCTGTCCTGGGTCCTGTTCAAAGGGAAGCAGAGAACATGGAGTTGAGCCAGGACAAGCAGCTGAGCCCTTGTTATAATGCGGCTAGGAATCTATGAAGGGTATGAAGAGACTTGTAGTTTTCTTTGAAAGGAACAAAGTTTCCATTCAAATGAAGCTTAGAGCTGAAGCAAATACACTAAGGAAAAGTCTACATAGACACCTGGGCCAGAGAGCTGGGATCAGGCACAGCTTTTGGTAAGAATTGGGAGGCTGAGGAGTTCAGTAAGAACAGATTGGCAGCTCCCTGTGGGCTAAGGGAAGGCCAGGCTGAGTAAACCAAGTCTGGCCCTAAGAAAGGGAAATGCTCTGGCTTCATGGGATGACTCCCTCCCTCCCTGTCTCCCTCCCTTTCTCCCCCCCCCCTTCCCTTTCTCCTAGAAGAGGAGATATATTGCTTCTCTGGGCTGAGCTGAGACAGTATCTTTGAGGTCTGTGCTTTTTGAATGGGCAACTTTGAGAAAAATGAGGAAGCTGGGGCCCAAGGGCGGAAAGTGACCCCAGTGCTCGTCTCCTACAGTGTGGTGAGTCAGTTTCCTATGATGCGGAAGTGTCAGCATTTTCACTGTGTCTTAGGTTAGAATTCAAGGGTCAGGGTCATCTGGCTGGAGTTCTGACCCCACTGGTTCACAGCGTGAGGCTGTGGGGGCTGCTGCTCTTCCTTGAACTTGTTTACTCTTGGGCTCCACAGAGGTGACAGTAGTCCTGAGACACCGGTTAGCACAAGCTGTACACAGTAGTCGGCAGGGTTCCTGGTCACTGTGAGTGTTCCCCATTAACACTTCTAACGACATAATGGTTACTGCCACAGCTCTACTTTTGAACAAGGGATCTCACACTTGGTTTGATACCTCTGGACAGACAGACTCTACCTTGGTCTTGTGTCCAAGAATGTCACAGTGATCCCTTCTTCCTGTTCCCTCCACCTTAGCCCTAGAGCTCACCTGTTTGCAGGCCCGGAAGGATGTCTTAAGTCAAAAGGCAGTGTCAGGGATGGAAGGAAAAAGGTGGTGACAGGAAGAACAGGAGGGTGGCTATTCGTGCTCTAGCTCCGGGTCTAATGAAGAGACTGAACAGGTAGATGCTAGAGCTCCTCCTTAAGGTGCATTGGAGCTGCATGTGCCACAGTGACAAGAGCGTGGGAAGAGAGTGTCCCTGGCTTCCCCATCCCCCTGCCAGGAACCAGGCAGGACCCAAGGCTGCTGCCTCTAAGGGCTCTGTCATGAAGCACACAGTGGTAGGTTACTGGATTCCACACAAGCCAAGCCCTTGATCTGCATGTTTGAGGAAACCCTTTGTTCCTTTCAAATCTCTATTCTCTCAGCCGGCTGGTACAGCGACTGGAACAGTCGGGTTTTTTTTTTTTTTTTTTCCTTCTTTTTCTCTTTGGGTTTTTAAAAATAACTGGCTTGTGAGTTCAGACAGAATTGGGTTCCAATCTTGGTTCAGGGCCAGGGACTTCTCTATCCTTTTAACCCCCTCAAAGGTCCCATAAAGGGGAAGAACCTGAAGACTAATCAAGGTAGAGGCAGACAACCAAAGGCGGCCTCTAGGTCCAGTCTAATTCAGAGAGACTGAACAATGTAGATAGCGGGGTGTACAGTCTATGATAGCAGGGAAGGGTTAGACCAACACTGGCGGTGAGTAGATTTACCATCTACTCTAGAACGGGGAATAGTTTATCGGGTAGACTGCAAGAGGACATCAGGATCAATTAGATTCACACACACACACACACACACACACACACACACACACACACACCTATACCTATACATATATAATATTAGTGGTCAATGTCTCCGTTTTAGAGAAACACTTTTGCTTAGGATGAGTTTCTTGTGTGCAGCTTCCTAGCATGCAAAGAGACACAGCCCAGGCTGGCGGGTGTGCAGTCTGAGGGGTTGGCATGTGCGGCTGCACACATAATTTCTGACTTTCCAATCTCTGGCATGCAAATCATGCCCATGCAAATGTGAGCAGCCCTGGCTGATTAAGGTTCCGTCCCGGTCAAAGGTTTTGGTCACAGGGCACTTGGCTCTGTGGTATGCAACTTTCCAAGACTAGCAGCTAAGGATTCCTGGAACGTGCTTGTGAACTTTCCTTAATTGGGAATAGACTCCATTTTCCTGGTCTCCTGTTAATGGCCTTCTATCCACAAAAGGCACAGACAGCATGATGGGGATTCCTATACTGTCTGAACTCCAGGTGCCCCATCTCTTTCTGGAGCTCAATTTTCTTTGATATAAAACCAGGAGCCCTAGGAGATGTGGTTACTTTCTTTGTCGGTTTTCTATGTCAGTTCATGCCTGACATCGGTAATCATTTTTCCACATGCAGTTTGGATTCTCTCTAAGAATGCTTTTTAATACAGAGCTCCAATTATCCGCTATCGATTGTACTTGGCCTTCAAAATGAGACCTTTCTCCCATTCTGAGACAGGATCATCTCTAAGGGACCAACGTGGAGTAGGTATGCAATAAGTATTTGTTGCATGAATGGGCAATTGTTTCAGCTATCATTCCATGCCAAGGCTATTTTAAGAATTGTTTTAACAGGGAACAGCAAAAGTTCATGATGTTAATGTAATGTGTATAGGAGATAGGCAACAAGCAAATAAAAAAATACATACTTCATGCTTAGTAATGAGTAGTTGTAACAAATAAACTCAAAGCAACCGGAAGTGTCATTGGCCAGGGCACATTGTAGATTAGAGGTCAGAGAAAGCCCTCTGAAGTGGGAACATGGGAACACAGAAGTCAAAAAAAGAGGGCCTCCTGGGACCCGTCTAGATTTTTAATCTAACTTTGTCTGACTGTAAGACTGAAATCTTTTAAAAAAGATTCTAGTGGGCCAGTGATTTTAGTCACTGTTCTATTGCTGTTACAAAGCATCATGACCAAGTCAATTTGTAAAGAAAGCATTTAACTGGGGCTCACAGTTAAAGAAAGCAGGAGCCCATGACCATCATAGTGGGAAGCATGGTGGCAGGCATGGTGCTGGGGCAGAGCTAAAAGCTCACACCTGATCTGCAAGCACAAGGCAGAGATGGGAGCAGGAAGGAAGGGAGGGAGGGAAGGAGGGAGGGGGATGGAGGGAAGGAGAGAGAGAGAGAGAGGGAGGAAGAGAGAGAGAACTAACTGGGAATGGTTTGGTCTTTCGAAGCCTCAACTTTCACCCCCAGTGACACACCTCTTCCAACAAGACCATATCTTCTAACCCTTTCCAAATAGTTTCACCAATTGGGGGCCAAGCGTTCATATAAAAGTCTATGAAGCCTACTTGCATTCAGACCACTGTACCCATGTATCTAGGACTCTTAACAAAATTGTAGATTTCCACTGCTCCCATAGTGCATGGCTAAGATCCCACTGTCCCTTTGTAACCCCGAGAGTCTAAGATTCTCTGAGGCACTGCTGCTTAAAAAGACTAGGAAACATTGTCTATCCTCTTCCTCCTGTTCCTAGGAAATAGATCTTAAAAATTTATTTTATTTTATCTTGTTCTCTATTTTAAAAGATAGCTTAATAGAAAAAAATCAGTCAAAACCACCGATTCTAATTCTAAGTGCCACAGTAAACTGAGGGCAGCACGGATAAACACCCAGAGAGCCTGACATGCTAGCACAGGGGGTTGTTCCTTCAAGGGAAGGAACGCTGTACCTGTCACCCAAAAGGCTGAGTGAATGTGCATCCTAGCCTGCTGTTACTTGTGCCATCTGTGTGGCTGGGGACCACACCATATCCTTATCATAACCTTGTTTTTTTTTTTTTTTTTTTTTTTTTTGGTTTTTGTTTTGTCCAGTCAGTCTATAGACCACCATCTTTCTGAAGGTGTCACGTGTACCTTGGAAAGACTTTTGAGAGAGTCACATCTGATGTTCACTTAGCTTACTTTATTTCTCAAGAAAAATTTATGTAAGTTTTATTGTTCACCCTGGACTGATCTAATTATCACTGAGAACATTTTCACCAAGTTCTACTGTGCTTAAAATAAGTCACTTGGGGGTCAGACTCTCAAAGTTTGAGCTAACACCGGCTACTGTCATGCTGAACAGAACTGCCCTCTTACCTCCCACGGATCACCACTACCCTGGAGGTGGAGGCTGCACATACCTCACAAGAAAATCTTTCTTTAGGTGGGAGTGGAAGGCAAGAGTTCTGTTCTCTCATCCAAGGAGTCTCCGCTGTAAGAGAGGGTGAAATAACATGAGCATTTCTCAGTCTTCTGAGCAAAGCATTTTATACAATTATTGAGACATCTGTTAGCAAGATATTCAGAGCAAAAGCTGTGAAACTTCATGCAAGTGACCATAAAATTCAATCCTTGGTTTCCTGAACAAGGACCCATCGACGTTGCCAATTGGAGTCGCATAGGAGCTAATGTGAAAAGACCATGAAAAGGGGATAAAATCCCTGTCAATTAGTTTTCGATCTCAACTGCAGGGATGTACTGCTTGGGTCCCCTCCAGGAGGACCATAAAGAGGAAGATCCTCCAGACACATCTCAGCAAGGGGCTACTTACTGCTTCTTCATTTAAAGAGACTGGCTTAGTTACTTATGCGGCCTCCCCTTTCAAATGCCCCAGGTTTATATCCAAGTAAAACAATATTCATTCTCATCAATCTGATTTTATAAAGTCCATGTTGCCTCCCTTCCAGAGACTACTTAGAGAAGACGCGGGACATACTCAACAAGGAAATGGTTGGAAAGAACCTCTTACCAGACCAGCACCTCTGATGTCTGCGATTTTAAATCCTTAAGACCCAAATGTGTGTCAACATTACCAATTTACTTTTGAGTTTTTAAAGAATCTCAGAAAATATGTTACTGCCAATGGCATGCATGCTCCATTTACTAAAACGATATGGGAATATTCAAGCAAGGATATTGTTACTCTTTGGGACAATAAGCAAATATGTAAAGCTTCCTTGGCCCCAGGACAATACTTAATGTGGAAAGCAAAATATTATTATGAATGTCATGAACAGACAAAAAACCATAGCAATAACGTTCCTATTAGCTCAGACATGCTTTGGGGGAGTGGACTAATACAGTGATACTCTAACACAGATGAATGGTTTGGCCCAGCATTCTGACCAAGTACACTTTTGTGCACTGCAAGCCCAGCTCCTGATCATGGAGAAACTGTGGGTCCCCTAGTCATTTTAAAATAGAAGGTCAATGAGCCTTGGCCTGAGTTTCCTATTCAAGTTAGGAGAAAACCATACCAGAAGATAACTCAAGGGGAAGCTGTGGACATCCTGGTCGGGCAGCTAGAGCTCGATGGAAATACCAGTGTAGAGCTGCCATAGCGCCAGAAAAACATGGCGCCTTTTCTACTTGGGTTACAGTCACTCCAGATGCTGGCAGCTTGTCTCATAGCAGCAGCTATTTAAAAATCTTTTCAAAGGGGACCTTTCTTTGAATTCGAGAATAAAGAACACTGGAAAATTCGGTACAAAAAAAAAAACAAAACAAAACAGCCCCCCCCCCCAAAACCAAACAAACAACCAAAAAAAAAAAAAAAACCAAATAAACAGAACTAGCAGTCCAGCCCCTCGCCTTTATCCATGATGTCAAAGAGGAAAACACTAGGCTATGGAACTTCAGTCCAAATTTGACAAGGATAGTAATCCTTTAAATTCCGAAGGAGAAAGTCCCCAATTTCAGAATCAAGGGTGAAATTCATGCAGTCAAAAATAAACCAGACTCAAAAACAGTATCCAGTCACTCAGGAAGAAAAAATGGGGCCCAGTGCAAGGAGATTAAATCCCTTAGCTTTATGGACAAGACCTTTATCTGAGGATGAACATCCTATGTTGACATTATACACGGGAAACTATTCCTTTAGAAGCATGCTAGATAGTGGGGCAGATCCTTCAGTTATTATCAGTAACAAGGGGGCTGGAGAGATGGCTCAGCGGTTAAGAGCACTGACTGCTCTTCCAGAGGTTCTGAGTTCAAATCCCAGCAACCACGTGGTGGCTTACAACCATCTATAATGAGATCTGATGCCCTTTTCTGGTGTGTCTGAAGACAGCTACAGTGTACTTATATATAATAAATAAATCTTTTTTTTAAAAAAAGGGCCCCCATACCAGCCAATGTCCCACAGTCCCCCCCTTCACAAGGTTCTGGAGGCCAACAGGATTCTTTAAATAGTACAAAAGACTTAAATTGGACTGGCTAAGATTCTTCCTTTAAGACTTGTATTGTCTCAGAGTTTTCATATTATCTGTGGGGAAGAGACATATTACAACAAACACAAGCAATGGTTACCATTGCTGCAATGAATCATCTGATAATTATAATACAAAAAGGTATAAGGCCCCTAATTGGTGTCATTCCTCAAGGGGACATCCACACAGCTTTTACAAGTACAATGAGTCTTTGATGACCCAGTATGGATTAATCAAAGACCCCTTCATGGGGAAAAGTTAAAACAAGCCCTACTTCTAGTGCAGGAACAATTACAACCAGGACATTGAACCTTTAGTCGGTCTCTGGAATTTCCCTACTTTCATAACTCATAAAAAGGCAATAATAAATTTCCACTGTTATGTGATCTCAGGGGCATACATCTTACTATGAGAGCAATTGGGGTCGTCCACCAACTGCTCCCTATTTTTACTATGGTTCCTCAAAGACATTATATTATTATATTTGACTTAAAAGACAGCCTTTTCTCTATTCCTTTATATCTTAATAATAAGGAATGTTTCACATTCTATTTCTAAACAATCAACAGGAATCAAGGAGAAGTTTTTTTGTTTTGTTTTGTTTTTTATCACAGGGATGAAAAACAACCCCACCATGTGTCAATATTGCACACATAAAGCACTTAATCTGGTGCTGACTAAATTTCCCAAGGTATTGGTCATTCTATTCATATGACCAATATAATATGAGCTCTCTTGCTCATCCGATCAATACTTAAGCAAGAGCTTAACTTTAGTATTAAATAAACTAAAAGCAACATTTAAACAGAATTTCAGATCAAGTAACAAGTACTACTTTACAATTATTTAAGATATTATTATGCAACAACAAATTTACCATCATCCTTTCTGCTTAAAATGTCCCAAAACAATATTTCCTTAATTAACAACAACAACAACATCACCAAAAATGGAGCCATATGGATTTGGCAGGTCCTTATCTGCCCATCAGCAATTCGGATTTGCTTCTGTTCTTTAAGTAGCTTTCTGGAGACTCTCAGGCAAATTTTGTAAGAAACCTATCTTACAAAAGTTAAGTTATCAGCTTATTAATTAGTGCTGCCACTAAAGTGGTAGCTTATAGAATTAGTCTCTTACTTCCTTATCAATTATTTATCCTTCCTTCGTCATCTTTGCCTATTGGATTTCTCTAACAGAGATTATGCATGTCATAATTATCTGTAACTTCTTACAAGAAAGTATAGACTTAATGATGATGAGAAGAACGGTCCGGAACAACTTACTGGTAAAGAGACCACAGAAATCACTGCGCCATTAAACAAAGCGCAGGATGATTATTTGTTCCTCACTGATAGTAATTGGCAGGTAGTGTTAATGTGTATCTCAGCACACATACATAGTCATTATCCTGAAGATCCCCTTTTAAGATAGTTTCGAAGGTACCCCATGAGTATTATCTAAAGTTACAACTAATAAATCTCACAGAGATCCACTTCAAAGGTACAAGGAGGCACAAAAGAAAGATTGTGCCACTCTGGCTGTCACAGTCACTGGGCATTTACTGGATGTTTCTCTGCCATTAAATCTTGTAACTGACTCTGCTGTTACAATGTTACAATGTTACTCAAATGGTTTCTCTTTTAGAAACTGCGAGGCATAAGCCCAAGACCACTATTCCACAGTTACTGCTTTCCCTTCAGACATATCTCTATGATAACAAACTCAACTTTTTTTCCTAACTCATAACCTGGCTCCTTTTAATTTTCTTTCCAGGTCTGTTAGCATCCGCTAATACTCAAGCCAATGTGCTGCAGCCTCCTTGCCCCCTAGTGCTTTCTCTTTACAGACCACTCGAAAACCTCATAAACTTCATCAAAATGCAAAATCGTTAAACAACATTCTCCTTACCTCTTGAAGGAGCACAACAAGCTATTTGAACCCGCCCTTCCTCCTCTTTCACCCCACTGCCCTCTGCTGGCGCAATTAATCCTCAAGGATTAAAATCTAATGCCATTTGGCAAATATTAGTCGTATCGCAGAATTTGGAAGTTTAAAATACGTTCATGTAACGGTTGGTGCTTTTTCTAATAATGCTGCTCCTTCTTCTCAAAGGCGTACAATCATCTTGGATACCACCTTCGTTTACCTCTTTCTCTTCTTCCCATTCAAACCAAACACTGACGATGGTCCAGCTTATATTAGCAAATGCTTTAAGGAATTTTGCAATTTATGGAGTATTAGTCGTGTTACTGAAATTTCTTAAAACCAACAGTGTCAAACTACTATGGAACACCACCATCAAATACTTAAATGGCATTTTTAACAGGGGCACGGGGGGTATACACCCACCCAAATCATTACATATGCTACACTTAGCCATGTTTACTTTAAAATTTTTTAATTTTTAAATTAAAAATGATAATGCCGATTTTGCTACTTCAAAACATTTTGCCTCCAGGAAACACAGCCTAATGTTTAATTTTGTAAAATGAAAATACTAATCAATAGAAATGATCGATTGTTCTTCTAACATCAGGGTGAGGTTATGCTTAAGTCTTTCCAGGTAATGAATGAAGTCGCAGATGGCTCCTGTTCCAGAGCATCTAACCAGGACAGCATTGGCTTGGGGAGACAGAATACAAGGTCACAATACTACTGACCTCCAAAATGATGCTATTATGCTGACTGATTGTATTACATGTTATTTCTCAGTTTGTCCATATAGAATCCTAATGCCTTTTGTCAGGGGTCAGAGAGGTGTAACCCTAACAGAAGACAGTATGATGCCATTTTGCCATGATAGGGACTTTTTTGTTTGTTTGTTTGTTTGTTTGTTTTTATAGTTTTTTGTTTTTTTAATTACCAGTACCAGGAGTGATTACAAGAATACAAGAAGAGATTTTAAAATGACCTCTATGGTTAGTGAAACTACTCACATTACAGCAAACCTATTAGTAGAGATTAGCCAAAAAATGTGTGAATTGAGAACCACAATTTTACAAACTAGAGATAATACTATATATCATTTGCTGCTTGATTGTAACCTTGGTTGTCAACAATTTCATGGTAAATGTTCCTCTAACGTGATAGATTTTTCTCATACTACTGATGGTCAAATTAATGATCTGTATACAAGGATAAAGCGACCTTTGAGTGTCTGTCCTGGTTAAGATGGCTGTCCCCTTTCCTTGGTCCTCTGCTAGGTATTATAGATAGTTCTGCATCTTTATGATGGTTAGATGAACAATTGAAGTGATTATACAGCCTTAGTCTCTACTACAGCCCCAACTTTGTCTTTAAAAGGGGGAGGGGCAGATATTGGAGGCATGGAGGGCCTTGTGCTCACAGATAAGTACTAGAGGAACATGGAAAGTTGGCACACATGGTTGTTCCTTCAAGGGAAGGAATGCTATACATGTTATCTTCCCAGAAGGCTGGGGAAGGACAAGCATTCTAGCCCAGTAAATTCTATGCTATTTGTGTGTCTGCAGACCACACCAGACCCTTCCCCAGGCCTTTCATAGACTCATTTGTCTCAAGTCAATCTATAGAACCTATCTCCATGGAAGATATTGCATATACTTTACAAAGACTTTCAGTGTAGTCACATTCAATCTTTATTTAGCTTGCTCTTCTCCTTAAAGAGACTTATGCACACGTTGCTATGCACATGGGAGTTAGTTAATTCTCAGGAGGAAAGTTTTCACCACATTGTGCTGTCCTTGAATACGCCAAAAATAAATCAGTCAGGGTCAGACTCCTGACACTGTGCTGAATCCCCAGATCGTTACTCTTCAGGTTGTGGAGGTCTCAGAGACACCCTCCACCTCCCACGCAGTAAACAAATGATCTAGTGCTGCTCTGATAGCTTAGCTGCAGCAATTCCATATATGCCCATTTAGGAAGTTCCTGAAACTAACAGAGAGAAGTGAGACTAGTTGGTGGCAGTGCTTTGCCTGACTCTGGCACCTGAGGCTGACGCTCCTAGGGGTGGGCTAATTCTCATCAAAAACCCAATAGTCTGGATCAAAGCCTTAAAAAGATTACTGGAACAGCATGCATATAATCTCTAGAAGCTCAAACCAGACTAAAATTTAATATGGAGGAGGGCAAGTGGCCACCCCATGAGGAGCCTATGCATTTGATTGCTTCTGGGAGAAGGGGAGTCAGTTTTCTTTAATGGTGTATGACACCTATTGCATTAACCACACTGTGGGGCAAAGGAATAGGTGACCAACACAAACTGGACTTGATGGGGCTTGGGAAGTGAACATAAAGTTGGATGGGGTAGGGAGGTTTCGAGGACCGGGGGGAAGTTGGGAGAGAGGGATGAATATGATCAAGATACATTGTGAAATTCCTAGAATTAACAAAAACATTATTTTTGAAGAATGAGTTAAACATTGGTTTTCAACTACAAGGATTTCATGAAACAGCAGGCTTCACAAAACTGGAAGGAAATGGTACAAATGCTCCATTCTAGAGATGTGTCAAGTTCTGCAAGAGCTCATGGTAGGTAATTCATTGTTTGGGGGGGGCATTGAAAAAATACCTCAGGGAGGAGCTACTGGTGTTTGAGCTGGGTCATTGGAAGGACATGGGGAGGGGTGAATAAAAAAAAAAGGAGGTCGTTTGAGAGACTGTGGCTTGTTAAGGCCCAGGTTGGTGGACTCCTTGGGAGAGAGAACGTTAGTTCCATTTGGAAGAGAATATGTCATATTTTGGCCTACCCGTTTCCATTCAGCTCTGCCTGCCCATACCAGAGCCAGCTAAATTAATTAAGTACTTCATCTTAAAGGAGATGACGTTGATTAGTAGATATTAGCTTCCACTCAAGATGAAGGTATATCTTGGCGGTGGGCACTGCATTTCCAAGGCATCTAATTTGTGAGACTGTAAAGGGGGAGAGACACACATGATTCCGTGAGCATTCTCTAATGGTGATCATTTATTACTCACCCTCTCCCTGACTGTACTACCACACGCATGACATATTCCTGTTGGCTTTGTCTGCTCTGGGATTGGAGGCACTGAGCCCTACTGGTTAGGGTCCTGAGGCTTAGCTTCGCTTATTGTACTGAGTAAGATTTCAGTGCATACTGTCGAACCTTTAAAAAAAATCAAGTACTGATAAAAATATATTCATATAGTTTTATGCAAAAATGCTTTTAAAGATCTGTACATGTATCTCTGCTTTTTAAAAATAAAGTTGAAAAGCAAAACAAAAAAGAAGAAAAAAGAAAAGAAATAAGGCGTGGCCACAGAGCCTACCAGAGCCCTCACATGATTTTAAATGCCACAGGTCAAAGCTGTACCCTGTAGAGCACTTGCACAGTATCTGCTGCTTTAGTTGTGTGCCCTTGAGTCTTTGATTCTTCCTGAAGCCAGGCCCAGCCCCAAGACAGAAGCTTTGTGCTCACTCTTTGTTCTGGAATGTTCTCCCTCCAAAAACCATGTGACTAACTCCCCGATGGCCTTCCTTGACCCTAACATTAACTTAACATTCCCACCATTCTATGGCTTGCCACGTCCCTTGCTTCTTCTTCCTTTTCCTTCTCCCCCTCTTCTTCTTCTTCTTCTTCTTCTTCTTCTTCTTCTTCTTCTTCTTCTTCTTCTTCTTCTTCTTCTTCTTCTTCTTCTTCTTCTTTTATGTTGGTGATTTATATCTCTGGGTTCCACACCATGGAGTCAACCAACCCATCATGATGAAAATGATTTAAAAAACAAACCCTTTTATTTTGGAGCTGGCTTGATGCCTTGGTTCCTGTAATCTGATTACTCCAGAGGCTGAGATAGGAGGGTCGCTAGGAGTACAAGACCAAAAAGAGAGTTCAAGTTCAACCTGGGTTACATAGCAAGACCTAGTCTCAAAAAGTAGGACAAAGCAGCCACGCATGGTGGTGCATGCCCTTAATTCCAACACTTCAGAGGCAGAGAGGCTCTGTGAGTTCAAAACCAGCCTTGTCTATGAGTCAGTTTCAGCACAGTCAGGGCTATTACACAGAGAAACTCTGTCTCCAAAAACAAAAACAACAGCAACAAAAAATAAAACAAAGTGAAATCTTATATTTTTCTTGTCATTATTCCTTAAACAGTGTACTTATTGTTATAAGGTATTATTATCAATCAGTGTGACTAATCTAGAGATGATTTAAAGGAGTTTGAAAGTGTAGGTTATATATACACTAGGCCATTTTACATAAAAAATTTGCTCTCCCAGGGATTTCTATATTGAAGAGTCTAGAAGCAGGTCCCCGTGGTTACCAAGGCAAGACTGTACTGTTTAAACTTCCGAGGATTTTTGCCTGTTCTATTCATTGTGGGCTCTATAGCATTCAGAACAGTGCTAGACATGGGTTACAGGTTCATACACTTTTGCTCTGTGAGTGGAAGGATGACCGGTGTGGGTCTCCTTTAACATATGAGAACAACACCATCCAAATCACCTTCCTAAGATTTACAGCCAGGAAATGGTGAGGTGGGGTTAGAATTCAGGTCTGCCCAGGGTGAAGGTTTTGCTTTCTTCGCTTCTTCTCACAAACTTAAACCTCTTAGAGATTCTTGGCTACTCCCGGCTTAGCTCCAGGTCCTCCCAATGATATGGTAGCTCCCCTTCATCTGGTTTGTTCACAGCTGAATCCTGGGTGGAAAGACCCTCTTACTGTGAGGCGCTCCATTCTGGACCCCAGATTACACACAGATTACACCCAAACACCAATTTCCAAAGCACAAACCAAATGCAAAGAGAGCCCTTCATCAGCAAGGCAAAGAGGTGCGGTGGCAGAATTTGAACCAGGCAGAAACAGCAGTGAATCGCTATGCAGGTGTTCATTTTAAGGGGGAGGGGAAGGGAGACCCATTCCAATGAGCTTGGACATGATGGCTAAGTTCTGGTTGGGTATTTTAGTTCGGTTAGTCCAAACAATGAATTTTGGTTGCTGCATCTTAATATCTTGATTGTTAGACCCTAGTGATAGGTCTCAGGAAATACTTCAGGGGCCGAATAAGGAAATAGACCTTGGTGACGATCATTAGGAAGATGATCTAATGGTTTATCAAAAGGGGAAGGGGGAAAAGGCAATGTTTGCCATGTTTGTCATGCTTGGGTCTTTGCTTACCATACTCAGGTCTGTTAGAACCTTTCTCTGAGCCTCATTATGTGCAGAAGGAGTATGTGAGGAGAGGCTGAAACATAGGAGGCCAGAAGGACGGGGTGGGATGGGGCGGTTCTCCATACCTTTGTTGTATTATGACTGGTTGGATGCTTAGCCCCTCTAGAATGCAGATTGCCAGCAAGGAGTCACTAATCCTCTTAGACCTGAGCAAGAACTCAATCAGCTCACCCGGGTTGTAAGTGGCAGGGCTGGCATTTGAACCCACCTCCACAGAGCTCACTTGTCATGCAAAAAGGACCCCCACTTAATGCTTCCTGGCTCACTCTACCCAAAGGTAACAGCTGTCTGTCCAGAAGGTCCACTGGCAACCAATTAGGACCTGTGTGTCTCATTCAAGGTCAGAGCTTTTGGGGACAATGTGAAATTCACTTTTAATTCACAACTCCCTTGTTGTATCCATTTATGTAAAAACTTTCATGTTATTTAAACCCAAACCCCCCTTGGACTTCAATGGAAGCTTTGAATCCATGTGGAAGGTCAAAAGCATTTCTTTGAAAGTGTGTAGGGACCCAGTAGAAATCATATTAGCATATTCATTATCATCAGGGTTCTTTGAATGTAGCTTTTAGCCGTTCTCTGAAAGTGATTGGAGAACTATGGCTCTTTTTTGTTCAAAAATTCCTAGTCCAAAGTGAGGCTGTGGCTGCCTACTGGGTGCGCCAGCCTACCTTCCAAAAAGCAGTAATGGATATGTGTTGCATAAGGCAATGGTGAAGTGTCATCCGTGAGGAGCCTCCACAACGGCCAAGTCTTGCTGGAGTCTGGTAGACATACCTCTCTTACTCATAGTGCCCAGCTAATAAAAGGTGACTTCCTATGGAAGTTAGACACTGTTCTCAGGAGGACTCTAGGTGAAGCAAAGAATCAGGGTTATAACCTGCGCCGACAAAGTCATGGGTCAGTTCTGTGATGCGTGGAAGAGACAATTCGGTATGCAAAGTTTTCACTGTCCCAGGACACCTTCCATGGACGCACACAAATATACCCATATAGAGTACCAAGATAGTAGGTAATATTGGGTTATTCCAGATGACGTATCAGTAGCTTAGAACATGGTAGGAAATAGTTAGGCTCCTTGTTGGGAATTCCAGTGGAGCCAATGGAACCCGATAGGCAAGGAAATACTGGGGAAGAAATATTGGAGTGGGAGACAAGGAAAGCAGGCAGATAGCTTCTAGGTACTGACCCCTCTCATGGAACCACAGGATTACTGGTGTTTCCTGAGGAGGGGATTATGCTTGAGCCATGATCAGGAGTGAGTTTTGGATGGGTAAGATGTGACATGTCTGTGACACACAAATGCAGTTAAGCTGTGTGATGGTTTGTATATGCTTGGCCCAGGGAGTGGCACTATCTGGAGGTGTGGCCTTATTGGAGTAGATGTGTTACTGTGAGCATAGGCTTTAAGAACCTACTCCTAGCTGCCTGGAGGTTAGTCTTCCATTAGCAGCCTTCAGATGAAGAACTCTCAGCTCCTCCTGTACCATGCCTGCTTGGATGCTGCCATGCTCCCCCGACCCCTTCATGTTGATGATACTGGATGGAACCTCTGAACCTGTAAGTCAGCCCCATTTAAACATTGTCCTTTATAAGAATTGCCTTGGTCATAGTAACTGTTCAAGGCAGTAAAACCCTAAGACAAGTGGGCAACTGGACATACATGTCTCTGTAGCACAGGGGAGAGCAAAGCATGGCTTAGAGTCATCCCTAATGATGGGAAGGGAGGCCATGAAGGGTATCATCTGTAGAGAATTGTACCAGGGATTGAGCCAGGGTTCTGGTGCCACAAAAGTAGTCCAGGCTCTGTCTCCTAGCCTTCCTTGTGTGAGCTATGGGAGGGAATGACCTAGCACTGTGACCTAGCACTGCGACCTAGCACTATGACCACTTTGAATCTTCCTTTTATTTCCCACTTCCAGTTCTAGTTCAGTCAAAGGGGAGAGCTGAATCAACCCCATTTACTAAACAAGGCTAAACACATCTCAGCTGATCTTGGTCACATAGATTATTGTAAAACTACTTGGAGAGATCAACGGCTGGAGATTTTGACCAGGCCTCACAGAACACAGTTAAGTCCTTGGAAAATTACACAGGGCCTTGTGCTCAGCTGTGTTGACAGCCCTCTCTGGATTAGGACTGTTTTTCACCTGTGTTCTTCTGAGCCTTTTGGCTGACTCTTTCCCCGGGCCTCTGTTCTGTTTTAGATGATGTAATCTGTAGAGTCTTCTAGCTTCCATGATCTTGTGTGACACTTCTTGGAACCATGGTGATGTAGGAAATGAGCAACAGAAGAGACACAAGGCTGGGAGCTAGGAAGCAACTTTATTGCATGAATGCAGCAGGCATAGGAAACATTAATCCAAAAACAGAGCTTCAGTTCAGTTAAATAGAGCATTTTATACCGCTTCTGTCCCCTTGCCTGCTTCCCTACCCCCACATAGCAACCCAGAGTGACATATTTTGATTGGCTATATTAAGCTTGTTTAGTAGCGTTTGTTAAACTCCTCCATAAGCAGACATTTTCCTTAAGCAGAGCAATTAGCCTCGGGCCATTTATAGTCTAGAGGGGAGAGGTGAGGAACGGGCTGCAGATCAGACACCACGATGCATCACAAGGCTGCGGCCGAGCCTGTTGGCATGCCTTTCCCGCCAGCTTCTTAGACTCTTCTGCCATTTTGATACCCAAATCTCTTTCAGGGTCTATTTTAACTAGGTTTTCTATGGCTGTGACTAAACACCATAACCCAGAGGGCTTATTTCATCTTACAGCTCTTGGGCCAAGTTACATTGCTGAGGGAAGTCAGGACAGGAACCTAGAGGCAAGAGCTGATGCAGAGACCATGGAATACTGCTGCTTACTGGCTTGCTTCCAGTGACTTGTTCAACCTGCTTTCCTAAAAAATCCCAGGATCACCAGCCTAGGGTGGCCCCACCCACAATGAGCTGGACATTGGTGATACTACATCAATTATTAATTAAGAAAATATTTTCAGGTTTCCCTTTCTCACTGGAGGCATTTTCCCAGTTGAGACTACCTCAGATGACTCTATCTTGTGTCAAGGTGACATAGGACTAGTTGGCACAAGGTCAAAGAACATCATGTACTACCTCAGGTAGTATCCAGGTACCTTGAGAAATATAACTGGACCAGCATACCAGAACAGGGCTTCTAAAA
The DNA here is from genome assembly GCF_963924665.1 of Micromys minutus. NCBI lineage: Eukaryota > Metazoa > Chordata > Mammalia > Rodentia > Muridae > Micromys > Micromys minutus. The sequence continues at coordinate 36,175,838 of NC_137952.1, read as the reverse complement.
CAGGCAAGCAAGCAAGTGTCTTCAACTGTTGAGGAGCAGAATTCTTTGGTGTTTACATCTTAGCATGTGTGTGTATGTGTGTGGGCGTGCATGTGTGTGTGTGTGTGTGTGTGTGTGTGTGTGTGTGTGTGTATGTGTACATCCTTGTACTAAAGCAAGGTTAGTTAGCACACGGTTTGTCAGATTCTGTTCTTAAAAACCCTATAGTTTCACATAAATCGAAAGATATAATGACTGGCTTGGGGAGCTTAGTCAACTATTAACAGTAAAAATAGATAAAAGAATGTTGAAAATTGTATGCAAGTATGTATGTATGTATGTGTATTTATATCTTTTTTAAAAGTCTTCTAGAGAGAGCAACCAAAAGCTATTAGGATAATAAAAACAAAACCAACATGAAATTTCCCTAACTACCACTTGTCTGGGAGGCAACAGAAACTTTTTGCCATGTTGGGGCTGCGGCAATCAGGTCTACAGCAAATATTAGAAAAAAAGTAGATAATGTCAAGGGGTATAATATATAAGGAAAGAAGGAAATTGCTACAGTGGAGTCTGTGCCCCATCCAAGGGAAGAAGTACTACTTTAGCCAGAGGATATCCTGACATGCAAGAATTATGTATGTAAAGTCAGTCAATTTTATCCGAGTATTTAATTCTCCATATTGAATTCTTGGCATACTTAGCAAAAGTAAAACCAAAGTGAACCCTATCAGCATTATGTCCTTTATATAATAAGGTGTTGTGGGGTTTGTTGTAAGTGCTGGCCCATTGTCTGGTCCTGTAGTAATAGAAATTACAGACCTAGAGATTATTTCTTTTAGAAGCTGGCTGCCTCACATGAATAGAAAAGACTTCTACCCAGCCTGAGAAACCACATAGACAAGCAAGCATTTGTGACCTCTGATTTAGGAAAGTGCTGTAAAAACAACCTTTTTTTTTTTTTAAATTGGATTTTAAAAAAATTCCGTATTTGGGGAGGGCCCTAAGTCACTGTCATGGGTTATCCTGGGCACAGGGTCACACTGTCCACAGGCTCAATGGCTATTTTGGCAAACCAGAGAACATAAAAGCGTCAGTCTAATATAGTTTCCAGAGCTCCCTAATGGACCTGTTTAACCAACGCAGGGGCTACAGCCTCGGGGACGGCTATCATTTATCTTAAAATGCTCAATAGTCCCTGTTTTCAGTCTTAAACAGCCATTTCTTTTTGTAATTGGGGCCCCATTTACTTAATAGGCTGGGAATCAATGTGGTTAGTCACAAAGGAAGTTCTTCCACCACTACCGCCCCCCCACACATTTTGGGGAAGTTGCTACTTCTGTTTTTCTGTCTGCTCTGTGGTCGCCCCAGGCAGTAGCAATATTTTCCTTCTGCATGTAACAGGAGACATAATTTTACCCACGTTATCAGCAGTAGCAGCTGGGAGGGGGAAGGTCTTTGCTCTCTGAAGATCTAGTGCACTGCTGTCTGTATATATTTTAGTTTTTATTACCCCTTCCAGTGGTACCTGTCTCTCACACACCTGTTTAGCAATGGTGTAGACCTCATATGATTATAATTTCTATATTGCATCACATGTAGCCTGAGATCCCAGGTGATTTTCTTTTTTTGTAGAATGTGCTTTGGCTAGCTAGTGTTTAATCTCTGTAGACCCGATGGCTTCTCTGATCTAAAAGATGGGCAGCTTATCAGAGGTGCCTCGTTGTCCCTAGGGTCCTGGTTCACCATGGATTTCAATGGCCAAAATAGTGATGTCTTCTGGGATCCTCTTATAGCTTTCGGTGTAGACTTTCAAACTTTGATGAATGCTCAGAAGGTCAGCATTATCGGCCCTATGCTTCAAGCTCTGCATAACATTCAGATGAATCTTAAACAAAACAACCCAAAGAGTTTTAGTGAAATCTTGGCTTTGTTTTGGCTGAGTTTTTCCAAGTGACCAAAGTTCAACAAAGTCGTCAAAAACTTAAGTGATTATCCGGATCGGTTCTGTTGCTTTGTTTTGTTTTTTGAGACATGATTTCTCTGTGTAGCCCTAGCTGTCCCAAAACTTGCTCTGTAGACCAGGCTGGTCTCAAACTCACAGAGATCCACCTGCTTCTGTCTCTCAAGTGTAGTGTACTCAGGCATGTACCCCCATGCCTGACTCAAGATGCAACTTTTTAAGTTAGTTTTTCTTACCAGGAGTAGATCATTATCACCTTGGGAATTTTAATAAGCTTTAGTTATTAATCATATCATCCTTAAGTCCATTGATAAAACTCCATGACCAAAGCAACTCGGGAAGGAGAAGATTTATTTGACTTACACTTCCATATCACTGTTTACCCTTGAAGTAAGTCAGGGCAGGAACCTGGAGGCAAGAGGTATGAGAAGTGGTGCTCACTGGCCTTCTCTTCATGGCTTGCTCAGCCTTCTTTCTAATAGAACCATGGACACCAGCCCAGAAATGGCCTCACCCACACTGGGCTGGGCTCTCCCATAACAATCACTAATTAGCAAATTTTCATACAGGCTTGCTTATAGCCCAGTGTTATGGAGGTATTTTATCAATTGAGGTTCCTTTCTCTTCAATAACCCTAGTTCATGTCAAGTTGGCATAAAACTAGCCAGCACAATGGATTCTTTGTCAACGTGACACAAACAAATTACTGGTAAAGCCACAACCTTTCTTTTCTTGTTCATCTCCGAGATCACACATGAATATCCACATTACAATATAAATATCCCACAGTCTTTAAAAATTCAAATGCTTAAAAATTCAGTCTCTTTAAAATATTCAGGCTCTTTTAAATCCAAATCCAAAATCTTTGTAAAGTACCAAATCTTTTAAAAAGTTCAAAGTCTCTCAACTGTGAGCTACTTTAAAATCACATTCCATGATAAAATTAAATTTAAGCAGTAACTACCTACAAATACAGCCCCACAGGAGGTACTAGAAGTAAAATTTCAACTCAAAGAGGCTGAACACACCCAAGAAAACACAAGGAGCAAATTATATCAGACGAACAAATCAAAAGAAAAAGGAGAAAATCCATATACCACCACACCAAAATAATTTAATCAACAAACACAGCTGTTCCTATCTCTCGACATCAATGCTCTCAATTCCCCAATAAAAGACAGTCTAAACTGGCTAGATTTAAAAAAACTTTGGCTGCATCCAAGAAACTCACAGACGTACATCAGGGTAAAAGGATGGAAAAACATGTTCAAAGCTAACAGACCTAAGAAGCAAGTCCCTGTAGCTATTTTAATATCTGACAAAAGAAGCTTCAAAACAAAACTAATCAGTAGAGATAGGGAAAGGCATTCTATAGTCATCAAAGAGAAAAATCTACCCAAATAACATTGTTCACCAAACACAAGAACACTTTTATACAAGAAACATTACTAGAGCTTGAATCACAGTTGACCCTCACACACTGATAGTGGGAGACTCAATACCCTCTTCTCAGCAATAGATGGGTCATCCAGACAAAAAAAATAACAGAGAAATGCTGAAGCTAACTGATGTCATAAACCAAATGGACCAAACAGATATTTACAGAACATTTGACCCTAATAGAAAAGAATATATCTTCTTAGCAGCTCGTGTAACATTCTCCAAAATTGACCAAATACATGGACACAGAGCAATTCTCAACAGATACAAGAAAATTGATATAACACCCTGCATCCTATCTGAGTACCACGGAGTAAAGCTGAACATCAACAACCGAAACAATAGAAAGCTTACAAACTCGTGGAAACTGAACAACTAACTCACTACTGAATGATAAATGAGTCAATATAGAGATTAGTAAAACCAAACAAAAAGCTAAAAACTTAACTTTCTGGATTTGGATAAAAATGGGAATTGAATATACCCAAACTTATGGTGCACGATGAAGGCAGAGATCTCAGATTCAAGTTCACAGAGCACTTGATGCCTCCATTAAAAAGATGGAGAGATCTCATATTAGTAACTTCTCAGCATACCTGAAATCTCTAGACCCAAATAAAGTAATAACATCCAAAAAGAACTAGATAGCAAGAAATGCTCAAACTCAAGGCTGAAATCAATGAAATAGAAACAAACAAAAATCAATATAAAGAATGACTAATACAGAGTTTGTTCTTTGAAAAAAATCAATAAAAGTGACAAACCTTTAACCAGTTTAACTAAAGCGTTGAGAGAGAAGATACAAATTAACAAAATTAAAGACAAAAGAGGGACAACAACAGACATGGAGAAAATCTGAGAATCATAAGGAAATACTTTAAAAAGCTGTATCTCACCAAATTGGAAAATCTGAAAAAAGTGGATAATTTTCTTAATATAGATCACGTATTTACCAAAGTTAAAGCAAGATTAAATAAGCAGTTTAAATGGACCTATAACTCCCAGTGAAATGGAAGAAGCAATTAAATATGCCAAAAAAAAAGGGCCAGGACCAGAATTCTATCAGACTTTCATAAAGAGTTATTCCCAGTAATCCTTAAATTATTCCACAAAATAGTAATAGAAACAATAACCAAGGGCAAGACGGTTCAGCTCAGAATTCCACCAGATTTCTAATGAAGAATTAATGCAAATATACCTCGAATTATTCCACAAAATATAAACAGAAGGAACATGCCCAATTTGCTTTACAAGGCCAAAGTTGCCCTGATACCCAAAACACATAGCATTACAGACCAATTTCCCTTATGGACATATATGCAAAAATTTTCAATAAAATACTTTGCAAACTGAATTCAAGAGCACACCGAAGAGGTCATTCACCATAATCAAGTAACTCACCATGGAAACAGACTAAATGACAAAGGCCACATATCATCTCATTAAATGGAGAAAATCCTTTTACAAAATTCAATACCCCTTCATGATAAAAGTCTTGGGAGAGATTAGGGATTTACAAGGGACATACCTAAACATAACCATGGCAGCTTACAGCAAGCCCATAGCCAACACCAGCTAAAATGAAGAGAAACTCAAAGCAATTCCACGAAAATCAGAATCAAGACAAAATTGTCCACTCTCTCTCTCCATACCCATCGAAGTCAGCTAACAGCAGTAAGACAACTGGAGATTAAGAGGATACAGATAGGAAGGGAAGAGTTTAAAGTATCTTTATTTGCAGATAAATGTGTAAATGACCCTAAAAATTCCCCCAGATAATTCCTATGGCTTTACTTTGTATCCTTTACTTTCAGCAAAGTAGCAGGATACAAAATTAACAGAGAAAAATCAGAAGCCCTTCTATGCACAAATGACAAATGGACAAAAAAAAAAAAAAAAAAAAAAAAAAAAAAAAAAAACCTGAGGAAACAACACGTTTTGAAATAATCTGAAAAATAATAATATTTTGGGGTGACTCTAACCACGCAAATAAAAAGACTTGTGTGATACTGAAGAGAATAATTGAAGATATCAGAAGATGAAAAGATTTCCATGTTCATGGTATTGATAGAATTAATGTAGTTTTATGGCCCATAAGAATCCTAACACAATTCTTCACAATACTTGAAAAAAGGCAATTTTCAGCACCACCTGGAAACACACACAAACCAGGAGGGCTAAAAACAATCACGAATAAGAAAAGAACGACCACAGGTATCCCTATTCCTGATCTGAAATTGTCCTACAGAGCTATAATAATGGCCACAACACAGCACTGGCACAAAAGCTGAAGACTCAGAAATAAGTTCACACACCTATGAACACCTGATTTATCTTTTTACATATAAGCAAGCCAGAAAGAAACACTGGAAAACAGTCAGCATCTTTAGCAAATGGTGGTGATCCAACTGGACAGATGTATGTAGAAAAATGCAAAGAGATCATACTTACCACCCATGCAAAGCACAACTCCAAATGGATCAAAGAACTCAATATAAGGTCAGCTCCATCAACTCTGATAGAAGAGAAAGTGGGGAGCGGCCTTGATCTCATTGTTACACGAGAAGACTTCCTGAACACTGACAGCACAGACACAAAGAACAATTAATAAATGGGACATCCTGACATTGAAAAGCTTCTGTACTTCAAAGTAAATCATCACCTGGACAAAGCTTCAGGTTATAGACAGGAAAATGGATTTTAACCAACACATCCAATAGAAGGCCAAGATCCAAAATATGCAAAAAACACAAAAAAACATGGAGAAAACAAATAACCCAATTTTAAGACGGGGTACAGAACTAAACAGAGCTCTCAGAAGATAAGTTCAGTGGCTGAGAAGCACTTAGAAAAGGTCCAGTGGAGGCTTTGTCTCAGTTGAGGTTCCTTTCTCTCAGATGACCCTAGGTTGTTCATGTTGACATAAAACCAGCCAGCCTAAGTCCATGGCCTATAAACCTTGCATAAGACCCAGCTGTAGGGCATTTTCTTAATTAGCGATGGATGTGGGTTTTGTTCTGGCAATTATAACACCACAATGTGGGACCTGGATATAGGGCTCATTTTCTCCAGGGCAGTCACTTGAATGGAAGCCAGAAACCCACATTGAGTCTAAACTATTTGCTCGTATTTCCCTAGTCAGATGGCTGTTAAGTTCTTCCCATGACGCTGGACCTCTCTGTGTTTGGTTGATGGTCCATTTGTTTAATCTGACCTGGTTAATCAAAGACTCTGATTTGATAGATACCATTTTTGTCTGTTTTTGGAGTATTTATAGCTGGAAGAATCTGATTGGTTTGCGTTGAAGTATTTGAGTCTAGATAGTTTGGTTTTGGTTTTTGCTTTTGGATCTCTCAAGGCATTTGAAATTTTGTTCACTTTTAGAACTTGGAAGGCACTTTGCATTATGTTTTGTTTGTTATGGTTTTCTTTGCTGTTGGAGTGTTTCTGTTTGTTGTCATTTGGCCTTTCTTTCCCGAAACTCTTTCTCAAACACTTAATTTTGAGTTATTCTGTTGTTTTTCCTATGACTTCAATAAGCTGAAGACCCTGAAGATGTGAGGCTCTTGTTCTCTCACACACAAAGTATCAGGGGTGCTGTGGGAGGGACTTTTACTCACAGACTTGCACTAAGGGGACCCAGAATGTTAAGCCCAGAGGGTTATTTCTTCAAGGAAAGGAATGCAAAACCTGTTTTCGGCCAGAAGGCTGGAGAGGCAATGCTTTCTAGCCTGGTGACCTTTGCACAATCTGTATGGCCCAACACTTTCTGATACTGGATCCTGTTCCAGCCCTATTCTCATAAACTCTTTTTTCCCCCAGTCAATCTTTATGGAAGGGGTCACATGTTCCTAACAAAGAGTTTCGATGTGGTCACCTCTGATCTGTATTCAGCTTACTTTACTTCTCAAAAAGACTTGGGTAATGCTTTACTGTACATGCAGGACTGACTTAATCATCTCAAGAATGGTCCTCACCAGACTGTGGGGTGTTTGAACACTCCTAAAACAAACAACTCTGGATCAGACTGCCAAAGTTTAAACCATCACTGGCTACTGAGTGAACTGCCTTCTTGCCTACCATGGCTCGGCACTCCGAGGCCCATGTAGGTTGAAGAATGCTGGATAGTTTTATGTCAACTTGATAAAGGCTGAAGTCACTTGAGAGGAGGGAATCTCAATTAGAAGAATGCTTCTTAACCCTCTGCTGCCATTGACCCCTCTGTCCCTTACCTCCTTCAACAGAACTTCATCTTCCCCCTTTACCTCCTTCACTACGCTTCCTCCTAAGTGGGTCCTTCCTCGACCAGCTGTCGTGGATCAAGGTTGCAGGAGAGCTGGGGAGCAGAATCTCCTGCCGCAGTGAGGACAGCGAGTGTGAACAACCCAGGAGACTGTTTTCAGAGGACAACTTGTTGACTGAAATACTGAGTGTCTATAGCTTGAGTCAGGGCAAGGGGAAGAAAAGGGACAAGGAAGGACCTGCCATGGTAGAGGCAGGGACCTTACAAGTGTACCAGCACAATGAGCAGACTGCCACTCCCGTGATTTCTGAGAAGTCTCTGGTGGGGAACAGCAGCCTAAGATGCTTTATCATGACATGATTTTTGTCTCTATGGAGCGGAGTAGGCCCAAACCTGATGTGGGTAGAGAGCAGCCCCACGCCTTCCATGATCTCTGAGAGATGTCTTGGTTTTGGGCAATGTTGTTCTAGAACTTGGTAAACGGTGACATTGGCTGTATTAGTAGCTTTGTCTTTTTGTTTGTTTGGTTGGGTTTTTTGTTTGTTTGTTTTTCGGTTTGTTTTTGTTTTGGAGAAACTGTATAAAGTATGGGGTAAGAAGGAGGAGGGTTCCGATGCCTATGAAGGGCAAGTGCCAGGAGGTTGGAGTATCAGGGGCCGGGTCACTGAAGGCCTATTGGGACCTCAAAGTGTTGCAGAGGTCATGAAGGACCTTAATATTTTGTTTAACCTATCCCAACTCATTTATATAGAAATGACATCCTCCCTCAGGATGACACAAGTCCCCTTCACCCCACTTGTGTTGTCAAAAGGTTCAGAGCCCTTCTATTTTATAGTACAACTCCAGCAAACATGGTCATTTGTTATTGGAAGGCGTCCAAGCTATCTGGGGTGGCTGCCATGGATTGATCTATTAGCCACATGCACCAAAGTTTTCTGGCCTTTATCAATTAATCCAATTATTGGTTTCAGGAAGTAAGGAAGAAGAATGGCATTGCTTGGCAGCGTGGAACTCCCCCCACCCCGGCGCCCCTTGAGGACTTTCGTAAAATAGATACGGATGTGAAAAATGTTTGTGGTGAGTTCAGAAATCATCTCTCTGCTCCGATGCCAAAGTCCTTCGCACAAACCATTGACTGGTTCGAAATCATACAACAGTGTATGGCAAGGCCAAGGAAGACTGCCTGACGTCTATGTTAGGTTTTCAAAACCATTTAAGGAGTACTCAGGAATCCTCCCTAAGAACACTGAGGGTCACAGCAGTGACGTTTGGTTCCTGAAACTTGGCCATGGTGTGCTTTGGGGGGAGGGGTGCTTGTCTTTATGTATGTTCCCCAGAATAGCAGCATCCCCTACAAATTGATATTTCCTTCAGTGTGAACAGGGAGACTCCCTTCCCACAGTGGTGAAGAGGAGGCAAGCAAAAGCCATGCCCAAGAATAAGAATGTTCCTGAAGGCTCTACCCAGCAGTGTAAACCAGGGCGACAGCCTGGGGAACTCAGCTTGGCTGCAGAGCCGTACACATGCTGCATGGGATCTCCGGAGTTGCAGGGCTTTGGGACTCATCATCCATGTTAAATGTGCTTTCTAGTGGTGCGGCTGCTTTCGCGTTATCACTGCCCCCGTAAGTAACTCCTCACCTGTACTCAAGTTACTCTAATAAAAGCTCATTGCTTCACCAAACTGGACAATGGTGCAACCATTACTTTAGGCTGCCGGGAGCTTCTGGAATGAGTGGATTTTCTGTTTTTCTCCAAAGTGTCCAAAGTTTTATATAGAGAGTCACCAAATCTGTTGCCTCTCAAAACTGGTGAATCCGGACAGTCAAATGTGTTTTTCTCCTTGAGTATCTAGGCACTGTGGGCTTCAGGACTTTCCAAGCTTCTAGGAGAGGTTTCAGTACCTGGAGAGGTTTCAGAAACTGTAGGTGTGGGCAAATTGGAAAGCTTCTTCCAGATAGTTTTAAAAATCATCTTTATACTTCTGATGCTGCAGAACCACTTCTTTTACCAGAATCTGCATTCAAATTCTCTAGAGAGACAGAACTGATATAATCCATCTGTCTGTCTGTCTATCTATCTATATCTATCTATCATCTTTCTATCTGTCTGTCTGTCTGTCTATCTATCTATGATAGCTAGATTCTCTCTCTCTCTCTCTCTCTCTCTCTCTCTCTCTCTCTCTCTCTCTCTCTCTCTCTCTCAACAGAAAGTTCAAGAATCCAGTAATTGTTCACTCCACAAGTTTGAATGTCTCAGCTGGTCTTCATTACATGTTGAAGTTCTGAAGGAGTCTATCCCCCAGTGAAGGGACAGACTTTGCAGTAAGGGCAAGCAGGCAAAGAAAGAAGCTTCCTCTTCTGTGTTTTTTACAAGGCTGCTAGCAGAAGGTGTGGCCCAGATTAAAAGTGGACTTTTAAGACTCAAAAGGTCTGAATTAAAAGTGGATCTTTCCACTTCAGACGATTTAATTAAGAGAAAACTTCCTCACAGGTGTGCCCAGGCACTTGAGTTTTAATTAGTTCCAGATGTAGTCGAGTTGACAACCATGAGTGGCCATCATAAGTCCACAACTTTACCCAGGCTTCTCCCCGTGCCCGCTCCCCCTCTACAACTCTTCTGGAGGAAGTCTAGGCTGGTTTGGTTTTTTTTCTATTTTATTTCCCCACTAGGTTGTCTCTTCTCACTTCCCTTCTTTCCCCCTTGATCAACAGGGCATGAAGATCTCGCTCAGCAAACCTATAGCAGACAAGAGAGGACACACTCTTCCTTGGAGCATCTCTAAGGAGTTATTTTTCTTAGAGTGTCTGCTAAGTTGGGTGATGGTGGTTGGAAGAAAGGGAGAAACATCCACAAAAGTTTCCCTTGCAGGCTGAATAAAGTACCTGTTTCTTCCCACATTAGCTAAGTGGACACACTGCTAGGGGGTGAGGGGCTGGGGAGGACCATGAGAGGGGAAAGAAGGCACTTCCCATCATCAATTTTGGGGACACAGCTGACAATAAGGGTCTCCTTATGGTTGCAGTGTTTCTTCTATGCACCCAGGGCATGAAGCATCTTTCACATCAGATTATTTTTTCAACAGGGAAAAGCTACAACAGCAATCAGTTAAGGCTGAAGTTGTACCATGGTGGTAACGTAATAGTTTAACATACATAAAGTCATTAGATCAATTCCTATGATTACAAAGAAATAAATGAAACAAAAGCTCTCAAAAAAAGCCAAAACCCAAAACAACAACAACAAAACAAAAACAAAACCCAGGCCATTTCAAGTGAACCACTGTGAATTCAGATACAGCAGAATAAAGAAGGAAGAAACCAAGGGGGAAGTTTACCCTTTCAGAGAAACAGGCTGCTGTCTCCAGTTAAATTCTCTAGAGCTCCGTGACTATTGGATGATTTTGAGCAGCAGAAAATACCCAGGCAATGTTTATGAACCCAGTAAGTGGAGACCAAGGGCTGGTCATTTAAGGCTCGCGCTCTATCTTCATTGTATCTGGTTGTACCTACAAGGTTCACTGTGTCTGCCTTTCTGGGACTCAGCATCCATTCTGTATTTCTACAAGTTGTCCTAGGGCTCTAATCAAGTGGACTGAGTGAGAGTGATGTCTGTTGAGTGTGTTTGTCACTCCAGAAAAGGGGAGTCAAAGGATCAGAACATCAGAGACCAGCTCTTTGGAGTGAAGCTCAGCCCTTCCCTAGTATGGCTAAAGGTGTCCCAGAAAACCAGCACCCAGCCAAAGTGGTAAACTTTCTTTGGCTGTGGGCTTGGGGAGTGGACAGAGATCTTAGACACAATGACCACTTCCCTCACTGTGGCACACATTTCTGCCCAAGCCCTGCTAAGTGTGGGCAACTAGGGTGTGCAGGGCAGCTCAGGTTGGGAAGAAACTAGCCAGAGGCTCCTGGGCTCACTCGGAGCTTCATCCAGGTTTGTCACCTGGTACACATCAGGGCTGATTCCTCTTATCATGGCTACTGCACTGTGGAAGGTTCTGAGCCTGTGGCCTCTTTTGTCCACACTTCTGCTACCATTTGCAGGTGAGTCTTGGCCATGGAGAGCCTCAGGCACGTAGGAGAGTGCTCAGAGGTAGCAAAATCCTGTTCTCAGAAAGCTGAGTCCTAAGGTTCTTCCTGGGCTGATTGTACCTTTTCCATTTTATAGACCTTTTAGATGAAGGGAGCTGGTGGGACCTTAGGAATCAGAGGAAGAACATGTGACATGGAGCTAGGGGCTAGGAGGCCTGGTGACAAGGAAAAGAACTTGAGTTCTGTGTTGTAAACTCTGGACTCAGTGGTTAGTAGGCCTAGAAGATATATCTGTTTCTATCTCTGTCTCTGTCTCTATCTATCTATGGGGGGTGTGGAAGGAGGGATGGACAGAGAGAGGGAGAGGGAGAGAGAGAAAATACAAATGGAATAAATCCTGGATCTAAAGTCGATGAACTGACTAAGCCTTCTTTAGTCACTGACAGGTTATATGACTTTGAGCGAGTGACTAACCACCTCTGCATCCCTGCTCTCCCAACAAACAAGAGGCCATAATGCTATCCTCCCATCATTGTGTTGTGGGTAAAACCTATGCAGGAAGCACTGTACAGCCCTCAGGAACTGCGTTTAGATAAAGCAGAAGGAAATATAATGGAAAGTGTCAGAACCCATGGTTACCTTCACTCTTCCCTGCCATCTGTCTTTCTTTGTCATGTATGGCAACTTATTTGTTTATACTCCATACTTTATTTCCCTCCTGTTCCACCCTCCAACTGTTCCACATCCCATACCTCCTCCCCACCCCCTGTCTCCATGAGGATGTCCCCACCCCCCAACCCCCACCCCACCAGACCTCTAAACTCCCTGGGGCCTCTAGCCTCTTGAGGGTTAGGTGCATTTTCTCTGATTGATCTCCCAGGTCTCTGGTACATTCTGGGGGGTACCCCCAACCTCCTACTTCCTAAGGTTGCCTGTTTCCATTCTTTCTGCTGGCCCTCAGGGCTTCAGTCCTTTTCCCCTACCCAATATCAGATCATGTTCCCCCCTTCCCCTGCACCGCATTCCCTTTCTTTTCCAGGTCCCTCCCACCTTGTGATTGCTTTCTTCTCCTTCCCAAGTGGGACTGAGTTGTCCTCACTTGGGTCCTTCAGCTTGTTGAAGTTTTTAAGTTCCATGGACTGTATTTTGGCTATTCTGTACTTTTTTCTTTGGCTAATATCCACTTATTAGTGTATACTTATTATACATATTGTTCTTTTGGGTCTGAGTTACCTCACTCAGGATGATATTTTCTAGTTCCATCCATCTGCCTGCAAAATTCAGGATGTTCTCATTCTCAATAACTGAGTAATATTCCATTGCGTAAATAAACCACATTTTTTTTTTGTATCCATCTTCTGTCGTGGGACATCTGGGTTGTTTTCAGCTTCTGGCTATCATAAACAAGGTTGCTATGAACATAGTGGAACATGTGTCCCTGTGGCATGGTGGGAAATATTTTGGGTATATTCCCAAAAGTGGTATTGCGGGTCTTCAGGTAGATCTATTTCCAATTTTCTGATGCACCCTCAGATTGATTTCCAGAGTGGTTGTACCAGTTTGCAATCCCACCAGCAATGGAGGAGTGTTCCTCTTTCTTCACATCCTCACCAACATGTGTTGTCACCTGAGGTTTTGATCTTAGCCATCCTGACTGGTGTGAGGTAGAATCTTAGGGTTGTTTTGATTTGCATTTCTCTAATCTCTAAGGACTTTGAACATTTCTTTAGGTGCTTCTTGGCCATTCAAAATTCCTTTGTTGTGAATTCTCAGTTTAGTTCTATATTCCATTTTTTGACTGGGTTGGTTTTTTTTTTTTTTTTTTTTTTTTTTTTTTTTTTTTTTTTTTTTTTTTTTTTTTGGTGGTTAGCTTCTTGAGTTTTTTCTATATGTTAGATATTATCCCTCTATCAAGTATAGGGTTAGTGAAGATTTTTTTCCCAATTTGTAGATTGCCAATTTGTCTTATTGACTATGTCCATAGCCTTACAGAAGCTTTCCAGTTTCATGAGGTCCCATTTATCAGTTCTTGATCTTAGAGGGAGAGCCATTAGAGTTCTGTTTAGGAAAATTTCCCCCTGTGCCATGAGTTCAAGGTTCTTCCCCACTTTGACTCCCTCTTGTAACCTGAACTTGGAAGAAGTGTTCTTGTCACTGGGCTCATAGAGTAACTCACAGTCTGAACATAGTAGGGGTGCAAGGAAAACAGCAGGACTTAAGTAAATCGCTGCTCTGAATCTACAAAAACTATCCCCAGATAGTGCAATCATTATTACTCTAGGGAAGGGACCCTATGTTAGAGTAGTGAGGACTTTGTCACAGTTGGCACTGCATTGTTCCTAGGATGCAGGGTGTTCCTGGTATTGTCTCACCTGCCTTTGTTCTCAGTTGGTTTATTGACTTTAGAGATCCTGATGGGGGTAAAGTGTAAACATAGCTTCATTTGTTGTCTTTCTATAATCACATGACTGTGATTATTCCCCTCTTGTCTGAGGATTGCCTCCAGGATTGTGTGCAGGGCTGTTTTGATTAACATGATTTCTTTTAACCAGTTTGTGCGATTGAAAGGCTCTCTTTCTCCTTCAGCTATGGCAGATAGTTTTGCTGGGTATAGTAGTCTAGCCTGGCATTTGTGGTCTTTTAGAAGTTGAAGAGCACTGCTCAGGGCTTTTAATTTTAACAATTGAAATGAGTGGTTAATATAATGGAATTTCCTTCCTATGGAAGTTGTGGCTTTTCTCTTTTTGCTCTTGTACTTTCTCTTTGTTCAGTTTAGTTCATGTTTTAACTATAATATGCATGAGGAGTTTTGATTCTGATCTTTTCCGTTTTCTCTACTGTGTATTTCTTGTATCTGTGTGGTTGTACCTTTCTTTAGTCTGGGGAATTTTCTCTTATGATCTTGTTGAAGATATGGTCTTTGCCATTGATTTGGGATTCTTATCTTTCATTTATTTCTATAATTAGAAGATTTGGTCTTATTTTTTCTTCCTACCTTCCTTTCTTTTATTTTTTTGTTTGTTTGATTGTTTTTTGTTTTTCAAGACAGGGTTTATTTGTGAAGCTCTGGCAGTCCTGGAACGTGCTCTGTAGACTAGGCTGGTCTCAAACTCACAGGGATCCATCTGCCTCTGCCTCTCAAGTGCTAGGATAAAAGGTGTGTGCTACCACCACTTGGTGAAGATTTTTTTATGTTGTCCCATAGTTTCTGAATGTTCTTTTTTATGTGTTTTTAATTTCTATAATTATATTGACTTGAGTGATCTAATTGCTCTGCTTAACCTCCAAAACATGATATTCTACATAATCCATCCTATCTGTAAGGCTTTTTCCTGAGTTTTTTAATTGTGTTATTGATTATTTAATTCTATCTCCACTATAGTTTGAGGTCTCAATATTTCAGTCTTTACTAAATTTTGGATTTTGTTTCTCATTTAATCCATCTACAGATATTTTCTTATGCATTTATTGTTTTCCTCTTTAAATTCACTGAGCCGTGTCTTTGTGTATTCCTTAAGATGACTTATTTAATAAAATTTTTAGTTCTTTTAAGTTCTGTGTTATGGGGTGCATCTAAGTAATTTACACTGGAGAAAATGTATATGGTCCTGGCAGGTTTGAAGAGACAGACAGACTTGTCTTTTCATATTGTTTGTGTTTTTGTCATGTGTCAGGGTGTATGGGCTTCTTTCTTCATTGGATGTTTCATAATCATATTCTAGCTTCCATTAAATTGGATCAGTGCAGGGACTGAGCAAATGGAGATAGGCCAGGAATATCTGGTGTATGACCTGCTCATTTAGAGTTAGGCCTGGGCACAAGGAGATGGGGCAGGGTAGATATGGGTCAGGGGAACTCAGAAGGCAATGGCTGTATGTGAGGTGGGTGTCCTGCGACATGACTGTAATTGAAGACATAGCACGGGGGCAGGTGGGGGTGAGAGGATGCCTTAGGCAAATAGGATAACTGAAGTGTGTCCCAGGAGTTAGTGAAGATTGTATCAGTTATGTGTGTGCGAGAGAACTGAGTGTGCAAAAGTAATGCTTGTCCTGCATCTCCTGAACCAAGGTTTTGAGTATGGACATGGTGCAGGAGTAGGTAGGTGTAGGTCAAAGGAGCCCAGCAGGAAAAGATTGTACAAGCTACATTCTCAGAATTGGGCCTGTGCTTGTGAGAAGCAATGCTGAAGTCTTGTAGTCGACTTTATGTTTTCTTAAGCCTCCTAAAGGCCTGCTGCCTGAGATAGCAAAGAGTGGTACAGCCGGGTCATGTGGTTCATTTATTTGACATATGCCCAAGCATTACACACTCTCTCCCCTCAGTCCCCAAATATCATATCACATGTGTCTTCTTCCATAGGAGATTTATATTCACTCTTCAGTTTTTTAGTTTTAGTTCAAAGTGTCCTGTTATGACTGTGATTTTAAAATGA
This sequence comes from Micromys minutus, assembly GCF_963924665.1. Classification (NCBI taxonomy): domain Eukaryota; kingdom Metazoa; phylum Chordata; class Mammalia; order Rodentia; family Muridae; genus Micromys; species Micromys minutus. The sequence continues at coordinate 36,159,751 of NC_137952.1, read as the reverse complement.
CTCTCCGTTTTTCTATCTGTGTATATTTTGTGTCTCCTGAGTACATCTATTCCCCCATAGAAGTCATGTTTGGTTTGCCATTTGCTTGTTATGCGGTCCATTTGCACTGCTTTCTCAAAGTCAGATACACGGGTATTATATGCTTCCTTAGCATGTATGTAGAAGAACGCATATTGACTTGAGGAAGTCATTGCTCTAAATCTCTGAAAGGTTGACCTCAGGAAAAAGGACAGTTCTCATTCTCTATAAGACAGGCCTTAGGAGGGTCAGCATGCTCTTCAGTTCCTCCAACCCTGAGGTCTCCATAACTGCTTTATATTCTTTGTTTTGTTCCAGGTGGGAAGCCTCTCATCTCACTGAAGGGCCCAGACAAGAGGACAGTTTCTGATGTAGTACCATTTCTCTGTACTGCTGGACCTTTCAGCTCCATAAACATCAGTGTCGACTGGTTGAAGGACAACATTGAACATCCAACCTCAGCCCCACAACTGACACCAACCAACAATGACTCTTACTTTGTCACAAGCAAGGCATGGGTGACCTTGACCAATCAAGATATATTGTCTCGGATCACTTGTGAAGTCACCCATGGAGACCTCAACAAGCCCCTAAGAATGACCATTAATGTTTCTGAAGTGCTCAGAGGTGAGTGATCAGTGAAATATATGATGGGGCCACACTGTAGGCAGGGAGAGTTAGGGACACAGAGATTGATCATTGCCAGCCTTGAACATATGAATATGAATAAAAAGAACAGGCTTCATGGGCTGCCCAGCTGGGCTTTGATCTTAGATGTGTCATAGGCTGCAGAATATTGGCCTTGTGTCCTAAATATTCTGTGCCCCAGTTTTCTCCCATCCCCCAAAATGGAATGAAACCAACACCTACTTTGTAAGTTTCCTCTGAAGATAAAATCAGTCGTTCCTTCCAAAACACCAAGGATTATGCCTCAAACATTGTAAGATGTTTAGGACTGTTTGTTCTCACGATTATTTGGCCTCTCTGAGCACATGTGTCCTATTTATAACATTGCTAATGTTTAAAAATTCCTAAATATTTACTATTAGTTGGATATGGTGGTATAAGGCATGTAATCTCAGCTCCTCGGGAAGCTGAGACAGAAATATAAACAATTTCCAGACTTGTGAGGTTACAATTGAATTCAAGGCAAGCCTGGGCAATTTACTGAAACAAAACAAAACAAAACAAACAAAAGAGGGCTGAGGATGCACCTCAGTGGTGTAGTGCTTGTCTTCTATGAATAAGGTCCTGAGTTCTGGGAAATCTTCAGTAGTGAGTAAAATGTTATTCACTCAATAAATAATAAACAACTACTGTGAGCCAGCATCACTGTAGGTGCTATGATTGCAGAGTCCCTGTCCTTGTGGGGCAAATCACCTTAATAATTCTTAGAATTATCTATTACAATATAGAATATTTGAAACTCAGATTAGATATCCATGTGTCTCCAGCTATATTTCATGAATATTTATACTTGTCCCTATTTGTCTTACACGGAAAATATACCAAAATGTTTATTTAAAAACAGTGAAGTCAAATGGCTGCATCTAGAGAATATCATCCTGAGTGAGATAACCCAGTCACAGAAGAACAGACATAATATGCAGTCACTGATAGTGGGATGCTAACCCCAGAGGCTCCGACTGCCCCAGAAACAACTCACAGACTGTGTGAAGTTCAAGAAAAAAAGAAAAGAAAAGAAAAGAAAAACAAAAAAAATGTCATGCTCAATCCTTACACACCAAGAACAAGTTGACTAATTCTGGGTTATACCCTGTTTTACATGTACTTTTTGCTCATTGTAAATAGTAAGACCTTAATGCAGAGTATCAAACCTTAAAAAAAAAAAAAAGGAAAAAATAGCCAAGCACTGACACAATTGTATTTGTATACATTTATGCAAAAATGTTTAAAACTTTTTTCTTTTATCTTTGTTTTTTAAAATAAAGTTTAAAAAAATCACTAAGTAAAAGGGAGGCATGGTTCATGTACCACTACTGCTTGAAAAGTTTATTTAAAAATTATTAACTAATGAATCATTATATAGCAATACTATTTATATTTATGTTCATATTACACAATAACTTCAGGGTAGTTCTGCATGGTGTATATAAAGGAATTGGACGAAACATACTCTAGGAACTCATAGTTTTTCCTAATAAACAATAGGTAGTCAAGGACTGAATGTTCAGTGTAGCATTCTGTGCAGCTCTGTAATGCTCGTATACATTCTTTGTATAAAACATGTTGAGAAATACCTGGTTCATAGTTAGCACTCAAAAGATTGTATTTTTCATTTTTGTTGCCATTTCAGAAACTACTTTGTTTCAGATATGAACTATTTCCTCTGTAGACTGTATAATTTCTGTTATCATATACCTACTAAATAAATATAAGGCATCCAAAAAATAAATAAAAATAAAAACAGTGAAGTCATGAACTCAGAGAAGCTCCACAGGAATTGCACAAGATCAAGCCACTTGACATTTAAGCATGAAATGGAGGTCTTCAGAAACCCCTGCCCCATAGCTGTAGACCCCTGGACAGCTTGATTTTGATGAAATGAGAGTAAGTTTTCTTGAAGGGCATGGGCCTGGTAGGTCAAACATGCTCCAGTGTCCCATGTTCATGAGGATATAGGCAGCACAAGTTAGACTGGATGGATTACAAGACAAGATAAAGGAGGCTGAAGAAGTGTCTCAGTAGAGGCAGAGGATATGATGTTCAGGATCATCCTGGTTATATGAGTCCAAGGTCACCTTGGAATGCTTGGGACCCCACCAATCAATCAATCAATCAATCTGATAGACCCTAGGACAGGCAAATAAGTCAATGCTAGGATTTTCCCCAGGCTTACTTATTGTTCCTCTCTAGTTATCCCCACACTGAAGATTACCACTGAGCCCCGGAATATCCAAGATCATTCGCATCAAAGAGTGAACCTGACTTGCCATGTAAGCAACTTCTATCCCCAAGACATGAGCCTCATCTGGGCTAAGAACAAGCACAACATGCTGACTGTGAAACTCCCTCAAGCCACCAGAAACTCTGATGGGACTTACTCTCTACAGCACACGTTACAAGAAGATGCCATATTGAATAAGACTGAGTTTGTCTGCTGGGCGATCCAGGGTGATGAGGCTCCAGTTACAGTCAGCATCACCCTGGGAGCTCCCAGGAAGTTCAGAGGTATGTGCCTTGTTTCCTCCATGTCCTCAGGGAACCCCTGAGTAAAATTTGAGAAAGGAAGCCCCCTCCCAGTGAGGATGCTCTCACAGAGTCACCCCACTGCACACCCCTTCTTCCAGATACTTACACCAAAAAAAAAAAAAAAAAAAAAAAAAAGAGTCTCCTTTGCTGCCTTCGTCATATTGAAAGGTTATTTTTTTTTCCCTTAACCACTAGTTGCAAGAAATTGCCACAGTTAGGGGCTCCAAATAATTTCTGGGAAGGCAATCAAAACAGTGAATTCAGCTGGAGGTTTCTAGAAATCAACTTTGAAGAGACCCAGAATTATTGAGCCTCTTAGGTAGGAAAAGGAGTCACACAAGATGGGTGTGACTCCCCCTTGTCACCTCCTCTCTCCTCATTTTACTATTTTTTTTTTTTTCCTATGCACACATGCTCCTGATGGTAACTTCTGCTTCTACCCCATTTCACACATTCATGAGTCGTACTATTTCCCCCCACAAGAGGGCACTGTGACATTGCAATCCAGAACTTCCTTGTTTCTCTGCTCCAGCTCTGCCCCACACTGACACGTTGGTGCAAGTACAGTCAGGGACAGATAAAATAATAGGTCAGACATAGGCAAGCCAGGGGGTAAGGCAGCGTGTGGGATTTTCCTTACAGTGCATGTAGGCTCTGGGTAGCTTTGAGAGAAAGGATGAAAATGCTAGGCAACCAAACAGTCCGTTCTCAGAGCAAGTTTTTACCTTGTTTTCTATCTAGCCCTGTGGCAGACCAGCCCTCTTCTGGTTGCTGTAAGAATTCTCAGAGCTAATAACCTCACTCACTTTTACATTTCTTTAGGTCCTATTTTCGTTGTCCAGTAGAAATTAGAAAACTATCTAACCAATGGGGCACACGGACCTGGGTGGTAAACTCCAAATGCCTGGGTGTCTTTTGGTGAGAAGCAAGTTGTATAGTTTTTTTAAAAAAATTGTCTTATTATTATTGTGAGAACTGCATACATGGCTGCTGCTTTTACATCATTTCCATTCTGCACTCCTCCCCACAGCACCCCCACGCCCTACTCAGTCCCTTTCAGCTTCACTATCTCTCCGTTACAGTCATATATTTATGTATACTTATATAAATCCAACCTGCTAATTAACGCATGCAATGGTTCTCCTTTTCCAACTTATTTTTCTCCTACACCTGCATAGGTATAGCAGATCCTGCAGTGTCTGGTATTGTCAATGCCTTGCTGTCATGAGGTCCATCCTCAAGTGACAGGTCTACTGGGGTCTATCTATCTATCTATCTATCTATCTATCTATCTATCTATCTATCTATCTATAACTATCTATCTCTCTATCTCAGCCTCTTTCTATTTGATAGTACATGTCTTTGTAGCTATGCCTTAGCAAGCTTTCCCAAATCACTTTCCTCAGCACACTAACTCCTAAGTACGTCTCCTCACATGCCTGTTCTGTTTGGTTAGTATTCTCAGACAACTTACTGCACATCAGCCATGGAGTACTTACTGCACATCAGCCATGGAGTACTTACTGCACATCAGCCATGGAGTACTTACTGCACATCAGCCATGGAGTACTTACTGCACATCAGCCATGGAGTACTTACTGCACATCAGCCATGGAGTACTTACTGCACATCAGCCATGGAGTACTTACTGCACATCAGCCATGGAGTACTTACTGCACATCAGCCATGGAGTACTTACTGCACATCAGCCATGGATTACTTACTGCACATCAGCCATGGAGTACTTACTGCATGCAAGTGTTCCCACTGGTTGTCATCTCACACTTTGAGAGCTGGAAGGAGGCAGAGACTCTGATATGAGTGGCAGCCAACAGCACTAGGCTTACAATGCAGCTGTCAGACTACAAACTAGACATGGTGTTTCTGTATGTCTCTGTCTCCTGAGAATGCAGACCTCAGCATTGTCACTAAACGCTTCTCAGATCCTATTGGAAGGCATTTACTTTTCTTCAAATGTCACATCCGTCTTTGCTGTTCAGCTCCCACAATGAAGCACTTAAACTTTTAGTGATGGCTGAGAGCCCAGGCCAGTGGCTTTATAGTGTAGGTTTCCCTTCTGCATGCCTCCCTCCCCAGCTCTTGGAGGAAGGATGGGCTTACGTTTGAATCTGGCCAGACTTTGCAGTTGAATGGATCAGTGTCAAACTGCAGGATCAGTGTGTCTAGTGCCTATCTGTGTGACCCCAGGTAAAGCAATTTCCTTTGAAATTAGTCCCATCAGTCAATGAGAGTTTCCATGTGTTTTCTTCTGTGGCTCCTGCATGGCGTCTGAACACCAGGAAGGCTTTTGCAATAATTATTTTAAGTTTACATGTCCCAGAGAAATCACTGAAGAATATAAAACTAACCTCAGAGATGTAGCCTTTTTTTTTTCTTAGGGGAATAGAGAAAGGCATATATAGATTTCTATAAGTTGATTTTGTATTGTGGCACTTCTCTGACTGTTAACAATTTCTAGATGCTTTCTGATGGACCTTTGGGATCTGTTACATATAAACATAATAAGTCATATAAATAGTCTTTGAGACAAAACTCCTTTGTTGATCTTAATAGGGGCAGAAAAGACATTTGATGAAATCCAACATTCCTTTATTTTAGTTATAGAAGGACTTATCATTAAGTATCATCTGAAAATAGGGATAATTCAACTTACTTTCTTACGTGAACCCCTTTTATTTATGTCTCCTGCTTTGTTGCTCTATCCAGTGCTTTGACCACTATATTGCAAGGCTGGGGAGAGGAAACAGGCCCATGTAGTTCCTGATTTTAACAGAGCTGCTTCAAGTTCTCCATTTCAGATGATGTTGGCTGTGGGTTTGTCACATGTTGGCTTTACTTTTGTTGATTTATGCTCTCTGATGTCCTTCTATGACTTATATCATGAATGCATATTGAATTCTTGCATCTATGGAGACAAGCATATTATTTTTGTCTTGAAGCCCACTTATATAATTTATTAAGTCATATCCATCCTTGCATGTCCAGGAGAGCCAACTTGATAGTGGTGGGTGATTTTTAAATACATGCCCACATTCAGTTTGCAAGTAATTCCTTGAGGAAATTTGCTTCTATGTTCATTGTGTACGTTGGTCTGGAGTTTTGTAATATATATATATATACATACATATATATATATATTCACCTTACAACACAATATCAGCCCTTCCTCTTCTCCTGGAACCCCCCCCCTCATGCAAGTTCTCCTTCCATTCCACCTTCCCCTTTTCTTTTGAGAAGGAAAAAACCCCTTTTGAGTGTCAACCACCACCCTGCACATCAAGTCATTGTAGGACCAAGTGCATCTACTCCCACTGAGGCTAGACAAGGCTGTCCACTTAGAGGTGCCAGGCCTGGCAACAGGCTCAGAGACAACTCTTGCTCTGGTTGTTGGGGGACCCTCATGAAGACCAAGCTGCTCATCTGCTAAGTATGTAGAGGGAAACTAGGTCCAGCCTGTGCTTGCTCTTTGGTTTGTGATTCAGTCTCTAGGAGCCTTCAAAGGTTAGTTGACTCTGTTGGTCTTCCTGTGGGGTCCCTGTCCTCTTCAGGGCCCTCAATCTTTCTCCCAACTCTTCCAAAAGACTCCACGAGTTCCATTTGATGTTTGGGTGTAAGTCTCTGTAGCTGTTTCAGTCAGCTTCTGCATGGAGCCTCTCAGAGAACAGTTATGCCTGGCTCCTGTCTGTCTGCAAGCACAATAGAGTATCATTGACACTGTCAGAGATTGGTTCTTGCCCATGAGATGGGTCTCAAGTTGGAGCAGTCACTGGTTGGCCAATCTCTCAATCTGTGCTCTATTTTTTGTCCCTGAACGTCTTTTAGGCAGGACACATTTGGGGCCTGAGGCTTTGTGGGTGGGCTGCTGTCCTTATCCTCCCACTGTTCTTATCCTGCCTGGCTACAGGAAGTGAAAACTTCAGGATCCATATCCCTCAGCTAGGAATCTCAGCTAGAATCACCCCCATATACTTTCTGGGGCCTCTCCCCAATACAGGTTTCTGGCACATCCTCGAAATTGTCTCCCCATGCCAGCCAATCTCCATTTTTTTCTTCCTCTGATATCCCTTGTGCCCTCCTTGCTATTTGGTTTCTTTGGGTCTGCTGATTATAGCATGGTTTTCATATACTTTATAGCTATTATCCACTTATAAGTGAGTATATACCACACATGTCTGAGTTACCTCATTTAAGATGGTGTCAGGAGTCATAATGGGACAAGCTAATAATTAGCAGGTGATCTTCCTGAGATGGCCTGCTTCAGATTATGATATAATCTGGGACAGATTTGCTCTTATCAGGCAAGGCTGTAGAAGAATTCATTTTAGGAAGGATTCATGCTATTAATATGCCTTTTCTGTTATTATTAAACATATATAATAATCACTAAGTAATATCTCACACCTTTGGAGCATATCTCTGCAAAACCTACAGAGATGTACTGTCTTGAAGTGATGTTATATAGACAAATAGATGATTTCCTAAGTCTTCATGATTATCTTATAAGAATTCCTAAAATTATATATCAGTGATTATTAAACTCTTTTGCAGTGGGACTACTATTAGGTCCTTTTCTGACAGTCAAAACTGCAGTGAAAACTCTGCCAGTTTCCCAAGTGTCACCACTTAATTGCTTTTAGATGGTAACTAGACTTTTTCCTACTCAGAGCACATGCCAAGAGGTTGTAAAACAATTAACCAAAGGTCATAAAAAGGGAACTAATGATTTATTATAGGTGCTAGGACAGAAGATAATATATTGACAGGTTTATCTATACAAAGCTTCACTAATAACTTAGTTATGGTTTCAAGTCTTTAGTGAGCCTGCGGAGCTGAGACAGGTGATGGATGTTTAGCCAGATAATTACTCCTAGTGGGTATGCAGGTAAACATTCTCTGTTGTAAACTTCTATTTCAACTTATGGTTTGATTTTTGTCTGTGGACTTGTGGTGAACTTTTTAACATGTGATCATGTATTCTGAAAGATGTCTGAGTACTGAGGACAAAGAGATGAGAAAAAAGAGTAGAATTTTTGCCTTAATAGAATTTTTTTGCCTTTCCCCACCTTGAGAAGAAGTTTTTTCCTTTTGCCCACTTAGAAGTTTTCCCTACCCACTCCCCTTAGAATCTTTCTACTTTTCTCCTTAGATAGCTTTCATAGGAAACTTTTTACAACTTAGTAATAAATGCTATAATCAATTTACAAAGTGTCCTTTTTCTTCCTGCAACTTTGTACTAGCAAGTTAGAGCCATGAAATGCCAGCTGAGATAGTACAACGGCTATTTACTAAATTCTTTTCTGTTTTAGGAAGAGGTGATAAATGCCAGAGACTGCAGTTTCTGGCATTAAAGGAGGCAGGTCAGCTATAGTAGCAAAGTAACTTAGGTTTTGATAAGTAAACTTTTTATTATTATACAGCAACCCTAAATATTTTGTAAGACAAAGTCTTACCCTCTGCCAATGCTCTTTCCCCTCCACTACCTCAAGAAGAACTGACAAGAAAGGAGACCCCTGCAGGGGCTGTACCCCCCACACGCACAGGATGGTATTATCTAGTTCCTTCCATTTGCCTTCAAAATTAATGATGTCCTTTTTTTTTTAACAGCTGAGTGGTATTTTGTTGTGTAATTATACCACATATTCTGTATCCATTCCTTAGTTAAGACACATCTAGGTTGTTTCCAGTTTCTGGTTATTATGAAGAAAGTGGCTATGAACATAACTGAGCAAGTTATGGGATGGTGGAGTGTCTTTGGGTTATATGCCCAGGAGTGGTATGGCTGGGTCTTGAGATAGAACTCTTCCCAATCTTCTGAGAAACTGCCAAATTGATTTCCAGAGTGGTTGAAAAGTTTGCACTCCCACATGCAATGGAGGAGCGTTCTTGTTTCACATCCTCACCAGCATGTGCTGTCCTTTGAGTTTTTAATCTTAGCCATTCTGATAGATGTAAGGTAGAATCTCAAGTTCATTTGGATTTGCAATTCCCTGATGACTTAGGATGTTGAACAGTTCTTTAGGTGTTTCTTAGGTTATTTGTATTGTTGGTGTCTAACTTTTGAGTTATGTATTTTGGATATTAGCTCTCTGTTAGATGTAGGGTTGGTGGTCTTTTTCCAATCTGTAGGCTCTTGTTTTGCCCTAATGACAGTGTCCTTTGACTTACAGAAGCTTTTAAGTTTATTACTTCTTGACCTTAGTGCAAGAGCCATTGGTGTTCTGTTCAGGAAGTTGTTTCCCATACCAACGAGTTCAAGGCTATTTCCCACTTTCTTATTCTATTAGATTGGGTTTTATGTTGAGGTTTTTGATTCATTTAAACTTTAGTTTTGCACAAGGTGATAAATGTGGATCTATTTGCATTCTTCTATATGTAGACATCCAGTTAGACCAACACCAATTGTTGAAGATGCTTTCCCTTTGTATGGATTTGGATTCTTTGTCCAAAACTCAAGTGTTCATAGGTTTGTGGGTTTATTTCTGGGTTTTCAGTTCAATTCCATGGATCAATCTGTCTGTTTATATACTGATACCATGCAGCTTCTATAACCATTGCTCTGTATGTAGTACAGCTTGAAGTCAGGGACGGTGATTCCTCCAGTGATTCTTTATTGTTTAGGACAATTTTAGCTATCCTGGGTTTTTTGTTCTTCCATATGAAGCTGAAGAATTGTTCTTTAAAGATCTGTGAAGAATTGTGTTGGAATTTTGATGGGGACTGCATTGAATCTGTAGATTGCTTTTGGTAAGATGGTCATTTTCACTTGTTAATTCTACCAATCCAAGAGCAAGGGAGACCTTTCCATCTTCTGACTGATAGTTTCCTCAATTTCTTTCTTCAGAGACTTGAGGTTCTTGTCATACAGGCCTTTCACTTGCTTGATTAGAATTAAAACAAGGCGTTTTATGTTATTTGTGGCTATTGTAAAGGGTATTATTTCCCTAACTTCTTTCTCAGTCCATTTATCATTTGGATAAATAAGAAGGGCTCCTGATTTCATTAAGTTAATTTTGTGTCCAACCACTTTGCTGAAGTTATTTATTAGCTGTAGAAATTCTCTGGCAAAATTTTTGGGGTCACTTATGTATAGTATTATATCATCTGTAAATAACAATGCTATGACTTCTTTTTTTTCACCTTGTGTCCCCTTAATCTCCTTTAGTTGTCTCGTTGCTCTAGCTAAAATATAAAGCACTATGTTGGAGAGATATGGAGAGAGTGGACAGCCTTGCCTTGCCCCCGAATTCAGTGAAAATGCTTTAAGTTTCTATCCATTCAGTTAGATGTTGACTACTGGCTTGCTGTACATTGCCTTTATTATGTTTAGTTATGTCCCTGCATTTCTTCTCTCTCCAAGATATTTATCATGAAGGGCTGTTAAATTTTGTCAAATGCTTTTTCTGTATAACATAGTAAGATATTTCGTGTTTTTTATTTTACTTTGTTTATATGGTGGGTTATACTGATGGATTTTTGTATATTTAACCACCCTTTTATCCCTGGGATTAAGTTTACTTGATCATGACCCATGACATCTTCGATATGTTCTTGAATTTAGTTTGTAAATGTTTTATTGAGTATTTTTTTTTTTTTTCATCAGTGGTCATAAGGAAGATTGGTCTTGAAATTTTCTTTCTTTGCTGAGTCTTTGTGTGGTTTAGGTAGTGGAGTGACTGTGGCCTTATAGAGTTTGGCAGTGTTTCTTCTGTTTCAATTTTGTGGAATAATTTGAGGAGTACTGGCATTAGCTCTTCTTTGAAAATCTGTTAAAATTCCGTGCTAAAACTATCTGGCCCAGGGCTTTTTTTTTTTTGGTTGGGAGACTTTTAATGACTGCTTCTATTTCCTTAATAATTATAGGACTATTCAGATAGTTTGCTCAATTTTGATTTACCTTTGGTAATTGGTATCTATCTAGAAAAGCATCCATTTCACTTAGGTTTTCCAATTGTGTGGGGTACAGGCTTTGGAAGTAAGACCTAATGACTCTGAATTTCCTCAGTGTCTGTTGTTCTATCTCCCTTTTCATTTCTGATGTTGTTGATTTGGATAGTGTTTCTCTGCCTTTTAGTTAATTTGGCTAAGGGTTTGTCTATCTTGTTGATTTTCTCAAAGAACCAACTCTTAGTTTTATTGATTCTTTGTATTGTTCTTTGTTTCTAATTGATTTGGCTTCAGCTCTGAGTTTATTTCTTGCTGTTTGCTTTTCCTGGGTGTGTTTGTTTTTTTCTTTCAGATGTACTTTCAATTCATTTGTATGAGAACTCTCCAATTTCTTTATGAGGGCACTTAGTGCTGTGAACTTTCCTCTTAGCACTCGCTGCTTTCGTAGTGTTCCCATAAGTTTGCGTATGGTGTGCCCTCATTTTCATTGAATTCTAGAAAATATTTGTTTGTTTGTTTTTTCCCCTATCCAATGATCATTGAACAGAGAGTTGCTCAGTTTCCATGAATATGTAGGCTTTCTGTTGTTTGGTTATTGTTGAAGTCCAGCTTTAATCCATGGTGATCTTATAAAATGAATGGGATATGTCAACCTTCATGTATCTAATGAGGTTTGTTTTATGACAAATTATGTGGTCCATTTTGGAGAAGGTTCTATAAGGTGCTGAGAAGTTATATTCTTTTGTGTTTGGGTAAAATTTTCTATTGATATCTGTTAGGTATATTTGAATCATAACCTCTGTTAATTTTGTTATTTCTCTGTTTAGTTTCTGTCTCAATAACCTATCCATTGGTGACAGTGGAGTGTTGAGGTCTCCCACTATTAATGTGTGGGATTCAATGTGTGATTTAATTATGCTTTAGTAATTTTTCTTTTACAAATATGGATTCCCTTGAATTTGGGGCACAGAAATAAGATATCCTCTTGGTGGATTTTTTCTCTGAGTATGAAGTGTCCTTCCTTTCCTATCTCTTTTGATTACCTTTGATTAAAAGTCTATTTTATTAGACATTCAAATGGCTACTCCAGCTTTTTTTCCTTGGGTCCATTTGCTTGGAAAACTTTTTTCCAGTCCTTTCTACTGAGATAGTTGACTATCTTTGTTGCTAAGATGCTTCTTGTATACAAAAAAAAAATGATGGATTCTTTTTATACATTCATTTCGTTAGCCTGTGTCTTTTTACTGGGAATTTGAGTTCATTAATGTTGAGAGATATTCACAACCAATGATTGTTATTTCCTGTTATTTTGATGTTGGGAGTGGTTGAGTGTGTGTGTTTCTCTTGTATTGATTTTAATGGTATAAAATTATTTATTTTTTGTATTATTTTAGTATAGTTGGCTTCATTGGGTTGGAGTTTTCCTTCTAGTATCCTCTGTAGGTCTTGGTTAGTGGAAAGATACTGTTTGAACCTAGTTTTGTTGTGGAATATCTTGGTTTCTCCATCTATGATGACTGAAAGTTTTGCTGGGAACAGTAGTCTGGGCTGACATCTGTGGTCTCTTGGGGTCTGCAAGACCTCTGCCCAGGCCCTTCTAGCTTTAGAGTTTCAGATGAGAAATTAGGTGTGATTCTGATAAGTCTGACTTTATGTTACTTGACATTTTCTCCTTGTTGCTATTAAATTTTTTTCTTTGTTATTTAAGAAGCTTAAGCACCCAATGTTTATACAGCTCAGTGGACTTGTATACAGTTAGACTATCCATTTGGAATGGAAACTGTGTAGCTTCTCAGAATTTATACTTTTACATGTTCAGCACTGAATATATTTTATATACTTATCTACCATCAAAATAAAAAATCATGACAGAGGTAGAATTAAAACAATCAACTTTATATCCTAATTTATAATTGATGTTCATTCAGTCTTTTCTCTTTCCTAATATTTAGCCTTTTTTGTTCTTTTTCCTACATTTGTTTACATGTTAGGTTCCACATATGTATCTCTGCCAACAGCAGATAAGGATTCTTTCCTATTCACATCTTCTCCAACCAACATCTGTTGTCAGATTTGTTGATGACAGCCATTCTTACTGGGGTGAGGTGGCATCTCATAGTAGTTTTCTTTAATGTCCAGAGATATTGAACACTTTAATAAATAGTTGTTGGCCATTTGTGCCTCTTTTGTTGAAAACTTCCTGTTTAGTTCACTTGCTCATGTGTTGACTGGCAATTTTGTTTCCTTGGTATTTAAGCTATTTGGTTCTTTATAAAATATGGGTTTATAGTTCCTTGCCTGCAGTGTACCTGGTGAAGATTTTCTTCCCTTCTTTGGCTGTTTGCTCTGCTGATTGCTTCCTTTGCTGTATAAAATCTTTCTTTTCATCCAGCCCCATCTGTTGACATTTGGGCTTGGTTCTCATTCTGTTAGTGCTCTATTCAACAAGTTCCTGTCTACCCCAGTATCTGCCTTGAATACACTTTCTTCTTGAAATCTCAGTTTCCAGTTTTAAAACGAGGTCTTTGATTTATTGTGTATTGATCTTTCTACAAGGTAAAAGATAAGAATCTAATTTAATTATTCTACAGAGGGAAATCAAGTTTTTCCAGCACCGTTTATTAAATAGGCCAGTATTCTATCCTTGCGTATTGATCTTTCTGTCTATGTTATGTCAGTACTGGGCTGTCTTTATCACTGTAGTTCTATACTGTAATTCGAGGTCAGGTATTTGTGTTCAGAGATGAGATGGTTGGTCCTAGCTGTGGGTAGACTTACTAGGAAGATCCACTGTGAAAGCTGTATTTCTGGAGCTAGAAGTGTTCAGATGGGCTTGGGGAAACTTATCAGGGAATTTCAGTGGGTGACATTTGCTCAGAACCAGAGCTGAATGTTGCAGTGTTGAGGAGCTCTTCAGGGAAAATCAATTCATGAGCTCTGATGTTTACTTTTATGAAGGTAATAACAACCCTTCAGGGAGTCCCTTGAGATTTTAATGTTGTAGGTGACACTTGTGACGTGCTTGTCATACTTCTTCCAGCCAATATCAGCGTTCTTACTTGTCAACCTTTAGAAATAAGATTCGTCCCCCGTTGCTGATTTGGAGTAAGATGCAAGAAAAGTTAAGTTGCTAGGGTGTGCTTGTGTGTGTGTGTGTGTGTGTGTGTGTGTGTGTATGTGTGTGTGTGTGTGTGTGTGACAGATATAGTTTGAGTAAACACCAATGTTTGTGCTGCCAAACCTTTATGTATGACATGTCTGTGGGCATTAATGAATCTCCCTTTAGTAGTGAAGGAAAGACAGAGTATAAAGTTAGAGGCCAGATTCTGAGACTAGACTACCTACCTGGTTTTGAACTCCTGGCTGTGTCACTAATTGTGGATTTGGACTTGTTCTCCTATCCATTATTTGATGAATCCAAGGAGAACCTAAGAGCATGGTATTGTTTCTGTGGGTGTGTTTCATGGGTTGTTGGTCTTCTGAGCTGCTCAGTCCCTTTGGTCTTATTGCCATCTTCTAGAAGCTTCAGCACCTTCCTCTCAGAAGGAAATATCTAAATCTCCACGAAAAAGGAAGTGATGGAACTTTACAAGACGAATCTCAGGAAATCGTTCACACTGGAAATTGATGTGATGTGTGGCTTCTCTTCTTGCAGGAGGGAAAGATTACTCTCATCACCTCGAGGGCCCCCTGCAGCGGTTTACACCTGGAGCAAGCATCCAATTGAAGTATACCTCGTCTGCATTACGATTCAGTGAGGTTACTGTGACCTGGCTCAAAAACAACCACAGCCTTCTCCAGACACAGACCAACGTCTTCTCCAGTGGAGAGACCTACAACGTGACTAGCACTGTGCTCGTTCCACTGGAGAGCGATGACATATTGTCTTTTGTTCTCTGCCAGGTTGAGCACAAGTCCTTAGTGGTTTTCCAGAAAGTCATCTACTTGGGCCAGTACCTCCGTGGTAAGACTTTTCTCTTCCTGGCTGAGGTAGGCTGTAGGCTTCTCTTGGTGGTGGTTTAGTCACTGAGGAAATGGCCCTAGTTGGTGATGACACTAGAAACAGAATACATAAAGTACTTAACACTATGTTCAGACCAACTATGCAGAGGTAGCATTTTGTCGTTATAACTGTCTAGAGTAACACTCGGAACTCATTTCCTTCATCTGAAAACCATAGGGTATTTACCCACTGTAATTTAATTTTAGTATTGCCAGTCTTTAGAAAAAATACTCATCCTTGGATCATTGCGCCTATCTGGATTTGAGTCTAAATTTTCCTTTTGTTGTTGGTTTTCACAGCATGTACTGATGCTTGGCACAGCTGTAAAATCAGACAAATCATGTCTCACAACTAGAAATAAGTTTAAAGATCCAAGATTGACCAGTAATAAAAATTAATTACCTAAAGCATATAAGACTTTTGAAATTTACAAAATATTTTCCTCTTCATTTTTTTGTGTGTCCGCACAATAGAAGAAATGTGCCACCATCATGGGAGCAAAGGTATCATCTTACACGGAAGAAAATGCTAATATCACTGTCTCCATAAAGGATAGTTCATAGCCAATACAGCACAGCAGGGAGGGTCTGCCTTACTTGATTTGTACATGTATCTTGTACTATTTGCCTGGTTCTTAAAGGTAACTGATTCAGACACAAAAGCTCATGAGTGAGTGGTTTTTATCCAACTCTATATGTACCTAGTCAAGTTACTTGTGTTATCAGCCTCAATGTTTGGGTGTCTTTTAGCAAGGTTGTATTTTATGGAGGCCTCTTACCTAAGTATGTTTTACATAATTCTCTGGAGTTAGGACAACTGTGTAAAAAGGAAAAACATAAGTCATACAGATGTTCACAAATGAACTGATTACTTTATCAAACTAATTGTTTCTCCAAACCTTTCCTTGCTCAGCACACGTATCTTTCGTTGTGTTTTCTATCGTAGAAATGGCTTCATTTGGTCTAAGAAGCAGGACTTCAGAAGTTGAAGCCCCTGTTCCTTCAAGTTGCAATACATAAGGACTTAACATTATCAACACTAGACTAAGAGCTGAAATCTGTCAATTAAGACATCAGACAGCTGATTTGACTTTAGAAAATGTCTTCATTTCAAAGTCTCACAAAGAGTAAAAATGGCTATGTAAGGTCTGATTAGCTGTAAGTGTAAGGTCCATGTGAGACAGTGGACTGTACCAGAAAACGTGGTAGGGTAGAACATGTCTGAGACCCCAGTATACAGGCACCACTTGGAATGGTAGGTGCATCCCTGCTCCCTGCTAGATTCCTGACCTGGAACACATGTCCACGCTCCCCACATAGGTCATGTAGCCCAGAACAGAGTTCTCCATGCTAGTGAAGTATCTAGAGGCACTGAGGCTTTAGAAATTGAGCTTCCCTTTCCTACAATGAGCTTTCCTTCCTACAAGAGGTATTTAATCTCTGGCCTACCCTAAGAAGTTGATATGCATTCATTTTTCATGATGAACAGTCAATAAATGGTACGGATAAACATGGACTGTCTTCCATCAAAACCACCATGGGGAGCATAGAGAAGGCCTTCCTACAGAGCTTCAGCCTATGTCTCCCATAGAAGGCCTCTCTATGCTTCCAGACAACCACTGCTAAGCTAAGAACAATCACCAATGAGCTAAGCTGGAGCTCCCCATTTCCCCAGCCCCAGGTTTATTGCTGTCCTCAGCCCATGGGCCCCCAATGGTCCTGGCTTCATCTCTGATCCAACAATCAGGGGACCCCAACTTCAGCTTCCCACATCTTAGACTGCATGCATTCTCCCTCCCTCTGAACTGTGTCCTAGCACATCTCTAAAGCTCAGCACCAGACAACAGTGGCACAGGGCCAATGCAGTTAAGCATTCCCAGTGATTTGCCTCCCCAGCATCAGGGAGGAACGTAAACCCACAGGCCCAGAACCTAGATCGCCCAGCCTTCAATTTATAGTGATATTTCTATCATCCTTCTGCTTCATAGAAAATCTACTGTAAAGAATAATAATAGGATTTCCAACCCCTCCCCCTAACGTCTGCCATTGTGAACACGTTGCTTTGTATGCTGACAACTCCAGTTGAATTCCTTTTAGAAGCCATCAGATTCTAATCTCAGAAGACTTATAGTGTGGTTGCGACTATTATGTAGTGCCAAAAAAATTGTTTCAGCTACAACCCCTAGATTTGCTACTTGAGACCTTGGAAAAATTATTTAACTGTTTTTTTTCTACGTAAAAATCTTAATATCTTAGTCTCTAACACTTAGTGCCCATGAATCTTCAAATCTTGAAATCATCTAATTACAAAATAAATGAACAGATTTTTAATTTGCTAACTGGATTTGATACACATTTTCTATAGCTTAAAATGAAAAGAAGAAACGTAGGGAGGTCCCTTAATCCTTCTGTGTATCTGTCTATACAAACTTGTGTTCTTGCTTTCTCTATTCATTGACTATTAACCAATTCCTAAATCCTTATTTGTGGCAGGCACTGGGCCCTAGCAATTGTTCCCACCCTCTAAGAACATCCAGTAGATTTTCTGTACTAATTCTTGGCTTTATCTGAATTTTTCTCAGTTCCTCCAGCAGTGAGAGTGTCCCAGTCTTCAGCTGTCTCCAGCTTGATGGCTGTTATTTGCCATGTGCAGAGATTCTATCCACAGGATCTATATCTCACCTGGCTGGAAGACTGCCACGTGATCAGGAGAATAGAGGAAACTACCCCTAAGAGGAATGAGGATGGGTCCTACTCTCTGGAAATCCCACAATTGGTGAACACATCAGTGCAGAGGTCTGATCAAGTACTCACTTGCAAGGTAGAACATGAGGCCCAGCCTCCCATCCAGGCCAGCATTATATTGTCTACAGCATCCTTTACCACATCCAAAGCCATCAGGAGCCTAAGTAAGTTTTCCTCTTTTCTTGTGGGCATACGGGAGTCACCTTGGTTTCCTCTGCATTTCAGAAGACACTAGGGAGATAAGAAGTTTCATAATCATGAAAGTCTTGTCCAAATCAATAGTCTGAGGTTTCTTCCATAGGCAGAATGGTGTGCAGTCAGTAACTTCCTTTAGAGTGACCACCCAGAGGGTCTTCCATTTCTGTTAGAAGAATGTTCTACCAGTTCATCCTCTTTGAAAATGCCCTAGAGGAAGTTTAGCTCAGTGCTGATCCACTAGTGACCATGAGATGTTTGTGATCAAGACTGGTTTAAAGTAGTCTCAGGTATATGGGAGTGAGCTTGCATGTACACTGTCCTATAAAACTTACTTGAACAGCCATATCTGGGAACTGTCTTAGACCCACTTCAATGGTAATTATTTTACTTCACTTTTGAATGAACATATAAACCCCGTTCAACAGTTTTCTTACATACCATAAACAAGTTCCTAATTTATAGAACCCTTTTGAAAATTAAATGTTAAAATACAATGAATGTATAACTGGTACGTTATCTATACTAAATCTCAGCTGTTGATATTATTTTTTATTTAAAATTAATTTTCAATAATTATGGTTATGTAAATTCAGTCAACACTGTCAACTATCTCCCAGAAATCCCATCTCTTCATTTATAAGATGTTAGCAATAATACTAATGTCCAAAGATTACAACAAAGGTGACTTTAAGTAACCACCAGACCTTAGAGAGAAGGCAATGATTATATTCATGTTGGCATGTTGACTGATGACTTCAGATCTTTAAACAGTGTTTGCTGGGGAGAAAATTCAAGGTAAGCTGCACAGGTCTCTAATTTCTGAGAGCTAAGTATAGGGAAATGAGCCCAAGAATGAGATCAGAATGGGGGGAGATACTTGGAACTCCCTGGCTATCAATCTCAGATTTATCATTTTAACTCACGTGACCTGTTGTTGTTATTGTTTTTCCCTTTGTTCTGTGTATTTTAGATTCGGAGAAATCTATCCACATTTTTGTCGCTTTCCTTCTATTCCTCAAGTTACTTCAGGTGGTGAGTTTATTTGTGATCTACGTGTATAGGCGTTGGAGCCTGTGACAGGTGAGTTTGAAAATGGGCCCTTGCCCTTAGAGAGTAATGTCACAACCATGGTCATGGGTAGTAAGAGGACTTCAGCGTAAACACACAGGGTTCACAGGGTATGTCTTCAAAGATCCTCACAAGTGTTAGCTACCCTCAAGAGGAAGTTGTGAATATGTTCATTTTCTCCAAGTATTTTTTTGGAATTGTTAGAGGCTCACAGCCCCATGCATTGTATAATATTCTGGATCAGAAATTTTTTATAGCTATGTTTTTTGTGACTCCAGTTGTAGCAGTTGAAGGTGTGGGAATGGAATAATAGTCAAGACCCAAACTTAAAGAGTCTTCCCACACATTGTTAAATGATCCTATGATGTCAACCAATCTGAAAGAATGAGTATAGGTGAGAAAGAAACAAAAAACAAATGTGCATATGGGAGCGAGGTCAGGTCCCAGAAAGAGGTATGAGGTGGAGTAAGCGGAGGCTTCCTTTCTGAAATTCCTTATGAATTCAGAAAGAAAGAAGAGAACTAGCTACTTAGTGTGCATTCAATAAATACTAGTGGAATTAATACATGGATGAAGAATGAATAAATGATGTTTCCTAATTCTGTAACACATTGCCTCTTACCCTCTCTAAGGAGCTTGATGGGGAGAAGATGCAAGGTCCTGCTGTTGATCCAAGACTCCTGCTCTTCATCCACTTGCACCACAGATGCGCTCCCCGTGCACACTGTCAGACATGGACTTGGATTTTTTGGGGATGTTTGAGACTCAAGATGCTAAAGCTCAAATGAGCTTTTCTTACATCCAAAAGGCAGTTAACACAAATGGATGTTCACTCTGTCTCTGGCCATTGTCAACCCTTAATTTTCTAGTTCTTACTACCAACTAGAATTTCTGCAACCATGATTTAATTTTAGCAGACACAAAACTTAAAATTATTGGACTGTTAGAAAAGAATTTTCCTATCTTGAAATGGGATTACAAACAGTATAAAACATCTCTGGATTAACTATAATATTTTATAAAATACTAACATTTTGTCCATAACTTCTTCAAGTTTCTTTATTATATTTCCCTGAATTTGCTGAACTTCTTTCTCAGTCATGGTTTTATACTGTTATTACATGCATAACCTTTAAATAGCATACTGCATTTTCAGTTTTTATTCTTTATAAAATCTATTATATTGTATGTCACATTTTGAAACTTTACTTCATTTTTTTATACTTAATGCACCTTGTGAATTTATTAAGGCTGAAACATGACTATTTCACCGATGGTAACAATATTCTGTATTTTATTAATCTATCTCACAATGAATACTGAACCTTTATCCAATGATTTTGCTATTACAATGTTGTGACATTCTTTTCCTAATCTCTTTGAGTACATGAGAGAATCTTTCTTGTTTCCCAAGCAAGACACAAAGCTACAATGTTAATAACATTGATATGTTTATTACCTCAAAAATAAAATTTCAGTTTTGAACATTATGTTCTCATTGGGTTACAAGTGTACACACACACACACACACACACACACACACAACTTTTCTTACTGATTATGGTGATGTTGTATGTAAAAAAGCAGAGATCTTTTATTCCTACAAGGTTAAATTATCTAGTCTACACTGATATTTGCTTTCCCCTTTATTACATATTAAGTTTCTAAAATCTGGAGTTGTTTTGCTAATTTATTCCACTAATCTTCTCATCTATATCTGTGAAGACTATGCTGCCTTAGTAAGAACAGTTTTATAGTTTTTGTTTCTCTTCTAGAAAAAAAAATCTTCTCGTTCAAAATTGTGTTTTTTCTTTTTCTTGTGCTTTATTTTTTACAAAATTATTCATTGTGTGGATATTCTGGAAATGGCATCAAACATGCCCCGAAAATATCAGCAGAACCAGTGTAGCTTAAATGTCATTATAAAATATTCTTTTTATATCAAAACTATCTCAGTTCAAGGCCAGCCTGGTCTACAGAGCTAGTTCTAGGATATCCATGGCTACTTTAAGAAGCCTTAGATAGGTTGCCTTTGGCTATAAATGTGACCAAAGTATGGCTAGCAAGTCACTAAACAGCTTCCTTTCAGGTCCCCTGCTTCATTGCTTGCCTCTGGGTTCTTGTCTTGAGGGCCTGCCCTTGCATATCTCAAAGATGGAACCTTATATGGTATTTCAAATAATTCCCTTTCTCCACAAGTTGCTTTTGGCCATGATGTTTTATCATAGCAATAGAAAGCAAACTTGGACAAGTTTTATCCAGAAACTGATACCAGAAAGCGAGTATTGTTGTAAAGGACCTGGCTGTGTATTTTGGAGGAATGTGGAAGACTTTGTTGGTTCATACTAGAAAAACAAAACAATCAACCAAACAATGGTGCTATAAGTAGAATTTAAAGGAACATTCCAGTAGAAGCCTAAAAGGCAGTAGTGTTGGAAGAATGTAATCAATGGAGGCCTGGGTTAAGATGTTTCTGGTAAGAATAATGCCCAGAAATTGAGTATATGTTTAAAACATGCATAAACATGAGAGTGTGCAGAAATGGCACGTGTGTAAACATTTGCACATATGCATACATGTGACTGTATTTGGAAATATCATGCATGTGAATATGTGCACAGATACACTGACTTGTGACCTTGCTCAAAAATTGTATGCATGTAAAGATGTCTAAATGCTGACAGGTGATTATGCTAGGCAACTCTATGTGTGTGAACATGTGCATAGCATAGCTCTATGCTAGAAAAATGCATGTATATGAATGGTGTGTCCATGCTGACATGTGACCATGCTCAAAAATTGTATGCATATGAACATAATAACATTTGATCATGCTTTGAGACTGAATGCATATGACCATGCTTGGAAATATCATGTGTATGAACATACATGTGCACAATGACATATAACTGCTCACAGAAACTGCATGCATGTGTACATGCATACACACACACTAACATGTGATCATACTTTGAAAAAGCATTCGTCTGAACATGTACACACACACAAACTTGTTACTGTGCTTAGAAATTTTATGCACGTGAAGTTAAGGTTAGAGTTATTTCTATAGTTAGGATTAGAGCTAGGTCAGTGTTAGGGATAGAATTGGGGTTAGAGATAAGGTCAAGGTTATAAGGATATAGTAGTTAAGACTAGGCTAAAGTTTAGGATTAGAGTTAGGGGAATATTTCTAGGGAGATGTGGTCTAATGCTTTGAACATTTAGTACATTTTCTCATGTTGTGGTGACCCACAACCATAAAATTACTTTGTTACTACTTCATAACTGTAATTCATTACTGGTATGAATTATAATGTAAATATCTGGTATTCGATACCCCCAAAGAGGCTGCTAAAGGTCGAGAACTTCTGGTAGAGCTATAATCAGAAATGTCCAGGCCAGTTTCAGGATTAGGACTATGACGATGGTTAGGGCTTAATTTAGAGTTTAGCTTATTATTAAGGCTTGGATAGGGATAAGATTGGAGCTAAGGTTAAGGCTATGTTTAGATCTAGTTTAGGTTTAGGATTATGGTCAATGTTTGCATTAATGCTAGGGCATTTCCCTAGGTATCGTTTTATGGTTATTCCTGAGGTTAAGTTTAATTTTAGAGGTAGAATTAGGCTTAGGTTTATGGCCACTGTTTGACTTTTGTTTTTTATTAGGCTTAGAGTAATGGTCAGAGATATATTTTTATTGGGATTAAGCTTAGAACTATTGTTACTTATATTGCTGTTGAAGGTTATTGGTAGGGCTAGAGACAAGGTTACCTTAAGGTTAATTTTGGAGATTGGTTGGGGTTATTGGCATTGTTAGGGTTGAGGATGGGGCAGTGTCAGGGTTGTGGTTAGAGGTAGATTTGGAATTAGGCTTAGGTTTAGTGTTAGGGTAAGTGTGGGAGCAAGGTTAGCTCTAGTCTTACAGCTAGATTCAGCATTTGGATGAAGCCAAGAGTTAGTGATTGGTTTGATATGAATGCCATAATTAGTTTTAGAATAAGAGCTAGGGGTAATGCTTAGCTCTGACCTAGTTCTACCATTCTCATTATAGATAACATTAGTGATAGGCAGAAGGTAAGTGCTAGTTTAAGAGTTAGGTACGTAGGCCAAGAGGGATGGGGAGGAATCAGGTTAGGACTGTTTTATTGTTAGAGGTTGGGTCTTGGTTAAGTTTAGATAGGAATGGAATTAAGGTTAGGGCTAGGCAGGGGACAGCAGGGATGGGAGTGGGATGCTAACACAGTTCAAGGACAAAAGGGGTTTCTGGGCCAGGTCTGGAACTAGGCTCTGGGTGTTCAAATGGTAGTGGGCAGTGGGAAATGGGTGCAAAAAAAGCAACTTACTGTTAAAGGTGTCTTGTAAACAAGGAGAGTTATGGAACGTATCTGGAGCAAACTTCCCTAACCCTCACCTTAATCTTATCCCACCCTTGCTCAAGGACTGATCCTGACCCAAACTGACCCAAACACCCTATCTAAATTCTCTCTCTAACCTCAGATCTAAACTTTACTGTAAAAATCGTCCCAACACTAATGCTGGCACTCAACTCTGTCTTATACCAACCCTAAGACTACTCTAAACCTATTCTAAACCTTGCTCAAAGTCTAATCATAATTCTTGTATTAACCATAGCCCCAGCCCTAAAACTAATCTAGCACCAACTCTTACCCTAACCTTGGGTACATTCTTTTTTCTTTTATTGGATATTTTCTTTATTTACAATTCAAATGTTATCCTTTTCCAGTTTCCCTTCCAGAAACCTCCTATCCCATCCCCCTCCCCCTGCTTCTATGAGGGTGCTCCCCTAACTGCCCATTCCCTCATGCCTCCCTGCCCTGGAATTCCCCTAAACTGGGGCATCGAGCCTTCATAGGACCAAGAGCCTCTCTTCCCACTGATGCCTGATAAGGCTATCCTCTGCTACATATGTAACAGGAGCCATGGGTTGCTCCATGTGTGCTCTTTGGTTGGTGGTTTAGTCCCTGGGAGCTCTGGGTTGTCTGTGGAGCAAAGACTGAAGGAAAGGCCATCCAGAGACTGCCCCATCTGGGGATCCATCTCATATAGAGTCACCAAACCCAAACACTATTGCAGATGCCAAAAAGTGCTTGCTGACAGGAACCTGATATAGCGTCTCCTGAGAGCCAGAGCATGGCAAATACAAATGGGGATGCTCACAGCCAACCATTGGACTGAGAACTGGGTCCCCAATGGAGGAGTCAGAGAAAGAACTGAAGAGCTGAAGGGGTTTGCAAGCCCATAGGAAGAATAACAATATCAACCACCCAGTTTCCCCAGAGCTCCTTGGGTACATTCTTAACTCTATCCTAAACATTTTCTCTAAACCCTAAGCCTAGCATTAACTTTAACTGTAAACACAGCTGCAACCCTAACCACAATACTCTACATGGCTCTAATTCTACCTATGATCCAATAGTATATACAACGCTTTATCCTTAATTATAGCTAAAAAATCTTTCACTAAACATTTTCCTAAACAAAGCTTTAAATATAAAATTTAGCCATAGCTCTAAGTATAAAGCTAATACTAACCATTAGCTTTAGTTATCATCTTATATATACCAAGACCTTATCTAAACTCAAGCCTAACTTAAACCCTCACCATAGCTGCAATTCAAACACTAACCAGAGATACCACCTGCCTTGCTGTAGGAGAAACCCCTGTGCACTGCTTTGCCAATGCACCTGTATATGCTGAAGCTCTAGTAGTTTGGTGTGCTCAGCTTACTCATACATGCATATGTGCTATTTTAAAATTCATGGACAACGCTGTGCTCTCCTGCACTAGTGTGCTCTCCTGCACTAGTATACTCTCCTGTACTAGTGCAATCATGTGCACGGCATCAGATCCACGTGTCCCTTTCTTAATGTCTTCTTTCCTTTCTTATTTCATCTCACTTTAGACATTTTTAATTCTCTTTTTAAAATATATGAGTACACTGTAGCTGTCTTCAGATGCACCAGAAGAGGGCATGTGATCCCATTACAGATGGTTGTGAGCCACCATGTGGTTATTGGGATTTGAACTCAGGACCTTCGGAAGAGCAGCCAGTGCTCTTAGCCACTGAGCCATCTCTTCAGCCCTTTATTCTTTCTTATATGTGTTTTTGAGATCCTAATTTTTCCCTTCCCCTTTCTCCCTCCAAACACTCCCATATTCTTTCCAGTTGCCTTTTAAAAATATTTCATCCTTTCCTCTCTTCTACTCTTCCTGAATTTTCTTCCAGAGTCCTTTTCTTTTTCCTTTCTTCCTTTTTCCTTCCTTCCATTATTTCCTTGCATCATCCTGTTTTCCTGTGTTTCTCTCATTTCTATCTTCCATTTTTCCTTTCTTCCTCTTTTTGTCTCTTTGTTTTTCTATTGTTAACACTCATACACTCTTTTTTAAAAAAAATTATTACGTATAAGTACACTGTAGCTGTCTTCAGACACACTAGAAGAGGACATCGGATCCTATTACAGATGGTTGTGAGCCACCACGTGGTTACTGGGATTTAAACTCAGAACCTCTAGAAGAGCAGTCAGTGCTCTCAACCACTGAGAGCATCTCTCCAGCCCTCATTCTTTCTTTAATTCTGTTGCCCCTTGTTAACTTTCTTTTTCTCTTTCTTTTCTACTATCTTTGTCTTTCTTTTTTTCTGTTCTTTCTTCTTTCATTTTTATTTGTTGTGTTTTTCTTCCTGTCTTCCGTTCTTTGCTTCTGTCTATCTTCCTTTCTTCTGTCAGCTTTCTTGTTTCTTCCATTCCTGTCTCTTTTGTTCTCTAGATTTCCTGTCTTTACTTTCTTTCTACCTTTTTTTCTTTATCTAATTCTGAGGGGCTCTGAATTTAGGCCCTTCCCTCTCCCCTACTAAGCCATTAGATTACATTCCTAAGGATAGCCCCAAGGTCTATTGCCTCACTTTATTGTGCCTGACTCACTCCTTAGGATGATCACCAAGGTCTAACTATAAAACTTCAAGATCCAGCAATCAAAACCATCCCCCATTTGGCTACTCTAATTTGCCAGGAGCCTTCAAGGAGAGGCTAAAAACTAGAAGATGGTCTTCCTGAGATGGTTTCCCCATGGATTGTAGAACTACAATGGATGATCTCTTCTGGGCAAGGTTGAAGGGACTACATTTTAGGAAAGATTGCTGCTATTAATATGCCTTTTCTATATATATTATTTGCCCATGCTTGTTTCAGCAGATCAATGAAAATTACCTCTCCTGTAGTGATTCTATATAAACAAATAGATGATTTCTTAATTTTTAATAATGATCCTATAAAAATTTCTAAAATTGTACTAGTAATTATTAAGCAAAGCCCTCTCTCATATGAAAACTGAAATTAGAATTCTGACAGTCTTCATGAGTCACCAGTTAATTGTTTCTGAGATAGAAAGGAGGTATTTGTAACTTACAACACATTCCAAGAGGTTGTAAAGCAATTAACCTAAGGTCATAAAATAGAACTAATGATTTATTGTAGGTGCAAGAACAGAAGATAAAATTTTGACTGGGTTTATCTATACAACACTTCAATGATAACTTAGTCACAAAAATTATTATTTTTAACTCTCCATGAACCTGTGAAGTTAGTGACAGATAACCAGATAATGAATATCTAATCTTAATGGGAACATGTATAAACATCTCTGTTGTAAATTTCTTATTCAGTTTATGATTTTAATTTATGTGTAAACTCATAATGAACTTTTTACCATGTGATCACATATTCTGAAAGATGTATAAGTGCTCAGGACAAAGAGAGCAGAGAGATTTTTTTTTTTTTTTAGAGAGAAATTTTGGAGAACTTAGAAATAAAGATTAAATTCACTTTTCAAAGTGTCCGTTTTTCTTCTTGCTACTTTCACTAGCAGCAGATCCCCAAACTTTCTGTTTGCTTTTTTCCCTTCCTTTCTTTAATTTTTCTTCACTTCCTTATGTTTTTTTCTGTCTTTATTCTTTATATTTTCTATCCTTCCTGTCTTTTACTTTATATTGATTTCCCTCCTCCATTATTCCTATTGTTCTAAATTGTTTATTGGATATGAATTTTACAAATATTATGTGTATTAGCAGGAACAGCAAAGCTAGAGAGTACTGCGCCTTCTCCAGGCTGCACAGCGAGATCCACCAAGTGTGGAGGAACTTGTGACCTTTTCCAAAGCCACGGCTCTTTCAAGCCCTAAGATGTCAGCCCATGCATCTCTCTGTGCGTTTGCACTTGGTTTGGGGATCCACTGGGCGTTGGGATTTCTTCTGATAGCTTTATGAAATGGATCAATGAGGATAACCTCAAAAAGTGTATATGTCGAATCTTTACCACCCAGTAGGAGGAATTCAGGACTCTCAAAGCCCCACCAATGGTGCCCTGCTCTCCCCAGCAACAGACTAAAGGCTTTGAGCAAATTTCAGCTGGTTAACACCATAGTGGATAGGCTTGCTGTAAACTGCACCCTTAGAAACCAGGGGTTTGCGACCACAACGGCTAACACAAATCCTGTAAATGACATAACCTCGCTTAGCCTTGTATCCCAGTCTTCATTATCAGGCCGGGTGGGGCGAGGGGCCCTGTGCAGTGTGGATAGCTGTCATTATGGCCAGCCAGGGACCCTCAGAAGAAAGTTCATCTTCCTCCATAGCTCCTGGATGTATTTGTATTGATGACTGCCACCAGAGAAAGGGGATTTTCCCCTTTTCTTCTTTCTCATTTAACTTCTGTCTTCCTTTCTCTTCTTTCGTTCTTTTTTCTTTTATCTTTCTCTTCTTTTTTTCTGTCCATTTTTCTGTCATTTCTTTCTGTCTGTCTTTATTCCAATCTTTCTTCCTTTCTTTATCCTTTTTTCTGACCTTCAACCTTTTTCTTTCAGTCTCTTTTATTCTTTCTGTATTCATTTCCTCTTTTCTCTTTTTGTTTTCTTATTTTTATGTTCTTTCTCCATTTTGATTCTTTATTCTTCTATTTCTTTCTTCTTTCTTATTTTCCTTTTCATTTTCTGTCTCTTTTTTCTTTTCCTTTTTATCTCATTTTTTCTTCTTTTCTTTGTTTCCCCATTTCTTTTTCTATCTTTCTGCTTTTATTTTTTTGTTATTTTGGTTTTTTCTTTTTATGTGTTCTTCTCTTTTATTTTTTTCTTTCTTGCTTTTTTTGTATGCTTTTCTTTGTGTTTCTTACCTTCTTTTCTTTTTGCCTTTATTTCTGTCTTTTTTTCTTCCTTTGTCTTCATTTCTTTTGTTTTGTTTTTCTTTCTGCCTTCCTTCGTTCCTTTCTGTCAATTTTTAAAATTATTATTATTACTTCTGTTTGCTGTTGTACTAGAGCTGTCTGAGTGCTGCTCTCCCACGTCATTCATATGCATTGATGTACAAATTCATCCAAATGCACAGCTCTCCATTGTGTTTGCATCTATACCACGTCCCTGCACACGTTCCTAGTAGTACATCCTCATGCATTTCTGTATCACCGTGTCCCTATTTACCTCTCTTCTAGTTCCATGCATTATCTGCAGCGTTGTAAGAGTATATACATAGACACTCTGCTGCTTGGACATCCATGTGCCGTGCAGTATGAGCTCAATCATGTGCTTCGTCCATGTGCTTTGCTGTGTTAGTACAAGCCTTTCTCTTGTGCTGCTATAGAAGTATATCCATGTGTGCTGCTATGCTTCTCATGACCTATAGGCATTTGTGTTACACAAATGTGTAGCTATAGGTCATGGCTATGGCTCATAATCTATCAGCGGCATCTGTATTGTTTTCTGCATATTGTTTCTGTCATGTTCGAATCCTTGTATACGCTACTTGAAACTCATGGTTTATAAGCGCCTGAGCTAAAATCATCCCATAACTTAACTCCTAATGTTTAAGAATCTTCATTAAATTCTTTCTGTAACCTGTGGTCTATAAATATCTACATCACTTTCACTTCCAAACTGAAAGCACACACATAATCTCATGTGTGTATATAACGTGACTGGTTTAGCATGTTCTTTGTTCTTTTTTATTTACGGAGCAATAATTAAGGCTTCAGGTGACTTAGAGACTGATTCCTATTAGTGTCTGAGCTCCACATTCATTCAAAAAGTACTTTTCTCTCACCTTCCCTCTTATCACTTTCCTATCTCATCTCCTTGACCTTGGGTGACCATACCCCTCCTCAAGCCCCCGGCACAGAAAAGACAGAAAAACTATTGTGGTCTGCGGTGGTTTGAATAAGCAAATCCTCCATAAGTTCTTATATTTGAATGTTTGGTCCTCAGTTATTGGAACTGTTTGGGAAGGATTAAGAGGTGTGGCCTTGTTATTGTGGACTTGTTAGAGGAGGTATGGCCCCAGGGGTAGGCCTTGAGGTTTCAAAAGCACACATCAGTCCAAGTCTTGATCTCTCTTCCTGATGTCTGTAGCTCAGGACATAAGCTCTCACCCACTGCTTCAGAACCATGATTAACTGCCTGACTTCATGCTCCCTGCCATCCTGATCATGGAAACAATAAGCAAGCCCCCATTAAATGTTTTCCTCTATAATCTAACTTTGTCATCGTATCCCATTCACAGCAATAGAACAGTAACTAATACAGAAGTTGGTACCAGGGACTTATATTATAAGGGATATCAGTAACATGGTTAATATTCAGTGAACTGCCTTAAAGCATTTGTTAATATAAGCAGGACCATTATCAGTTTTTAGTTATAATAGGAATCCTAGCAAAGAGAAGATGAATAACAAGTGATAATAATAATGGTATGCAGGGTTGTTTTACTTCCTGTTAGCAGAAGCAATAGTCTTCTTTAAAAACTATTGGCTGTTACAGAGACATATTCTAAATATCAAAATTCTAAAGTATGAGAAATATCTTTTTGTCAAATGATTTTGGATTTTAACCCTCCAGGATTAATTATGCCAGCAGAGGGCAGTGGTGTATAAGAAGAACAAAAAGATGATATTAAATGGAAATTTTGAGCAGCCTGGGGGGGGGGGCAAAGTACCAGGGTTAAGGAGAGGCCAGCACATTGGTTGGAATGGGCATTAGTGGATACTAACAGTCCTCACAAATTAGAATGAGATCAGATATGATTTATAAAGGAAGACTGAGTTTGTTGTCATATAGATGCAAAGGGAAAACATAACTGTGAAATAACATTGGTAGTGGGCTTGGATCTAAGTCTGGCAGTTTCTAAAAGAGAAAGAGTTTGAACATAATATGCAGAGTCAGTAACAGTCTTTAACAACCCAGAAAGGGCCACTAAAAGCTAAGTGATTGTGGTAAGTGTGAGCATTCAGGGTGGGTACAATCTTGTTTGAGAAAGATATTAAATTTGTATATAAAACATAAGCTCCTTTTTAAAAGCCATCTGAAAATGCATCATTAGTGGTCTTTACGGGATTTATTAGTTGTAACTTTAGATAATACTCTTGGGGTACCTTCAAAACTATCTTAAAAGGGGATCTTTAGAATAATGACTATGTATGTGTGCTGAGTTACATATTAACACTACCTGCCAATTACTATCAGTGGGAAACAAATAATCATCCTGCGCTTTGTTTAATGGTGCAGTGATTTCTGTGGTCTCTTTACCAGTAAGTTGCTCAGGACCGTTCTTCCCATCAACATTAAGTCTATACTTTCTTGTAAGAAGTTACAGATGATTACAACATGTATAATCTCTGTTAGAGAAATCCAGTAGGCAAAGATGATGAAGGAAGGATAAATAATTGATAAGGAAGTAAAAGACTAATTCTTTAGCGGTGCCATAATTTAATGAGCTAATATTCCACTCCACTTCAGGTGCTATGTTTCTCACAAAATTTGCCTGAGAGTCTCTGGAAAACTACTTAGAAGGCAGAGCCAAATGCACAGTACTGATAGGCAGATAAGTGCCAGAAACCTCCCGGCCTGGAGAAAGGTAGTGGTGGAGAGCACAGAGTAGGACTTTGGTGATGGCTTTAAAGGCTTAGGGTCTTGGGACTTTCTAGCTCTCTAACTGTACTGAAATGCTGATGATGACTTCTAAAACATCTTTAAAAATTTCCTTGCTCTTTCTGAGGGTAAAAGGCTGCTGGCTCAAGGGACTGACACCTGTAGCCCAACAGCAGGAAATTAAGTAATGTGGCCTTTGTTCTATCTCAGCAGGAACTGCTAGGCTCTAACTCTAAGCCTGCTAGTTGGAAGTCTGAAGTCACAGGAAGAAAAGGGGATACTTAGAAAAGTGATTACAGCATTTATTACTAAGTTGTAAAAAGTTTCCTATGAAAGCTAGCGAAGGAGAAAGTGGAAAGATCCTAATCAGAGAAAGGGAAAAATGTTCTAGCAAGGGAAACGTTCCTTCGATCTCTCTTCTTTCTTTTTTTCTCAGTACTTACACATCTCTCAGAATACATGATCGCATGTAACAAAGTTCATCTCAAGCTCATACAAAAAAATCAAATCATAAATTGAAATAGAATTTACACCATGGAATGCTTACATGCATATCCATTAGAAGTAATTATCACATTAAACATCCATCACCTGTCTCAGCTTCATAGGTTCACTGAAGGTTTGAAACCATAACTAAGTTATTACTAAAGTTTTGTATAGATAAACCCAGTCAATATTTTATCCCTGTCCTAGTACCTATAATAAATCATTCATTTTCTTTTTATGACCTTTGGTTGATTGATTTACAACCTCTTAGAATGTGCTCTGAGTAGGAGAAAGTCTAGTTACTATTTACTAGCGATTAACCAGTGACACTTGGGAAACTGGCAGAGTTCTCATTGCAGTTTTGACTATCAGATATAGCTTAATAGCAGTCCCACTATAAAAGAGCTTAATAATCACTGATATAATTTTAGGAATTCTTATAGGATCATCATAAAGACTTAAGAAGTCATTTATTTGTCTATATAGCACTATTACAAGACAGCACATCTTCGTAGATCTGCTCCAAAGGAATGTGCTATTACTTAGTGATTGTTATATATATTTAATAATAACAGGAAAAGCTTTTTAATAGCAGGAATCTTTCCTAAAATGAATCCCTTATAGCCTTGCTAAATAAGGGCGAACTGAGTGCAGATTATGTAATAATCCAAGGCAGCTCATCTCAGGATGATCACGTGCTAGTTATTTATTATCTTGTCCTGACAGATAAGGGCCTGACAAATTGATATGGCCCCAAAAGCTTTGTAAGTAATTGAGGGAGCATAGTTTGGAAGTTCTAAGCAGCGAAAGTGGTAGATGGAGGTTTGAGAATAGGTTTAAAATAGAAAAGAAGAATGCAAAATGTTCTTATCATCAGGATGTAAAGGAATAGAGAAAAGGCCATCTTTTTTTTTATTCTCTTACAACTTTATTTTAAAAAAGAGGGATATATGTACAGATTTTTAAAGGCATTTCAGCATAACACTATATGAATATATTTTTGTCAGTAGTTAATTCTTTTAGAGGTTTGATAGCATGCATTGAAATCCCACTAGTTACCATAAGCATAAAGTACATATAGGACAGAATGTAACAGGAAACAGTTTTCTTGGTATGTATAGATTAAGCACAATGATCTTTGAATACCAAAAATTTCCACAAGGCTATATTCTTAGCTCTTGGATTATTAATGATTTAAGGTCCAGGTGTACCACACTCTGAGAGGGTGCTATACTTTTTTTTTCCTAAGAAGGACTGAGGCTTTCACTTTTTGGCCTTTGTTTTTCTTGAGCTTCATATGGCCTGTGAGTTGTTTCTGGGTTTTTCAGAGCTATCTGGGGTTAGTATCCAATTATCAGTGACTGCATATTATGTCTGTTCTTTTGTGACTGGGTTAGCTCAGCTCACTCAGGATGATATTTTCTAGGTGCATCTATTTTCCTAGAAATTTCATAAAGTTGTTGTTTCTAATAGCTGAGTAATACTCCATTGTGTAAACATACCACAATATTTGTATCCATTCATCTACTGAAGGACATCTGGGTTCTTTCCAGCTTCTGGCTATTATAAATAGAGCTGCAGTGAACATTGTGGTGCATGTACCCTTATTGTATGTTGGAGCATCTTTGGAGTATATGCCCAAGAGTGGAATAACTGGATCTTCAGGTAGTAGTACTATGTCCAATTTTCTGAGGAATCGCCAGACTGATTTCCAGAGTATTTGTACCAGTTTACAACCCCACCAACAGTGGAGGAGTGTTCCTCTTTCTCCACATCCTCGCCAGCATCTGCTGTTATCTGAGTTTTTGATCTTAGCCATTCTGACTGGTGTAAAGTGGAATCTCAGGGTTGTTTTGATTTGCATTTCCCTGATGATAGAGATGTCGAGCACTTCCTTAGATGCTTCTCAGCCATTCGATATTCCTCAATTGAGATTTTTTTTGTTTAGCTCTGTACCCCATTTTTACATAGGATTGTTTGACTCTCTGGAGTCTAACTTCTTGAGTTCTTTGTATACATTGAATATTAGACCTCTATTAGATGTGTGGTTGGTAAAGATCTTTTCCCAATCTGTTGGCTGAAAAGGCCATCTTTTAAGTCAAGAATAACAATGTAATATCCTTGAGGAGTCATAATAGGAGCAGGAAGGCCTTTGAAGGGTCTCCCATTTTTTAAATAAGATTTAATTTTATTTGATCTATGTGAGTACACTGTAGCTGTCAGACACACCAGAAGAGGGCATCAGATCCCACTACCCAGCAATGGCTTACATCATCGCCTGCTGCCCTCACCTGTCGCCAGGTGTGGGTGGTGCACATGGTCGAGTAAAAGATGACTGCTTGCAACCCTGTATCTCGCTGTCTCTCTCTCTCTGTGTCCCTCTCTCCCTCTCCCCTCTTCTCTCTCTGTTCCCACATGTTCCCAGCTGGTCTCTCTCTCTCTCTCTCTCTCTCTCTCTCTCTCTCTCTCTCTCTCTCTGTCCTTCTCTGTCCCTCTTCCTCTGCCCTCATGGCTCTGCTCCCTTCTGTCTGCCTGTTTCTACTGCTTCTCTAGGTCCTCACGCCCCTCACTTCCCCCAAATAAGCCTCCCTTATACCAGCTCTGTCACATGGCGTGATTTCTCAGGGGGTACCTTGGAATGGGCCTGCCAAGTACCCCCTATCCACACGGGCTCCATATTATACTTTATAACAAAGGGTCTTGGAGGAGAATCTGATGCTAGAAAAGTCTCCAGCCAGCCACATGGGTAGAACAAACATCATCAGACTAATAAACATGTCTGCTACCAGCGCTCAGGGCAGATAATAGGTATAGCATTCCCTTGAAGGGTCAACCCTGCAAGTTTAACATTCTAGGTCCCCCAGTGTTTATCTGTGAGCACAAAGAACTTAGTGCTTCCTACAGGGCACAGGCCAAGTTAAAAAAAAATCTGCTAGAGAGCTAGGAGGTGTGGTCTAAAGTAAATGAGGGAAATGTGGGATATGGAGGGACAAGAGCAGGAGTCAGAAGTACTGTGTGAACATTGTTAATGAACTTTGATTTTGTCCCAAAGGTAACAAGAAAGTCTTTCTATTGTGGGTGGCCACATGGTCATGCTTGTGTTTCCTGACAGATATTCCTGACTTAGAGTGGGAAATGGCACATAAATGTATGCCGTTCATTGTAGGTGACCAGAATGTTGGTAGTGGTGAAAATGGCTAGATTTAAGATAGATTCAGGATGTTTGGGCAACAATATAGACTCCGGGAGTTGATGAAAGGGCAGTAGCATCCTACACTTTTGGAAACGGGGTAGGAGCATTCACCGAGATGCAGATTAATAAAGACCCAGGGTACATTTCCTGAGTGACAAGGGACAATGAATGGTCCAGTGGATAAAAACTTCACAGAAAATAAGGAAAGGTGTGGAAAAAACAACCCAACAGACCCAGCAACATAAGTCACTGTAACCTTCCCAATCTCAACTTCAATATTGTATTATAATATTAAGACTATTAAGGAAATAGGTTAAATTTATGTTGCTGTAAAAAGTAGGGTGGAAAACTAATGAAAACCAGCATAATTGAACAGAAAATGTGAGACCAAAGCAGAAACAATATAGACTGCAAGTTAAGGTTTTCATTTGCAGTTAAGACAGTTAAGAATAGGTTCCTGTTTGTCCTGTGCAGGCTAAGGCGTCTCAGGTTAAAGAGTAAGTTCCTGTTTGTCCTGCGTTAAGTTCTTGCAAGTTAAGGCCTCTATTTACAATTAAGTTCCTTTTTCTTAGATATGATGTAAACAACAAAACATGTGATGCCATCCACATGATGTAATTCTTATCCCTGTTCCTTCCCTTTCACTATTTTTTCCCAAGGATGTGTAACAGCAACTCTCGACCCTGTAAACATGCTAGCTCTCCTATAAAAGGGACCTCAAGGGATTGGCAGGGGCAACTCCTGAAAATCCCACCTTAGCAAGAGGCAGTCAGACTGGCCAGTCCTAGGTACACCCACAATACAGCTTGCTTTCATCAGACAGTCATGAACTTGGTTTTTCTCCTCACACTTCTCAGGTTCAACGTAGATATCTACAACTGGGATGAAGAATATCTACATTGCAAAATTCTGTAGCCTGGGAATAGTGAGTTGCAAAGCAATAAACATTCAACGCGTAAAGGTCTTGTGTCTACATTATCCAAATAATAATCTATGTTCCACTTATTTTTTTATGGATCCTCCAACACTCCTGGATGAGGAAATTATATTGGTGAGAATCTGCAGAAGAGAAGAAATGAGGCATAGATATGGTACCTGTCCTGTGAACCTCACCATGCTCCCCCGCCCCTCTTCTGACTGCTGCTCCTCTCTCTCTCTCTCTCTCTCTCTCTCTCTCTCTCTCTCTCTCTCTCTCTCTCACACACACACACACACACACACACAGTTCCATAGGTGTAGCTTTTCAATAATAAATCAGTGTGCATGTTTTTATTTACTACATTTAGAAATCTTCCCAGAGCTGAGCTATTCAAACCATTGCCCATGCCCTGCAAACATTCCATGAAGGAGAGGGTGGTTAATGTTGACATAATCCTTTGTGTCCTTTTCTTCTCTTTGAGCCATATAAGACATTTTGATTTATTAAAGGCTTTGAGAAGTGAGAAGCTCTATAGCACAGAAGTTGAGTTAGTTCTGCATATCCCAAAATTTCCAGGGCCATTTGTCTGCAACAAACTTGTAATATGTTATTAGGTAACATGCCACAAACATCAAAGCATTGGGATACTTTTAACCATCCTGGAAAACCTTGGTCACATTATTCCTGCCTCTACTGTTCTTTGCTTTCTCATTGTAGAAGCATGTATTTGAGGCACATGTGACAAGGACGTAGAAGATATTTGTGGCTTCACTCTTATGTAGTGGCCATTCTTTAGGGCCTGCTAAAAATCCCATGAGAATATGAATGTATGAATGTGTGTGTGTGTGTGTGTGTGTGTGTGTGTGTGATATTTTATATTTAGCATAAATATCTCTGTTTTCCTGCTGGTTCCTTTCCATGAATCATACTTGACACAATCTGCCTAGGTCTCATAAACAAAATGTCTGATGGCTAAGCATTTTGTGAAAAGGGTGAAATCTCCAGTAAGCAATGGCTTTCTCATGGAGACAGAGTCTGTCTCTACTGACCAGTCCTGAGATGAGTGTGAATGAGCACATGTTGACAAGATAGACTGTGTGTGTCTCTTCTCCACCCTGTGTGTGCCTCTTTTTCACCCAGTGTGTGCCTCTGCTCCACCCTGTGTGTGCCTCTCCTCCACCCTTTCAGTCCCTTACAATATATCCATCCATCTTCCCACTCCTAGAAGTGCACATATTGACTGAGTAACAGTTCAAACTTGCTTCTTTATTACTATTTTTGTTTGTTTTTGGTCATACAAGTGGCTATGTCACTATCTGGGGACCTCAGAGTTGGGCTTCTGCTAGCAAATGCTTATAACTAAAGATTATATTTTAATTTTATATTTAATTTAACTAGTAGTTATTACTGTTATATTTAATTTATATTTAAATTATCAACTAATATTTGTATTTATAAGTTATGATTACCTTGTAATCGTGTTTTTGTTTGTTTTGACTTGTTGGTTTCTTTGTATTTTGAGACATGGTTTCAGTATCCCTGGCTAGTCAGAAAGTAACTGTGTAGCCTAGGTTGGTCTCAGCAAAATCACAGTATTCCTCCTGCCTCTGCTTCCGGAACACCGAACACGTACCCCTGTACCCAGCATGTAAGGCTTCTTATAGAGCTGTAAAGTCTCTTTCCATGAAAATGAGGCAGCTCTAAGTCAAAGAATGCTGTATGTGTGAAATCCACACCAGATTTATTTACAAAACTTGAAAATACCCTGCAATAATTTTATGTTGATTATATGCTGAACAGAATCTAATATTAAAGTTATGTAAATATATAACTAAGATTAGGTTTTTTTCCTTCTTTTAGAAATTTTGCGGTAATGTGCATGGCAATCTTTGTGGCTCATGGCCTCTATTACTATTGGATAGCATATTTATAAATAATTGGAAAGTTAAAAATAGAACAGAATAAAAAGAGAAAAATTTAAGAAGAGCCTGGTTAAAGACTCTCACAGCTAAGAGCTGAGAACTTTGATACTAAGATAGAAAGGTAGATAGATAGATAGATAGATAGATAGATAGATAGATAGATAGATAGATAGATAGATGATAGATAGGCAGACAGATGATAGATAGATAGACAGATGATAGATAAGTAGATAGATGATAGATAAATATATAGATGATAGATAGATAGATGATAGATAGACAGATAGATCTCATTTAGTGAGAACATTTAGTGAAAAAACAAAAGCTCCTTAGAAACACTTTAAAACACTGTAACATCGAAGGCTACCAAAATTTAAACATATTATTGTCAAACCATTATGACTTTCATGAAAAGCCTGCACCCACATCTAGCATATAGACTGTTTCTTTCCTAATCTTCTCCCCTCTGGACATAATATTTGTGCTTGGATATGCTAAAACTTTTTTATTTTTCTTTTTTCATGATTTATTTTTATTCACATTACATCCCAGTTACAGGCCCCTCCCTCATCCCTTCCCAGTGTCGCCCTTACCCCTTACACTCCCCCCACTACTCCTCTCCCTTTAATCAGAGAAGGGGAAGCTCCCCTTGGATAACCCCACCCTGGGACATCTCGTCCCAACAGGACTGAGACCTCCTTTCCCACTGAGGTCCAGCCAGGCAGGGCAGGTAGGTGAAAGGGATCCAGTGGCAGGCAAGAGAGTCAGAGATAGCCCTGCACCAAATTGTTAGGGGACCCAACAAGAAAACCAAGCTGCACATATCTGCTACAAATGTAGGGATGGTGGCCATGCTCTTTGGTTAGTGATTCAGTCTATGTGAGCCATATGGACCCAGGTTAGTTGACTCTATAGGTCTTCTTAAGGTGTCCTTGACCCCTCTGGCTCCTTCAATTCTGTCCCC
Organism: Micromys minutus; assembly: GCF_963924665.1. Classification (NCBI taxonomy): domain Eukaryota; kingdom Metazoa; phylum Chordata; class Mammalia; order Rodentia; family Muridae; genus Micromys; species Micromys minutus. The sequence continues at coordinate 36,121,193 of NC_137952.1, read as the reverse complement.
CACTCTTCCACAAGACTTCCCAAGGGTCACCTGATGTTTGGCTGTGGGTCTCTGCTTCTCTTTCCATCCACTGCTAGATGTTTCCTCGAAGAAGACAGTTATGCTAGGCTGCTGTCTTCAAGCATGCAGAGTATCATTAACAGTGCTGGGTTGGCTCTTTCCCATGGGATGTGTCTCAAGTTGGGTCAGTCATTAATTGGACATTTCCTCAGTCTTTGCTCCGTCCCTATCCCTGCACATCGTGTTGGCAGGAAAAAGCTCAGGCTAAATGTTTTGTGGGTAAGTTGTGGGTTGATGTCCCCGTCCTTCCACTAGAAGTCCTGCCTGATTACAGGAGGTGGCCACTTCAGTCTCTATATCTCCAGCTGGTAAGAATCTCAGCTAGGGTCAAACCCATAGACTCCTCACAGCCTCCCCCACCCCAGGTCTCCAACTAATCCCAGAGATGCCCCCCACCAATTTTCATTCTCATTCTCAGCCCTCTCCTGACCCCCACACCCTATGCCATCCCTGTACCCCTCCTCAGCCTCTCCTCCACCAAGTACCTTCTCTCCATCCACCTCTGATGGCTTTTTGGTTTCCCTTTCTGAGTGAGGATCACAGGGGGAAGCCTGGGTTGAAGGAGTACGCAGGGAGGAGGAGGAGGGAAAAGGTGGATAAGGGAAGAAATACAGGGAAGGACAACAAACACTGAGGGCCATTTGAGGGATCATATGGAAACCTACTACTGTAAAAGTGTCTTAAAATATATACACATATGGAGGAATTCCAAATAAAGTCATTAAATAATGGGGGGAAGGAGAAAAATGCTACAACTAGACATCTTTCACCACCAAGTGGAACCTCCAGAGCGAGAGAGAGGTTACATCTAATTGAGTCATTGACCAAAGCAGCCCCATGGAAACCCCCAGAACAACTCACTATTGCCAAGGTTATCGGTTGCTCTCCACAAACTGATGGTCAGGCTCTATCACTGAAGACAACTTTTATCTATCTTATTGAGCACAGAAAGGAAGCTGGCATCTCACTAGAGCCTCTACCCCTCTTGGCTACTAGAGGGTATTTTGTCACTACTGATGGCAAAAAGCAACCATCAACTCAGGTAAAGATCCTGTGATCTACAGTGGTGGCCTATCTGCAAAATATGGTGCCACTACAGAATAAAAAGGGAGAAATTTAAGAAGAGCCTGGTTAAAGACTCTCCCAGCTAAGAGCTGAGATCTTTGATACTAAGATAGAAAGAAAGAAAGAAAGAAAGAAAGAAAGAAAGAAAGAAAGAAAGATGATAGATAGATAGATAGATGATAGATAGATAGATAGATAGATAGATAGATAGATAGATAGATAGATAGATGATAGGTTCGATTCCACCCATATATCAGAACCTCACACAGCCAACCTCAGAGAAGCCTCTTTCCGATGAAAACTAACACAGAGACCCATAACAGGACAGCATGCAAGTGAGTGAGAGATGGTGAAATACTCAATCCTCAGTGAGATGACTTCATCAACCCCTCCACTCAGGTCTCAGGACGCTATGCAGAAGGCAGAAAGACTGTAATAGCCAGAGGGGTGGATGCCACCAAGAAAATAATGACTCCCACACACAACAGAACTGGTGCACACATGAACTCACAGAAACTGTGTCAGCACGCACAGGGTCTGTACAAGGTCAACTCCAAAGGGATTCAAGCGCTGAGACGTGAAATGAACACAGGGTCCCATACCTAACCAAGATGCTGGCCCCAATTTCTACCAACTTGCCAAGAAAAAAATTTTCTTGGAGAATCACTGGGTACACACTTGAGTCATGAAGGCGGAACTATCTAGAAAGAGTTGAGGGAGGGAAAACCTTGGCCAGAATAAAGCATATTTTAAGTATAAAGTTTTAAATATAAAAAGAAAAAATGAAGTGTTGGGTGTATTTGATGCCTCATAGTATTGAAGGCACGTGGCTGAGAAATACCTTAATCCACTTTAAAACTCAGCAGATCTACCATTCAAATCAATGAGTCAAAAGCAGATCAAGTAAAACCAACACAGAGGAGGTCCGATGTTACTTCCTGGGTATATTATATAAGGGCTAAGTGGCACCAGGAAGTTTATGAGTGCTGCCATTTGGTGCATGGTATGACTAAATTGACCAAAATGCTGGCGAAGTCATATGGCTTTCACCATCTTTGTGATGTCATTATGATGTCATTTTTATGATGACCATCTTTATGATGTCACTAGCAAAGATGGTTGCCAAATCACATAGTTACCTCCAACCTAATGAGGAAACACATGGTTATTACTCAGCTCCATGGTAAAGTGAGCCCGTTCTCCACCAGGGCATAATTTTTGTGGGATCTGTGCATAACACAGCCTAAATTTGCAGTTTCAGGTAGGTGTAATAGTGCATAACTCAGGAGGCAAGCTGATCTTTGTGAGTTTGAGGACAGCCTGGTCTACATAGGGAGATCCCATCTCCCAAAAAAAGATGGGCAATTTCACTCATTTCTTTAAATAAATTTTTAAAAAATCCTTAATTAGGTTAGTATTGAAATAGGAGAAGATGCTACCTGTGGCCTCAACAGGTAGGCACAAAATAGCAAATGAAGAGAGAAAGAAATTCCATGTCCGACCCATGAAAGTTGATTTCATATGATTTCGCACAAATCATAACTGTGGATGCTGCCAGACGTTATCATCTGGGTGATACTTTACCCTCTCCTTAGTTCCCAGATATAAGATGTTGTTTGCTCCCATTTTATCCCACTCTGAGTAGGGCATGGGGCTAAGAGCAGATGGATCTTTGATTTTCCATGTTGGTTGGAATTCAAGACATTTAAAAATCAGCTGGTTGAAATAGTTAATCCTTATCAAAAACCTCAGCAGCCTTGTGTGGCACTTTTTTTCCAGTTATAAAGGCAGCTGCCAGACAACATCATCTAAGGCTTAACCACACCAAGAGACTGTCTTTGCCCCTGCTACCAGAAAATATCCATGGTCTGCCAGGGTCTCTGAGAGCAATGGATGCTTAGGGAAAGAAAGGATAATTCTGTTCCGAGAGAGTGAAGATAGGACACTAAACTTAAATAGAGAGACCTCATATTGTTCAGTCTCTCCATAGTTGGGTCAGGACCACTTCTGGGCCAGCCAGAAATGCTGTTTCTCCTGTTTGGGATGTTGCTTCCTTTGTTTTCTCTTCTTTTCCTTTTTCCTTTAGCTACTTTAGCTACGAGCCCATCCAGGTTTGTATTGTGCTCAGTGCCCTTTTGTTGAGATCTTTTTCACCTCACCCCCACAGCACTTTACCTTTGGTGTGTGCACAGAATATTTCTGGTCTCCATGGTAATTTCCATGGACCTCCCCTCTCTGTGTTGTACAGACCTTTCCAAACCCCAGTTTTTTTTTTTTTTTTTTTTTGCTGATCTGGAAAGTGCCAGAGGCCCAACACCCAAGGATCCCTGAGAAAGAGTTGGTGGAAGGCATCTCCCCAGTAGGAGGTGTGAGTCATTCCTTGGGAGAGATGGGTTTCCAACTAATCCCCCAAACTATTAGAAATAAGTTTGAGTTTTAAAAGGAAGATATTATTACTTCAATTGCATTGTTGGGACAGACAAATTTTACTCTGGATTAAGAGGGTATGTGTCAAAGACCAGCTTTAACATTCAGGGTAAACGGAGGCAGGTGTAGAGTCAGTAATTGATGACTCAGAAGACTTTTCTCTGAGGGAACAAAACACACACACACACACATGCATACACACACATACACACACATATACACACACATACACACAAACACACACACACTTCAACAAACTTTAGTGACTTTATTTTTTTCTCACAGTTTATATAGCACAGCAAAGTCTTTCAAGCTATATAGAAATTACAATGTGACTACATTCTATTTTTCTGACATTAAATAAATTTTTTTAAAAAGTATGTTCTTCAGTGCTTTTCCATGAAAAAACATTTTTTATTTCCGAGGTAAAGAAAAAACAAATCACTCCCAAGAACCGACATACATTTGTAATTAAACAACTTGTTATAGATTAACAAAGTGTAAGCAAGCAAAGTAATTTTATCAGCCAGTTTCTCTTATTGGCAGGCTGCAATTTTTAGTTACATAGAAATAGTCAATTTTGTTATTATTTATCTTAAAAGGTAATCCTATAAAAATCTTAAAAGAATTACATATCTAAACCTTTATATAAAAAATTGTCATTTCTACGTTAAATTCTTGGGCTGCATGTCTACTTATTAACAATTTTTTATTAAATCATATCAGGAAGCTGAGGGCAAAAATGGGTACAAGAAATTAATCACCACTTGGTCACCAGCTCAGCTTTAGCAAGAGACACATGCATCATTCTGTGCCAGCCAGGCTGCCACTGTTTTTGTTTCCTGACCTCAAAAAGTTCCCAGCTTGACTCTTAAGCGTGTGCAGTTCTGAACTCTAAATTGTTCCCTAAGCTTTTCTACAACAGAGCCACTAACAAAAACATCTTAACCTAACTTTACTAACAATATACTTTTCCAAATTCTTTCTAAGGGTGCTGGTCATTGCTAACAATCACTCAGTTCTTTCCAAAGGTGCTCAATCATTAATCTGTAGCAATGCTTGGAAAAGTTCAATCATTGATATTGTACATGCCGACAATACTGCCCAGGGAGGGGCTGGAAGCTCCCTTAGAGTTTTCATACAACTCATAGATTAGAAGGAATGCAAGAGCAACAAGCAGAGCAAAACCTCACAACAGCATGAAATAAATCCTCAGGACCACAGTCCTTGGGGCTTTCCAAGGCACACACACTATAGTTGTGCAACTGGCAAACCAAATTCCAGGAGTTCTAAATCTGTTTTGGTGTTCCTCTTTCATGGCCCCCAACAGTGTGCTCAAAGGAGTAAACTCTCTGAGACAGGAAATGCATTCAGTTTTTACTCTAATTTAGATAGCAGCTGTTTCTTTTCTCCAGTGGCTGGAGTCTAACCTTACAATCTTATTCAATTGGCTAGTCTGAAAAGAATTCATGCACAGAAAAAGGGGTCATTGATCCAGACCATGAAATTCCTAGAACAGTAAGCCTTTGGGTTAAAAAAAAATACTGAGTGTGGGAAGATTAAAACATTTGCATAGAAGTCTTTCATTGAGAAAAAGATAATTTTAATTACTTGTCTTAAATATAATTTTTATAGTATTTGTTAGGAAAGACTCATGTTGTTATAGGTCTGTATTGCAGGATGTTGATCATATTGTGAACCCTAAGATGTATTGTTTACTGGAAATCCCTGTTTTTAGTTGTGGTGTGAATCAGCCTTTGCATATACCTTTAATCCAAGAGTTTTCTGCTTGAATATTGTAAACAAGATTAAATAAAGTCAACCATAGATCCGAGAGGCAGAACAAACAACCGGTTGACAGGAAGTGAACATAGTATTATTAAGGCAAAAAAAACAAAAAAACAAAAAACAAACAAAAAAAAAAAAAAAACAAAAAAAAAAAAAAAAAAAAAAAAAAAAAAAAAAAAAAAAAAACATAGACAGTAAGAAGGAGCCAGCATGATAGAAAGAGAAGCACACAGAAAGTAGAAGGGAAAGACACTCAGTTTGAAGGAGGTTTTTTGAGAGTCATCAGAGAGGGGATTCCTTCTGGGACTTTGGTTAAGTGTTTTTTTCTGCCTCTCTGAGCTAGCAGGCTTTCAGCCTAGCATCTGGCTCTCAAGTCTTCATTAGTAAAATTGAATAAGATTTTGTTTAAAAAGCAACCGGTCTGGGGTTGCTCAGAGATTCATCATTTTGACCATGAATAACTTTAAAAAAGAAGCTTTAGTGAGATTGACACCAGGACTGCACCAGAAAGTCAGGATTCTCAAGATGCAGCCTTGAGCCACGTTAGTCAAGGGGTTATAAAGGCAAAAAGCCACAAGATTACATTCTTGGGGTGGAGGTGTTGGCACATATTCCTCCTACATGCAAGAATCCTGCCTGTGGGTAAGCAGGAGCTCAGTTAGCAAACAGATGACATTGGTTATTTTGAGCAATCAAGCTTGTTTACAGAAGCAGAGGCACAGTTAGCATTCTGACCACTATCTTGAATAAATGGCAGATTTAGTTAAAGTTGTGAAAGACTAGACTGTAGTCATTCCAGGGAGCCATTTGTTCTTAAGCAAGCTAGCTAACAGGGTACCTGCTGGCACTAAGATGGCTCCTACCCCCAGCGATGGCAGCACCCACAGGTGACAGGGACATGCCATGGAAACAGCCAAGCATTCCCAGGATACACCAGTTCAGATGCCCACCCACACCTGGGAGCAAGTGACGTCACTACCCCCATAAAAGACTGAACTCCCTCCCTTCTCTCTCCTCTCCCTTCTTCCCCTCTCTCAACCCCCACCGTCATTCTATTAAACCTCTCCATGTGGAACCTTGTTTGCTGTGAACACGAGCCAAGAGTAACTTTCTCGCTGGCACAGACAGCTTTTAGAGGTTAGAGGTAATTTTTGCTTTACAAATCATTTAAGTGTAGTTATTTAAGTTTTAAACATAATGTTAGCCATCACAATACTCGATGTTTCTTACATAGGCGTGAAAAACAGAACTCAGCAGGCCAGCACAGATGACATTCTGGGAGTCAGCAGGTCTTCATCTTCCATTCATGCTGACATGAAAAGTGTCTCCGAGATTCACAAACAAGGACACTTCACTAGCACTAATGATGCTGTTGCTCAAGGACATCTTTGAATTTTTCAGTGTCTTTTAGTGACTTATTTTTCTATGTGTATTTTGTTGGAGTTTTGATCACTATAAGGTTAAGCAGATAGAAAAACAGGATAGTTTGCAGTTATGGATTTAGATATGACTTCATCAACACAATCTTCATTTAACTTCCAAGACTTTTGAAGATTTGGGCCTCTTTTGTCTTCCTGGTAAGTATTAAGTTTTTAGTAAAATTATTTCAGAACTCACCTAAAAATGTATAAAATGAGGTGAACACTTGAGCATATGGGTTTCATCAGACTATGTCTGAAGCATCTGGTTTGTGGAGCTTCCAGTGACCTCAGGGGGCCAGTTCAAAGGAAGCCTATCCAGCCTTAATATAAAACAGTCACTGGGGAAGAGCTGTTCTTGGTCAGATGATGCCTTCATCCTAAAAAAGGAAAGCATGTATAGACTGGACCTCAGCTTTCTGCTCTCCTTTATTAACCAAGTCTTTAAATAGCAAAAAAATTTAACAGTCTTTGATTTATTGCCCAGGGAAGTTTAAGGGACCTTCCTCGTGTAGGCAAATTTTGTTCTTGCTCTGAACACCAGAAATCATCTGAGCAGGAGAGGATGTGTGACCTTGGCCAATTCCTCTGGTTTGTGTTTTTATTTGCTAAGTAGGTCCCTGTGCGTGGTGTTTTCTGGAAAACAGCACCAGCTCAGAGACATCTTTTCCTTGAGCTGGCTTCTGCTTTCCTCTTATTCATACTCGATCCTCTGGGACCTGCAAAAGCACTCGAGTAACCCCCGTTGTCCCGCTGTCCTCCCGAACAACCAGTTCCACTGTCTGTGTATAAGGACACAAGACTGGTGGCAGGTGGAACTATTGCTTGTGACTTTCTGTGTGCAAAGCAGAGGATCTCTTCTCTGCCAGGCACAGCCCTCCTCTCTCAGATCACATCCTTCTTTTAGTACAAACACAGTCCGGCTCCTTTCCTCATAGAAACATTCTGCATGACTTTCTGTCTCTCACAGCAGTTTTGACCTCCAGCATCAAAGTGTCCAATTGTTGTTTCAATTTATATTTAAAAACTTGGAATCCATGGTGTCACGTGGACAACAAAATGGTAAGTGGGTTCAGGGAGATATTAATCCAGGCAGACATTTACATGTGATGAATGTCAGCAGTAGGGCCCTTGCTGGGGAAGAGGGAAGGGATTTGATTAGAAAGTTTCTGTGAACAGACACCAGTCCTCGGCTATGTGAAGTCATAGTTCTTCCAGAAAGTTTAAGATTGCAGGACTAAGTCTGACAGTGCCTGCCAAGTCTCAGGGCGGCCACTGCTCATCACCTTCAGTGGGAATAATTCATAGTTCAACCTTACATGCAAGCATACTAAATTATCATCAAAATCCCCTCATTAATAAAATTAGTCAAATTAGCCACTGGAGAATCATGTTTGAAGATATCCAATGACACATTACATTTTGAATAAAGGCTCAGAAATATTATTGTGGACCATGGGGTACAGAAGACTGTGGTCAAATCTGACAGTCATTAATAATTGAAGTGCAGAACCTGACAAAGGAGACAATTAATATTGATTTCTTTCCTCTAATAGCTGAAGGAGTTTTTAAAAGGTAAATAAAATGAGATAACAAGACACATAGAATTTTGCTTATTTCTTTGATCAACCCTCCCCACGTGAGGGCCCGGGTCCCTTGTTTGTCTACACATCTTGAATAATTCACTGCTCAAAGACTTTCCAGCCCAATGCATTATAAAACAAACTCAGACTGAGTTTCAATCCTATATTAGACTACAAGCTGAATTTTTCATGAAAAAAAAGTTATTTAAAACAAAATGCATTGTGGGTTCAACAGCTTTTGAAAACAAGCCACCATGAGAGTTCAGTAAGAAGGTGTCAACTGGGAAGGTTCTTCAGTTGGGAGAAACTAAAAGAATCCTGCTTAATGCACATGAACCCTAGGAATGCCAGCAGCATTTGATGCACAGTAACTGTCCCAATAGTAACAGCATTCTGCTGGAGCTCAGCACTGGCTAGCCAGCTTTGATAGCTTTGCTCTGGTCTTTAGTTGTGAAAGCCATAGGAGAGCTGTACCAGAATAAAACTTGGCCCCACTCTGGGAAGTCTTTCTGCTCCATGCATTCAGTTGGATTTCTTTGCCTCCCTCCCTCCCCATAACCCTTGCTCCTGTGGGAAAATGAAAATGCTCAGATGCTGATACAACTTTCCTGGGAGTAGTGTCAGGAGAAAGACCAAAATATTGCTACATTTGTTAGGTCGTGCCCATTGGAAGCCACTGCACTTGACTATCCACTAACGACTTAAGAAGACATGTCCTTAATTTCCGAGCAATTTCCTAATCAAATAACATAAGATCCACCAAACGAGGTTTCTTTCTTACCGTCTTGCATGCTGCTAAGAACTGAGTGGCATAGGCAACGTGGACAACGAAGACAACATGTCGGTTCATTTTCTGTTGCTGTAGCAGAATACTTGAAGCTGAGTAGTTTGTAACATAAAATCATTTATTTAAGCTCGTGGTTCTTGAAGCCAATAAACTACAAGACTGGGTGGCTACATACAGCAAAAACCTCCTGCTGTGGTACAATATTGTGGAGAGCTTCTCATGGTGGAAGAACTCGGCCTAGCAGTAGCAGGTCTCTGAGAGGAGATGAGGGTGGTCCAGGCCTAGCCTGTCTTCACAGGAACTGATTCTGATCCGGTCGCAGAAGGATCTATATCTCCTGATATACTCAATTTCCAGTGCTACTGCCTTGGGTATCCAATGTGGGGTGTGTGTGTGTGTGTGTGTGTGTGTGTGTGTGTGTGTGTGTGTCTGTCTGTGTGTGTGTGTGTGTGTGTGTGTGTGTGTGTGTGTGTCATTTTTAGCTGTCACTGCAGCACACACTGAGAACAAAGCTGACATCTCTGGACCCTGCTACAGAGACATTCTCTCCTTCCGAAGTCTACAGCCTATGACAAAGAAATGTGCTTCACAAATCATTTCTGAATATTTTTTAATATATTTAGTAGGAATATTGCCTCATGGCCTACATATGCAGAGTCCATGGCTGCCTGTCTTTGTGGCCTTTTCTAAGCCAAGAGACAGCCATGAGATATTGAAAGAACATGGCATTATAGCCAAAAGGAATCTAAAAGCAGGGATGGAGAGATGGCTCAGTGGTTAAGTGCACTGACTACTCTTCCAGAGATCCTGAGTTTAGTTCCCAGCGACCACCTGGTGACTTACAACCATCTGTAATGAGATCTGATGCCCTCTTCTGGTGTGTCTGAGGAGAGCAACAGTGTACTCACATACCTAAAATAAATAAATCTTTTTTAAAATCATCAATTTTAAAAACTAAACTAAAGGTTTCTCTTTCCACATCTCCATATCTCCTTCTTGTCTACCTCTGCCCCACCCCCTTGTACAACCTAACTCCAACTACACTGTAAATCAATTAAGTATATTCAGTATATCTGAGAGCTTAGGTAAGCAAAGACATATAGAATATGTGCTATGTTGTGGATAGGTTGGAAAAATGTATGCATTATCCTTAGAGAGAGAAGCCAGATATATTAGGCTATGTACAAGAAACTTCTCTGGGCAACTCAGGAGCAGCAGGCTAATCTCCTCCCAGAGGTAATCAGCCCAAAGCTTGCCTGGGCCAGGAAAACAGACTAATTGCAAAGCCAAGTAGACAACTTGGGGAGGAGGCAGAAATGTTCTGGATCATGCATGGAGAGTGAGTTACAATGCAATTACCTATTTATCGAAAACAATCAAATTATATTTCTATTTTGGGTATGTCTATTGCATGCAAATTGCACCTCAATCCCCCCATTTTTTTTTTAATTGCAGCAGACAAAAATCAAACTGTTTTAGGAGTTCATCTCATAGCAGGAACCAAAGCAAAATAGCAACTCAGGTGACCTACTCCAGGTGACATAGAGAGGAAATGGCAGGTGGTGACATGGGACGGTTCTCTTCAATGTCAACCTTCCCAGCTCCATGGAGATAAGGTCCCATCACTTCCTATGGCCAGGGCAGAATCGGGAGATTTTATGAGAATCCCAGCCCTGCTGCAGGATCTAACAATTGGCCTGACTTTCCTCCCAGGTAGAACGACACTGAGCCCAAAGAATGAGTGTATAAGGGACCTAACGCTTTCCCATCATTCTCAGCAGAGGCTGCTGCTGTTGCCATGGTTACCACCGGTGGCCACAGGCTCTGCTATTGTTGCTCTGCTGCTGCTATTGTCTGAGAACCACTTAAAATAAATACCAGCTCCTTAAAACCACTAATGAGCAGAGCCTAGTGGCACCCACTGTGTGTTAGCTCACGGTACAACCCCAAGAGTGACAGGCTAGACCAGGCGCCTGCACATTTACAGCTTCTGCAATCAGAAAGGGCCTCATTCTATGAAGGAAACGCAGAGGCACAGAGGAGGGAGGCAGGCATGTGATCTTGGAGAAGTTGGTGGTGGAAGGCTTTGAGGGGTGGTTGAGGGTCACAGCCCTGCCTTGCCCACTCTTACTGTCCCCAGTCAGGCAGGCTCCCTTGCCGTTGCCGCTGCACTCTGAGGAGGGGCACACTTCTTAGCACCGAGTCTGCTGAGGAAATTCCAGCCACAGTCTTGTCTACTTTCTGCTTCCTGTACCTCGGTGTGGTCAGAGCCTTCTGAAAAGATGGCGGGCAGCTGTCCTCTCTCCCAACGTCAACTGTCTTTTAGGAAGCTGGCTCTGAGAAGAGCTGCAGATTCTCTTTCCCACATCTAACCACCTAGGCTCAGAGAGAGAGGAACTAGGCCTCAGCCACCCAAGCCAGAGGTCAGGGAGCTCACAACAGGCTGCGGTTGTATGCTTGTTCTGTGGACCGACCATTAGGGCATCCTCCACAATCAGCACCCTCAGGGAAGGCAAGAGACCTCGGCCCCCACACCCTATCCTGATCACCTCACACCACTGGCCTAGATAGGGAGGCCCAAAATCATTGAGAAAGTCCCAGTCAGGACGCTGCTGACAGCAGGAGAAAGTTACCGAGGACATCTAGAAGGTGACAGATGGAGGTCACCATTTCATCATAGTGCCTTCTACTCCAGCTGTCCCTCCTTATCTACTGACAGGAAAAGCTTCCTCTTCCTCCTAGTGGTGCGGTGAGAGCAGACAGCCTTAGTAGCTCTCAGCACTTTCCTCTCTGGCCTGAGCCCAGCACTCAGGTACTGGGGACCAGACAACAAGTCATCTGCTGAGTCACCCCTGGGTTCACTTGGGAAACCTAAAGTCATCTGGCATCCTTTCCCCCAAGCATTAGCTTCCACGACCCCTTTAACCTTATGTGCCACACACACCTTGACACAGCTTGCAGTGAGCCCAGAATCCGTGTTACCCGAAAATGTGCCTCTTGCTGTTTTTGTTTTTTCCTTTTTTTTTTTTCCAGCCAATATTTCTACATAATATGTCGCTGGGGCTTTGTGGGGTGTTGTTCTAATCATGGTTCGGAAGATAAGGAAGCTGAATTCGAATAAAAACCAACACTCGCAAGCATGCAAATCAGGGCAGAAAAGCAGCTTCTGAAAGGTCCCGAAATAACACCCCGTGAAAGGAGCGGATGCTGAGCTGAGGACAGTGGAATCTTTTCTATGCTCCAATTTCCAAATCTTCCCAATAGTCTTGAATCACTTCTAAAATAAGGAAATGGGGCCAGTGAGAGGGCTCAGTGGGTAACAGTGCTTGCCACCAAGACCAGTGACCTGGGTTCAGTCTCCAGGAGCCATGAGATAGAAGGAGAAAAGCAATTCCTGCAAGTGGTTCTCTGACCTCCATCATATGCTCAGTGTGATAAGCACGTGTACACACACACACACACACACACACACACACACATACACACACAAATAATGCAATCAAACAATTTCATTTATATTTAAAGTTATGGGACACGTGAGCATGTTTAAAAGAAACCTGTTTGGTAGCGAAAGGGCAGCAGGCATTTTCTCACATGTCACTCTCATGTCACTTCCATGCATTTGTGTTAACAAAGGAGACAGTCATGGTACAAGCAAAACACACGCTTGTTGCAAAATCAAAGAATAACCACTTCTCAACACCCTTGGATGTCCTAAGTCAGTGTCACAACAGTTATGTGGATATCCTGTGTCACAAATTAAAGTGACACAGTAACACAAGACAAGACAAAAAAAATTACCCTCTTAACTAGCAGCGGCCGCCAGCACACTAGACTGGCTGATTGACACAGGGAAAGATGCACAGCAGTCACCTTGGGGCGTGGCTAGAGCCAGTGGAACGCCTCTGTGCATTAACCAACATTAAGTAAAGCAAAGGCACTTGGCAAAATCTGGAGCCACTGGCATTCTCAGGCAGTGCTGGTGAGACCTCAAAACGGCAAGGCCACTCACCAGAACAGCCACGCAGTGAGCCAGGCGAGCCAGAAATTCTGTTCCTAGCCAAGGAACACGAAAGCGTAAGCAGACATCAAAACTTGCATGCGACTATGCAGGGCAGTTAGACTGACGTGGAATTGCCACCAGGAGTCAAAGGTACACGCAAATCGTGGTATATTCATACAGCAGGTCAACGGTAGAAAGACATGAAACCATTAACAAAAAAAATCTAGATAATTATAATGAGCAAAGGAAGTCAGACACCAAAGGCAATACGGCACGTGATTCCATTCAACGATGTTATAGAAAGACCTAGTTAAACTGTGGTGACCAAAAAAAAAAAAAAAAGTCTGCAGTGGGGGAGGGGTAGAGAGGGTGACTTGATTGAAGGGTTGGTTTCACATGTTGGACATTTATTGAAAATGATGAAGTTGTACATACACTCAAATGGCTGTTTTGTTACGGTGTAAGTTATACCTCAATAAAACAGTGGGGTGTTTTGTTGTTGTTGTTTTCGGTTTGGTTTGGGTTCTTTGAGACAGGGTCTCACCTCATATCCAGTTTCCTTTGAACTCATGATGTAGACAAGATGGACTCGAACTCAAGTCCATGAGACTGGATCAGCATCTCAGAGACTAGACTTACCGGCATGAGTCAGCAAAGTGAGAGATCCGTTAGAGCCCCCCATAAGTGTATACATAAGTACTTATACATTGCGTTTAACTAGGGTATCAAGTCATGGTCCTTTTGGGGTCCAAGAGAGCTTTGGGGGTGGAGGAGGTATAAAATTGGGGTCAGTTCTTTCCCTGTGGATTCTAAGATTTTTGCATTTTAGAAATAAATAACTTAGATAAAAGAAGGTCAGGAAGCAACTGGGACTTCAGTGATTAGGAAGATGATATTCAAGTCTGTGATTTTCTCTCTAGAAGAGGGGAGGGTTGATCCACATCTTTGTTATCTGCTAGCCTTTCTGGCACAGAAAACGTGTTCAAACATAAGGTTATAGACTTCGACAAAAACTAATCATACAGTTCACGCTCTCTGTAACCGGAGACGCTGTGACCCTTTTAGCGCCAGCTTCTCAAGAACCCGGGAGCACTCCCGCCCACTCCCTCTCTGCTGTGGCTTTTGCATAGCAGACCCCTCCAGACCCACCCAGTTCGCTCCCCACCGAGCCAAAGATGTAGCTCAGCTTTCTTGTCCCACAACACTTTTTATGCACTATCGAATCCTACATCTTACATATGAATCATCCCAAGTTTTGTACCAGCCATCTTTTTATAGCCACAGATAGGGCACATTTAAAAATATACGTTTCGCTTTTAGAATACCGACTAGCTCATGCGGGCGCTATTTGTGGAAGCATTGCATTGGCTTGGGGCTAGAGCACAAACGGTGCGTTTTTCTTATAAGGTCTATCCCCCTCCCCCATCTTTATTTAGTTCAACTTTGCATTGCTAAGTGATTAACTCCGCTTGGTAAACTCGCTTGAACTGTGGGCGTGCTGCCACTAGGGGGCAGTCAGGTTGAGACGTGGCTCTCCCTATCTGCTGTGGAAGCAGGGGGCTCCTAGCTTTGGCTGCCTGCGTCAAAGGCAAGGGAGCTTTCTGAATGACCGCCCAGTAAACATGGGATCTGTTTGCTAACACCCGTAGGAAAAATGACTATCTAATGATAATAACAACAACAATGCGTCAGAGGAAAGCCTACATCGAAAACGTTAGATTTCCATCCCAGGATTCTGAATGCAAAAACTTCTCAGCATAGTGGATGCTTATCAGCTGCAGGAAGCCTGGTTTCGCTCACCATTCTTAAACCAATCCAACCAAAGAAACACTAAGTGCCGCTCAAAACCCCTGTTTTAATGTAAGATCTTGGCCTCTTTTTGCCTTCAAATGTGTCCATCTCTCCATGGTCAGAAGTCCACAGCCCAGGTCTGGGGCAAAGTTCGGGTCATTATTGGCAGCACACGGAATTGGAAATCTAACCAAACCTTCCCACACATACCCTTGCCGTCTCCCTACTGAACCAACACTTACCCACTTTTTTTCTATTTATCCCTCTCCATCTCCAGCCCCCCCCCCAAACTGCTCCAGTTAAAAACTGGCTTGGGGACACACAGGGAGCCAAGTGGCACTGTCACAGTGCAAAGGCACGAAGATTCTCTCCCTTCCTGACTGAAGTTTGTGGCTGGCGTCCTGATGCCTGTCCCAGGCCTTCTGCTTCTCGATAAAATCAAGTTTCGGCATGAATTCTGCTCAGTCGGGCTACCTGCTCGCCCTGACATCTAACCAGGTTTCTCACTGAGTCATTACCCAGGTGAGGTCCTGCCCTGTTAGCTGCCAGAATCCTGTTAGGTGAGTGTACCGAGGACCTTCCGGACTCCTGATATTTCCTGTCCATTCTGTGCCACCTTTTGCCACCCACTGTGCTCCCAGCTGTGGATTTTCCCTCTGCCCCTGCTGTATCCAGAACCCAGCCCAGCGCTACACTGCATTGTCCTTTCCTGTTGCAATAGTCCCAAGCTGAATCCGTCCCCCACCCGCAGCCTCCCACTCCACCCCCCACCTCCCGCTTTAGCAAGTAGCTCTGGCTGTGCTTTACGTTTATTTGTTGTGGCATTTCCTGACTTGAACCTATACTTTTCAGAACAAGCCTTCCCAGGGCTGCGAACTCGGGATGCTCAGGCGGGAGGGAAGATACTTGAAGAATGGAGTCCTTCAGAAGCCCTGGTACCTGCTGCCCCACCTACTTCAGGTTGGGTTCTGGGATGGGAACAGGACCAAATCCCGGTGGCATTTGGGAGCCAGGGAAGCTACGATTTGTTGAGAGATAGAAATGATGGGGATCATAGTAAGAAAGCCCTGAATTCTGTGCAAATACAGGCACAGGCAGCTTTCTAAGGTCCCAGAGGAGTTCAGAGGAACATCTAAAAGCTTCCTTTACTCTACAGTTCAATACAGAGAGGCCTGGAAGCGTATTACTAGGATGAGGGCCTATGCTGTCCTTTAATGGGAACCAAAGAGCTCAAGGCCTGTGATCTGAGGTCGCGCGCCAGACATTTATCAGCATTTCCCTGAGTCAGCACAGAAGGCACAATGCCTTTTCACACAATCCCTATTACAAGGCTAGACTGCGTTTCTGCCCCGGTACAGGAGGAGAGCTTCACCTGAGATTAAGTAAATTATGTAAAAATAAGAAAAGCTTTACTTTGTTTTATTAAGAGTTCTTTTCTTTCATTTACGTGTATGGTGGGTAATGTACATGTGGACGCAGTACCGCCAGAGATCAGAAGAGGGCGTCAGATCCCCTGGATCTGAGTTGAGAACTAGACAACCAATCCATGACTGGTTGTCTCCTGCTTCTCAGGCCGCACAAAGCACACGGGATGGGTCATCTTGGGGCCGGACCTGACAAGCCTGAACAGGAAGAGCTCTGCGTTGCGGTTTAGTACGTGCGCATCTATGCGAGACAAACAGCGCCATTCCCACTGTCCCTAAAGCTATTCGGCTGATGGGAAATGAAATTCAAACTTGTGGGTCTAGCAGTTCAGCATCTGGCACCAGCTCCCTTCCATTATACCCCACTTCGGGTGCCCTGGGTAACTGCTGTGATTTTTTTTTTTTTAATGTCTAACTTCACTATAAATGACAACTTAGGCATAGCGGCCATCTTCCTCTAACTTCCTGCTGATATGGTCCATCAATTGCTCTAAGGCAACCCCTTAAACCCCAGCAACCACCCCTCCAGAAATACCTCTCCATTTCTTTATTTGTAGACCTGTACTGTTCAGAGTGGCAGCTATTACCACATGCAGCTACCGAGAACTGGAAACGTGAATCACTGAGGTATAGAGTGTACACTAGGTTTTATGTACAAAGACACCATAGGATGCAGACAGTTTCATTGACGACTTTTATATGATGACCGATTTGAATAGTATTTCAGAGATGTCAGATTACATAAAATATATTAAAATTATTTTACCTAGTTCTTTTAACTATTAGTTTTTTTTTTTTCTTTCCTTCTTTTCTCTTTCCTTTTTTCCTTTTTTTTTTTTTTTTTTTTTTCTTTTTTTGAGACAAGCTTATGTTACAGAACCCTGGTGTTAGAGATCTCACTATGTAGATCAGGTTGGCCACAGACTTTCAGTGATACCTGCGCTGTCTCCTGAGCGCTGGGGTTACCAGCAGGAGCCACCTCACTGAGCTTTATTCCTATTTCCAAAAATAGAAACTAGAGGGCTAGAGAGATGGCTCAGCAGTTAAGAGCACTGGCTGCTCTTCCAGAGGTCCTGAGTTCAATTCCCAGCAACCAGATGGTGGCTCACAACCATCCGTACTGGGATCTGATGCCCTCTTCTGGTGTGTCTGAAAACAATTACAGTGTGTTCATAAATAAAATAGAATAAATAAATCTTTAAAAAAATAGAAATCAGAAAATGCTAAGTTACAACCTGGGTTCACATCTGAATTTTATAATTACATTTCTACTTAGTCTTGTTCTGCAAAATTAATTTGATTTCTTTTCTTTTCTTTCTTTCTTTTTTTTTCAATGCTAGTGACTCCTCAGTTCCTAACACCAGGTTGTGTTTTGTGTAATTATTGCAACTGTAACAAAAGATGTCAAACTAGGGCACAGCATTTGTTTGTACAGGAGAGTTAAAGGTGTTTGATCCTGGAATACATCCTTTATCACTCCCTGTCCGTGGAGAACCTCTGTGCCCTCGAAGCCTAGTTTACAGCCCCACAAAGAGGAGAGGATGATCAAATCTAATTTGTTATTTCTTGGTGTTGTAAGGACAGCATGAAATAATACACACGTGGCGACTGGGTAGCTTCCTGGTCACAGCCAATCCACACTGGCTGCTATTGTGTGGTTTACTTTAGATGACATAATTCGGGGAAGACCCTTACTGTGTGGGGGTAACATGTTGGACATAAGTAAGGTGAATATGAGACATATCTGAATAGAATAGAGTACATATAATATTTCAAAGAGGACTTTCCACAACTTACCCACCGCCGCTACATGGGTTGTATGGATTGAGGTGATCAGTACACAGAGAGATTGCTGGAAGTAAGGCAATACAGAAATGAGGGACAGTTAGACCCCAGTGTCCCTCTGTGCCTGACAACGGTCCCAGGCACACTCATCTCTCAGATGCCTTGCCTCATCTGTAGGGACCAGACTGCGCTGACCTCTTCTAACCCCTCATTGTTATTTCTACTACGTTAGAAATAGTTCTATTTGGGTAAAATAAAACTGTAGAATGATTTGGTTTCCTAATCGTCGAAGCTGTCTATAAAGTTAACTACAGGGATACCTGAATAGAAACTAAATTGATAAAGCATTTATCGTGGGCTAGCGAGATAGCCCAGAGGGTGGATAAAGGTGCTTGCCACAGTGCCTGACAACCTGAGTTTGATTCTTGGGATCTACATAACAGAAGGGGAGAACTGATCTTGACAAACATACATTGAACACATACCTGTATACATATATGCATTTACACACATTTTTAAATGTATTGTGGGTTTTGGATACTGAAACATCTGGAGAAAATAAGTAAAAGAGACGTAGAACCTTTGTTTTTGTATGGATAGATATCTGGACACTGAACAATGCTATGGGTAATTTCCAGCAGCCCAGAACAGTAGTTCACATGGGCCACTCCTGAAAGTTGGGCATTTTCTGAGTGTATGATTTCAGGTGTCCAGCATGTTCCCATTGCTACATAAATTAGGAAAGCAAAACGTAAACATACCTGGACCCTGAAAAACCATTGGAAACAAAGGCTTCAATCCTAAGAACCCCACACCCCCCCACCACACACACACACACACACACACACACACATACACACACACACACACTGGCAGCAGAGTCAGACAGCCCAGTGCAACCATCTCCCTAGGAAGAAAGCAGGGAAGAGCAGGTGCTGGCTTCCTGTTAGATAGAGAACCTGGTCCTCTTTCTTACCTCTTTTTTTCTTCAAGCATAGCCCTTTGTAGATGCCCCATCTACATGGTTCCTGTTTATGCCCTATTTACTTCCATCCTTCTTAGAGTTATTGGAAATGCACTGGTGTTTGTCAAGAGGTTTGTATTTGGCAAATCCTGGTGTGTCCTGAGTGTTGGTAAGAACTCTCCCCATAAGTTGAACACAAGTTCCCCAAAACAAACAGTACTCTTCGGCACCCCTGTCTATCCCACTCCCCAGTGTAACCATCCTGGCAAGAATGGAGAAATACAGAGGCATGTGTGCCCCTCCTTTTGGCTACCCAACTCTTGAAACAATGATCCGTAAGAAGCTGGGTTCTACCACTGCGCATGTAGCCTTGGGCACAAAGCACAAGCAAGAATGGAAGTCAAATGACATGAAGTCCTCCTCTATCCATAGGAAATGCCATTTGGATAACCAGCAGTGTGTTTCCATTGGCTTTCTCAAATGTCCACGAGTCTCTTGAGTTCTGAAGCATCCCTCCTCCCCTTAGAGGCAGAGAAAAAGCAAAGACGTACACTGTTCATTGGAAGGGCGTCCCATGGAACATGACATCAAGCTTGTAATAAGCAGGCACTTACCAGCACCTGTCTCACAGTCACAGGAGGGTGGGACCCTTAAACTCTTTATGTGTGTATATAAAGAACACCTCATTTCCCCACATAACCGAGCTAAGTCATCCTCAACACGATTCTCATGGTAGAAGGGGAAGTGACCAGCTACCTGTCCCTATGTGTGTATGGGCTTGCATTTCTGGGAAAGGATATGGCTAACTTCCAACAGACCTCTTTGACCAGCTTACCTTTAACCCGGGAAACTCAGACCCAGCTTCTAAGAAGATTCAAACACTACATGGAACACAGAAAAACGGGGGGCTTGGGGTTTTTTTCAGTTCAGCGTACAAAATCTGGCTCATGGACAGTTCCAGATTGACATCTGATCTGAACATCAAGTTCTATTTTACCAAATTGCTCTGTGTGTCCTATATGGTTTCCCCTCGTTTCTGGTTTCATTCAAGCAAGACTCCGACTTGTCTGTTCCAACCAAGTGACAAGTATGGTATTCTCACACCTGCTGCTGTGGGCTCAAAAATGAGCCAAGAAATCCAGACGCTTACCAGGTCACCCATCAGTCCACACATTTGGTAACCCCATAAATCCTCACCACCTGTGCCCCCCACAACATTGCCACCACCTCTACCTTTACTGCTGAGTTCTCCTCTTGAGATCTCCTATAACCTTAGCTTCCTGGCCTGTGGCTCCTGCCCTTGCTTTCTTCCCTTGAAAACAGCTTAATGGCTCCTGGGCATATGCTATCCAATGCAGTCCAGAGACACCCAACATTGTTTTAAAATTGGGGAGACATGAAACGGATTCTTAGATGCCGTTGGGAATCTACTCCAATATTGATGAATAGAGTGCTGATTAATGCATTTATCCCCAGACTCTGAGTTAAGAAAGAATCCTGTTTTCCTTATAGGGTCCTTCCAGAAGCCTGGGACAGTATCAATCAGAATTTTTGCTGTCATCGCATCCCAACAATCTTCTGCGGCTGACCCAGCTGCCAGAGTTCCCTGAGCATACACAGAACAGAGGCAGCAGGACACCCTCCCACCACACACACATGGCCTAACCTCTTCAGCATCTTTTATTCCGAGATTGTCTCTAGCGGCTTCTTTTATTCCCTTGCTTATACAGTGTTAAAGAAATAAAATGCTCTGAGGATTTCAGGATTACCTCATCCAACTTGCATAACCTCAAACTTGGGTACAAAATCCAGTCCCAAACAACTGCTGGTGGGTGACAAAAACACCTTGTCCAGCTGTCTTATTTCTTATTTATAAAGCAAGTACCTCATGATGCCTGCAGCCAAGAAGAGCCTGGGGGTATTTTCTTAATTACCCAACACACACTCAGCTTTGTGCTAAGGGAATGCTGGGGTGATACAGAATTTCAATCCCAATCTATCCAGAAATAAAAAAGCATATACTTTGCTTCCAGGAGGCCCATTCAAAGAATGTGACATGTCCTAATTCTTGGGAATCAGAGTCTTAATGGTGGGTCAAGGGGAGTGGGGGAAGAAAGCGCATTACACTCAGAGAGGCAGATATATTACCATAAAAGGGCTGTAGATGTACTAATTAGAAAGTCTTGCCCATTGTCAGTGATTGTCCTTTATTCCCAAGTTTAATTATATCAAAATGCGTTCACCAGATGTGTTCATTGCTTGGTGAAAACACCTATCACGTTGACAATTATAAATAGACTCAGTTTTATTTGTCAATGTAGTGCCATGCCCTTTGGAGCAATACACTCTTAGATTTAGAACCAACCTTCTTCCTATGACCTTCCTCATTGCCAGTCACCTGGAGGATTGCTGTCAAATGCCTCAGTGTGATGAAGAACTGCTGTGGGAACAGAGCCGGGTGGAATAGGAATTCTCTGTCTCCTTACGCTATAGCTACACCCAATATTCCTAGGTTTCTTCTAGGTCTCAGGAATCACTTCTGGGTCAATGAAAATGCCATTATTTTCTAGAATTTTCCCAGTGTTGGAGAGCTTTGATCAATTCATAAGCACAATCCCCAGAGCCTCATTTCTACTCCCATATCCCAAATGTCATTATCACTGGAGAAGTTAGAAACCATCAATGGACAGATCATGGAAACAGAAACTAAAGAGACACGGTGAAATTCCATTTACACATTGGAATACTACTCCACTATTAAAAACAATGACTTCATGAGATTCGCAGGCAAATGGGTGGATCTAGAAAATATCATTCTGAGTGTGGCAACTCAATCACAGAAGAACACACATGGTGTGTGCTCACTGATAAGTGGATATTAGGCAAAAAGCTGGGAATACCCACAATACAACTCACAGACCACATGAATCTCAAGAGAAAGGAAGACCAAAGAGTTAGACAGGAGAACAAAATAATCAAGGGAAGTAGAGGGTGGGAGGGACTCATGGGGAACAGAGGAGGGGAGGGGGAAAGAGGGGCAGAATCAGGTATGAGAGAAGATGGAGAAGGTGTTCAGAGGGTCAGGAAATTGAACAGAGGTGTGTAGCAATGGGGGATGGGGAACTGGGAGTAGCAACCAGAAAGTCCCAGATGCCAGGAAAGCAAGCGATTCCCAGGACCCCACATTAGCTGAAATACCCCACAAAGGGGAGGGAGAACCTGTAGAGACCATATCCAGAGGTTAGGCATGGCCCCCAGTTGAGGGATGGGGCCACCCACCCATCTCTGAAATTTTAACCCGGAATTGCTCCTGTCTTAAGGAAATACAGGGACAAAGAGTGGAGCAGAGACTGAAGGAAAGGCCATCCAGAGACTGCCTTACCTGGGGATCCATCTCACATGCAGGCACCAAATCAAGACACTATTGCTGATGCCTAGAAGTGCTTGCTGACAGGAGCCTGATACAGCTGCCTCCTGAGAGGCTCTGCCAGATCCTGACTAATATAGATACAGATTCTCAAAGCAAACCATCAGACTGATCACAGGGACCCCAGTGGAGGAGTTAGGGGTAGGACTAAAGGAGCTGAAGGGGCCTTATCAGGCATCAGTGGGAGGGGAAGCCCTTGGTCCTGTGAAGGCTTGATGTCCCAGTGTAGGGGAATGCTAGGGCAGTGAGGCAGGAGTGGGTGAGTGGGTGGGCGATAGAAGAAGGGTATGGGGGATAGGATAGGGAGTTTGTAGAGGGGAAAGCAGGAAATGGGATAACATTTGAAATATAAATAAATAAGATATCCAATTAAAAAGAACCTTCAGAACTGGAATAACTCGGGCATTCAACCAGAGTCTTTGTGTGTATGTGTGTGTGTGTGTGTGTGTGTGTGTGTGTGTGTGTGTGTGTGTGTAAGGTGCAGTCTCACAGATATTGTGATTTGCATTTCCCTGATGATATAGGGTGTTAAACTTTAAGTGTTTCTTGGGTGTTTGAGATTCCTCAGTTGAGAATTCTCTGTTTAATTCTGTACCTCATTTTTATTTTTTTATTTTTTATTAAAGCACCTGGCTTTCCTCTTGGTCGCTCATATGCACCGTCGTTGTATTATGTATAGGATTTTATGATAGTTGTTATTTTTGTCTATCTTTCCAGAAAACCCGTGAGCCTCTTGAGATCAAAGACCATGCCTTACTCCACTTTACATTCTCAGTGTTCAAAACAGTACCTGTTAAGTAGGAGGAAAAAAAAAAATAAGGCGAACCTCTTCCTGAGGATCATTAGTCTCTAGATCCCCCATGCTGTAGATAAGCTAGGTTGAGCTGCCAGTTGGGAGAGGGATGAATGTCGGTATTGCTCATCTCCAAATCCGGTCAACTGGCCTCTCAAGCCCATGTCTTCCAGGTACTGTAAACGAGTTGGCCCTTCTCTGCATAGTTACACAATTTAACTTTCCTGGATAATTCAGACCATGTTTGCAACTAAATTAGATCTGGCTTTGAAGTAAATCAAATCACCAGTGGCAACAGCTGGCTGCCCTCAAATGACAGTGCTTTCAGCCTGGTCAATTAATCCTGCCTCTTTTCACACTGTTTTCTCACTGTTCACATGAGCTGAGGACAGTTGGGAGGTTCTCCTGATAGATGGGTGCTTTCTAACAAAGCAAAACAATGACAGATCTGCCCTCCTCTTCGAAAGGGCTAATTAATCACCTACTCTAGTTTAAGGGACAAGCTGGGTTTATAGCCTAGTGTAGAAAACAAAAGGATACGTACTTTATCACAGATAGATCTCACTATTGCAACCCAGCCCAGGCCTTACTAAATGGCCATGATTTCAGAAGCCAGAAAGAACAGCTCCAGAATAACTTCTCTAACACAATACCATCACTTACGAAGAGATCCCAAACATTTTCTCTGCCAACAGCCAACTGCCTACTAAGATAAGTATTAGTCAAAGAAATGGAAATCATAATTCTTCAAAAACTGCATAATTCCCCCCCCCCAAGCAGTGACCTCATTACCAAGAGTTTCCATCAACAAAGACACCCACCCCAGTTGCTTAAGTGGGAGGTAAGTCTTTTGGTAAACAGTCAAAAATCCCCAACAATTACTTCATGATATGCTGTCCATGACGCCATCCACTGTCTTAAATGATGACCAGAACAAGTCTCGTTCCTCACATTCTCATGTTGCCAAATACGAAACCTACAGAGAAGCTTTCATAGCTCTCCTTTCTTTTGACATGATATGGTTCTGGAGTTCCTGGATACACTATAAGTAATATGATCTCCCACAGGCCAGTCAACATAGAACATGCTAATTTAAATAATGTTCTATCTGAATAAATAATCACTTTAGAACACTCACTGTGCTATAGGGAGCAAACAAAAAAAGTAATCTTTCAGGAGCTCTCATGATCTAGCAAAGAAAAAAAGTGTGTGTGTGTGTGTGTGTGTGTGTGTGTGTGTGTGTGTGTAATGGCTCAGCAGGTGAAAGTTCTTGAAGCATAAGCCTAATAACATGAGTTCAATCCCTACAGCCCATGTAAAGGAGGAAGGAGCGAACCAATTCCACAAAATTGTCCTCTGACTTCTGCCCAAGTAGCACATGGGCACCTATAAACAATCACCATACTATAATGATGATGATGATGATGATGATGATGATGATGATAAATCTAAAAAATGAGAGAGTAACTAGACATTGTCTCTGACCACACAAAGTCTTAAAATAATAATTAATCGGAAAATACATACAAAGTAGTTATCAAGGAGGGATCTGAGCTGAGAATATAGGGTTCACATGAAGAGCAGTCAGCAGTACAATGCATGTAGCACAATATGGTGGGAGATAAATCTAGAAAGTAGAGAAAGGCAAGGGGACTATGACTTTCTTGCCCGAGGGTTTTTTTTTTTTTTGTTGTTGTTGTTGTTGTTTTTTTTTTTGTTTTTTTTTTTTTGTTTGTTTTTTTTTATCTTGCTCTACAGAAATTCGAGGCATCTGATCAACCTTTGTGAGCAGGTCATGTAAACTGGAAGCTAGTATACATCCTACGGTATCTTTGTACATATTCAACAGATGATCCTTAAAAACATTTCCCAGTTTGATCTATACCTACTTAAAATAAGTAAGTTGAAACAGACACACACACACACACACACACACACACACACACACACACACACACATAGTTGTATTTGAAAGATTTCATTGTGTCTTTCCAGTGTTGTCTTATTTACACTACACCTTAAATGCTGGTCTCTCTGGTAAATTAAGCACCCGTCACTACATGCTTAATTCACAATCCTACTTCCAATCATAGACCCCAGTGTAATTAAGACTGATACAGTCCCTATAGAAATTATAGTTATTGCCAGTGTTTACTGCCACCTTTCAGTAGTGAGTATGGTACATTAGTGACGTTGCTGAACTTCCTTCTACCCTTTTCTTTCCAATTTCCATCCCTCTTTCCCCCTGTGCTGTGAGTTCCTTTTTCTAAGCATCTTCTTTTCCATCTTATTATTTTTGTGGTGGTACTGAGATGAGCTTGGGTCCTTGCACTTGCTGATTAAGTGCCCTACATCTGTCCTCCACATCTCAAGTGCTGGGATTACAGGCCGAGTTACCTGTCTTATGTGGTGGTGGGTATTGAACCCAGGACCTCCTAATGCCAGTCAATACTCTGCCAATTGAAGTACATACCCAGCTTTATTTTTTTTAGATTATTTGCATTATATTTTAATTAGCGTACTTATTCCCTATTTTTCCCTTGATTATGTCAGAAGTTATGTCCTCCGTAGGGGGTGGTTCTGATGCTGAGGTCCTGTTCCCCAGTAGGTTCTTGATTGATCAGTAAAGATGCCAATGCCAATTACTGAGTGGAAGGCGGGACCTCTGGGCCCCTGCAGGCAGGCTGAGAGACAGAGGAAGAGGAAGGGAGATCTCACCATGCTTTGGAGGGAGAAAAGGTGACCAGCCCTGTGAGATCTTGGATGAAGTGGCCATAGGCCACTTAGAAATGCAACTAAGTGGAGGGCAGTTTTGGGTTGCTGAACAAAGAGACAGTAACTGAGCAACTAAAGTTGAGGGCAGATTTAGGGTGCTAAGCTAAGAGTATTGGGAAGGGCATGCTAGCCGAGGGAGAGTAGGAGTGCCCAGCAATTGAGCTAATTAGGCAGATTGAAAAATAAGTTAGTGTGTGTGTGTGTGTGTGTGTGTGTGTGTGTGTGTGTGTTTCATCTGCAGATCCAAGATAACCTGTGTGGAGCTGGTCCAGGGCATAAAACAGAGTAGCAAAAACTACATGGGACAGCCCTCTACTCCTATTCTTTGTGTGGTTACATTGTAGAATTAATAGAGGTTTTTGTTTGGTTTTTCCTTTTTTCTTGTTTTAAGATTTTATTTTATGTGTGTGAGTACACTGTCTTCAGACCCACCAGAAGAAGGCAACAGATCACATTATAATGGTTGTGAGCCAATATGTGGTTGCTAGGAATTAAAACTCAGGACCTCTCAAAGAGCAGTCAGTGCTCTTGACTGCTGAGCCATCTCTCCAGCCCTCAACTATAATCTTAACCATTTTTTTGCCCATAACTAGGACTGACCAGTCTCTCTCTCTCTCTCTCTCTCTCTCTCTCTCTCTCTCTCTCCTCTCCTCTCCTCTCCTCCTCTCCACCCCCTTCTCTCTCTGCTAGAAGATCCTGGCATCTGCTGGAGAAAAGAGACATCAGAGCTCCCACCCACAGCTGGACCTTGCAGGCTACAATTCCAGCCTACCAGGAAAGATGTTTTCATTAGTGCAATAGTGGGGAGACTGCTTGCTTGGGTAACCAGCCTCAATCTGGACTGGATTTGAGGTCTGCTCCATGGAAGGGAATTTCCTGGCTGATAAATTTTATTTCAGACTATAAACATCTGACCAAGCAAGTCATAGGGCCAAGGAGCTAAGCTTTGGGTGTTGTTTAGTTAGTTAGGCTCGGCACCACTAGGAGGCCACTGCAAGAAGAATCAGCCAAGAATAGACTGGCTGCAGTCATCTTACCAGGTACAAGGTAGGACGGCGCACTGGGAGAGTGAGGAGGGAAATCAGCAAGCTTGGTCAGCATCAGACATGACATATAGGCTGTTCATATAGCAGAAACAGGATAGATGCCTGCTATGTGGCAGTTACAGTCTAGAATAAAAATATGTCCAGTGATTCAGTGACAGGTGGAATCCTAAAATGTCCCCACTGATATCTCTTCTGCTGACTCTAACACACGTTACCTAGAGTATGTGACTCTGGATGTTTAGTGACATTCAGTGATGAGATCAGGCACAGCTGATTTTAACCTGTAGGGACCGTCTTCTCTGTATAAATTAGGGATCTTACCTCCAGAAAGAATTTGGTTTTTTGCTTCCTTGCTGGGGAGTCAGGATAATGCCAACAACCTAGAACTTACTTTTGCATGTTTCAAAGACCTCATCTTGGCTCCTGCTTTTGAGACTCACTGTCCCATACATCTTCCCTAGGGGAGGAGGCCTGCCTCAAAAGTGTATCTGCCTGTAACTCGCCACAACTCTGCCTATTGCTATGAGGAAACATGAAGACAGTAGACACAAAAATAAGACCAGGGGTCAAAAGCTGGATTATGCATTTTATTCTCTAGGCAGTGGGGGAGCCAGAAACAGATGTTGGAGGTGATGGGAGTCAATCTAGGTCTCGGGATGAAAAATGGGCAGTAAAATTTCCCATTTATTTTAATATTAGAATCAGAACCTCTGAAAAGGTATGTCAATGGTAATTACATATTTCAATTTACTAAAATATCTAAATTTCAACTAATTAACCTTATGGATATCACAGAAGGATTTGACAAAACTCACATTCTGACTTGAACCTGACCAGGTATGGTCTCTGTGACTGGCTTTCATCATAATACTGATCGTTGGCAGCCTAGCTTAATGGTCTACAAATGTGAATGTCATTAACAAGAACACAGAGTCAGATGCCTGGCAGTCTAACAGTAACAAAGAACACCTGGACCTTGCCTACTTGAATACTGTGATCCCAGTTCAACCAGGATGGCTTTACCAAAGGAACACTTCCCGGGTGTGTCCAGATAAGCTCTAAGAGTAACCTAGGGGCCAGCTGAGGTCTCTCTGAGATTCTGATTTCATGAGTCATGTTTCATGGGCACGTTCCAAATACCTTCTTGCCCCGGAAAAGCAAGCCCTGGGAAGAATAACTCCTAGAGATGAAGAGACCAAAGCAGGAGAACAGAACTTAGGCCTGGTGCTTTGAGGGTCTCTTAGCAACCAAATGAAGGAAAGTGATGTGTTTGGAACATAAATACCAAAGATGAAAGGAAGCATCGAAAGTATGGATTATTCGGTAGGTTTCCTGGTTGTGTTTAAGCACGTGATTGACAGACAGATGAAATGGGAGAGATGATGGGTGTGAGGGTGCATAGAAGGATAGAGGGTGGGGCACTCCTGAGAGGCAGCTGAACTGAGCTAGGAACAAAGACAAGCTCTACTTCAGAGCCCAGTCCACAAAACACATTGATAAATTGGTTGGTAGCGGTAAGCCAAGAGGGAGGGACCCAGGTCAAGCACTTGGCTTTTCACTTGAGCAACTGGGTAATTAGAGAACCATGTAGTCAGAACCAGGAAACTGGGAGAGGTCCAGGCTAGGCAGGCATGTCAAGAGTTCTACCTGGAAAACATTGCTTGGAAGCTGTTTGTGAAAGAGCCAGACGGCTCTCCCACAGGGGTGCAGCTGACTACCCCATGAAGGGGTACAGTTGGAGATATGCATATAGAACTCGTCTGAGGCACCTATCGAACCAACACAGAGCTTCCAGGCTACGCACACCTGAGTTTGCCCCCAGTAGCTTTTGAGAGCGACTATAATGACCACTGAACTCGAATGGCAAATTCATCTTGCCCTTCCCCACACTGTGCCAAGCTAAAAGGTTTATGCTTCAGCAAGTCAACTAGGGTTGGTCCCACCACTACCCTCCACTCTGTCTTTTTAAAGATTTATTTTGTTTTTAACTGAGTTTGTGGAGGCTGGGGACATGTGAGGGCAGTGCCCTTGAGGGCCAGAAGAAGTCAGATCCTTTGGAGCTGGAGTTACAGGCAGTTGTGAACCGCTCAACATGGGTTCTGGGGACTGAATGACAATCTTATGCAAGAGCTACACACACTCTTAACCACTGCGCTATCTCTCCAGCCCCTCACTCCATTTTTCTCAGAGAAAAAAATTCCTACCAGTCCTGAGACAGGGTCATATAGCCATCTAAATTTCCTATGAAGCCTTTGTTTTCTTCTGCCCTGGACCCAACTCTTACTCCCTCTTAATGTGCGGATGAACATCAATTCTTGCTTCTGTTTCCCTGGCCTTCTGTATTCTAATTTTCCTCTTAATCCTAAGCACTGATCTAGAAAGATAAAGAGACCCTGCTCTGAAGGAAGAGATTGGGGGGCAGGGAACAAGAATAACAGGAGTCCCTTACTGAGATTCTGAAAGGATGACCATCATAAAAAAAATTTTTTTTAATTAAAAAAAAAAAAAAAACCTTACCAAACCCTCCAAAACTCTCATGGAGTAAAATACCAACCTTTGTGCACACTTTGAGAGACCTATTGATCCAGTTTCGTATGTAGCTGAAGATAGCAGTGTCTGGCATCAATGTGAGAAGAGGCTTTTGTTCCAGAGAGGGCATGTTTTCCCAATGTAGGGGAATGACAAGGCAATGGGGTAGAGAGCGGGATCAGAAGAGAGTGCACCTTTGTGAAGGCAATTGGAGGGGGAGCAGGCAGGGTAAAGGGATAACATCTCAAATGTAAATGGAGTATCTAATAAAAAAAAAAAGAGGGAAAAAAAAACCCTTGAGAAGCCCCACCTTTTGCATCCTGGACACTCACCTGTCTTCTGGAAGATTCCTCACATCTGTCTTGGACCTGCCACCAATACTAACTGCTATATCCTTCTCACAACAAATCTTCTAGCGGCAGCCCCTTTAGGCCTTACACCCCTTCTCTCTGATTGGCCCTTCTCACCATATGGCTACATACCACCCATCAAAGTCAGCCTCACATGAGACCCAGTCTTGAAAATGAGGAAAAGAAATGAAAATTACTTAAAGCACACTTCTTTCTAGGAACTATCTCTCCTCCGACCCTCATAAATGGGTGGATAGATTTTTAACATGCACATTATGTAGTTACGAGAACAGGCTCAATCGGGCATGTGGTGACCAAGCTGAAACTCAAACCCAGAGTCTATTAACATCAATATCTATGTCCTCAACTCAACCACCGTATCATGTGACCTCAAAATCCAATACTATCATCCTGACCTCTTATGCCGCCCAAACCATATCTCAGGCCCGATGCAGAGGATGGCTTGGATAAAGTCATCCATAGCATACCTAAGGGGTCTCCAAGTGATTCCAATAAGAGCCCAGGACTGAGGACCACTTTCTACTCAACCTCTACCTGTATCACTGCAAAAGTAGTTTCTTAACACCTCTGAGCTCCCATACCACTTTGTTTCTACCTCCAGCCACTTTATTTGGTCATTGATTGGATTAGCTGTTCAACAGGACCTCGTTGATCCCCTACAGTACGGCTCTGGGTGCTTAGAAAACACCCGGCATCAGCCTGAATCAAGGTGATCCGTCTCTCCTCATGGGGGCTGCTCTCTGAGAGAAGAGATTTAGTAATCACTAGATGTCCACAAACATAAAAGGCAAAACAAACTCTTTTGAAGCAGAATATAGAAAAAAATATCTTTGTGACTCTGGGGCATGAATGTAGTTTGCATTTAAGGTTCTTAAGACAGATGTCATTAATGAAAAGTGGATCCATTTGACATTTAAATATTAACCTCTTGTCCACTGATAGACACTATTAAAAAGTAAAACATGAGCCACAAATTAGGAGCCCAGGCTTGTAGCATGGATGTTTTATGAGAGAATCTCAGAAGATATGAGGAACTCCTACAAGGAAACAGGAGAAAAGAAATAGTCCACCATGGGGGGATGCTTGTATTTCATCCAAGAGTAGATACAAGTGGCTAGTAATTTTCATCCAAGAGTAGATACAAATGGCTAGTAATTTTTAAAAATTAATTGCCTCGTTAAAAATTAAAATATGGAAATTTAGCTACAACAGGATACCATTTTACACCAGATGGACCTTTAACTGAAAGTCTGCCTACACCAAGTATTGCCAAGAATGTGGTGTGACTGGGGTTGCTTCGAAACTGCCAGTGGGTGTGTGTGGCTGGCATTCACAATAAAATACAGTAAGGCCATGATAGGTGGACCAGGAGATGACATAGGACCGTAGAGAAGGTGGAGCAGGAAAGGCTTCCTGAAAGCTGAATCTCTGGCAAGGAAGGGTGTTCCAGGCAGAGGGAGGATGGGTGTGATCTATTCAGTGCCAAAGGAAAGAGTATGCTTACTCCAAGTCAGGAAGCCAAAGACCATGTAAAGAGCTTACATCTAAATACCAGGGTTTCAAGTGTAACACTCACTCCTTCATTCAGTGGTGTGTATGTGTGTGTGTAAATATATGTACATGTGAGTACACTTGCCCATTCAGGTGCGTGCAGAAACCAGAAGTTAACTTCAGATGTCTTCCTAGACTATTTTTAACCTATTTATTTATGTATGAGTGTTCTGTGAGCATAATGCCTGCATGCCAGAAGAGGGCATCAGATCCCATTGCAGATGGTTGTGAGCCACCATGTGGTTGCTGGGAATTGAACTCAGGACCTCTGGAAAGGTAGTCGGCGCTCTTAACCACATAGCCATCTCTCCAGACCCTTAGACTATTTTTTATATTATTTGTTGAGGTAGAGTCTCTTGTTGAGCATGAACCTTGCGTTTTCTACTAGGCTGGCTACCCACTAAGTTCCCAAGATTTCCGTCTCTCCACATCCCTTAGTACTGGGATTAGAGGGGGCATACTACCATACCCGGCATTCAAAGGGGCGCCGGAGATCTGACCTCAGGCTCTTAGGACCGTACAGCAAGCACTTTACACAACCAGCCATCTCCCCAGTCCCTCATTCATTCATTTAGCAAGACATCCTCTGCCACCAGCCATGGACCAGATCCAACATGGGCTTAAGCTCTACATAACTCCATCCATTGAGGAAATCTCACTCTGGCTGTGGGGTGAAGAACAGGTTAAAGAGTCTTTTGCAACTAGCAGCAGACAGATCATCTGTGAGGTGAACCTAGGGCCATTTTTCAAGGCAGAGAAAGTAGATCCGGAGATGGGGAGGGGTGCAGGCTGGAGGTGGGGTGCTGGGGGCGGTGAGACAGAAGGGAGCTGATGTGATGGCTGATTTGTTGTGACATTACAGTGATGAGTGATAAGACCGGAGGAGTCACAGCCAAATATCAGGTGGGTGTTCAGGATATCCGTGGGTATTTCGGCTTGGTTTTGCTATAACAAGACACACGAGGCACCCTATCTTATAAAGGAAACAGCATTTATTTAAGTTGAGGTACTGGCAGTTTAAGGACACGACGCCAGCCTCAGCTCAGCTCTGGCTAGAAGGTCATAACAAACAGCAAGTACACACAGAGGTGACACCAAAAAGCAACTCGGGACTCAGGCTCTGGCTACATCAAAACATGCTTCCTTCAAAAACAACTCAAGGGTCCCCAGAGGGTGACCGGAACCCCTTGTGAGAGCATGTTTTCAATGACCTCTGGGCTTCACCACCAGGCCCCGGTGCTCCGCATCCTTAGACTCCCAGGCCTGGGAGAAAGGGGAAGTACACACTCAAACCAAATACATCACAACGGTGAGCTAGGACTCAAAGAAGGGAGAAAGGTGTGGACAGTATGTGCAGTTCAGAATCACTTAAGGGTCAGCAGAAAATACAGGAGACAGGCAAGGAAGGGTCCACAGAGAGGTACGGCGGCTTTGCAGAGACTGAGGCAGGAAAGGTTGTGGCATAAGGAGAAATGAAAATGGTTCATTATAAAACACTGCTGGAGAGTCGAATCTTAAAACCCATGAGCTCTGAGTGTGAGGGCAAGATGATCATCAGCAGGACTGGATTAAATGGTGCTGAGAGCAATAACTGTGAGGGCCGAGAGACAGAGGGGAATTTAGGGCCGTGGAAAGGAGCCATCCACTACCTTCCTGGTGGCTCCTCTGTTGGTTTTGGGTTTTTTTGTTTTGCTTTGATTTTTTTTTTTTTTTTTTTTTTTTTTTTTTTGTCTTATGTAAGTGTGTCATAAGTGGGTGTGGTGAGAAAGTGCATGCCCGGAGAGCACAAAGTTGAAATAGAATAAAGCTGGGAACAGTAAAGCCCTGGGAACAACGCTTTCTGTCTCAGTCTCTGTTGCTGTGCCAATTCATTCCATCATTCAGCGTTCAGTCACAATAGTGTAAGCCCTACAAGTCCAAAAGCAGGCTCTCACTAAGACTGCTCCTCCATGGGGTGTCAGGCTCACTCCACAGCTGCTCAACCTCACTCCCTGTTTTTTAATAACTGGCTTTAACTTGAAGGAGACTCACAACCCCTTAAAATGTAAAATAATTGCTTAGTAAGACTCCAAACTCAGAAACATTTACCTTTGTCACAGTTCTCTTACAAATGACACTAATCAGATGGAGTAGGCCAGTCCGCAGATACAGGGAGAAAGATCAGGTGAAGAACAGGTGAAGAACAAAAAAGTGTGCCCCCATCCAGAAAGCAACCCCAGGCTCCAGGCACCAGGCGTTGGGAGTGGGGACAGAGTCATGCAGGCAAGACAGCTGGAGTCTCTGGTCACTGAACGAATTCAGTCTTCCCTAAAGATCTAACAATGAACTGATGTTGGTGGCTCAAGGCCACACAAATCTTACAGTCATGTACTGGACTTGGATTTTTTAGAATGTCTAGACCTTGTTTTGAATCTGCCGAGGCACTAGAATGGGAAGCAGCTGTCTAGACGGTGAGCACAATGACACGAACTTTTTAAATATAATATTTTATTAATTTTTTGGAGCATTTTATATATGCACATGTAGTTTGATCATAGTTTTATCATATTCACACTTCAGTCTCCTCTAGTGGTAAGCCCTACCCTAAACCACGCTGGAAGACTGAGCGGCTTCATCCTGTGCAGGTCTTGTGTAAGCAACCATAGCCATGAGTCCGATTCCTATTACATTCAGAAAACACTGCTGCCCGCCAAAGCACTTTGCTGTTTATCTGACCTCCCTATATATCTGGCTATTGGGCCAGCTTCAAGCTAATCAATTCTTTCATTATCAAAGATATTCCCACTGCTTAGAAAATTCCGAGGGCTTTAGAGTTAGCATATCAGCGAACTAGGATAAAGAAATAAATTCTGTATTAGATAGTAATTGAAGATCCGAATCCTGCATAGGAGACAGATAGTCTGCAGAGCTTCTTCTACTTTTGCAGTAGAGGCATGATGGGAAATGCCCAGGGCACAGGATAAAAGAGAATAACAATGTCACCTTTGCAGAACAATGGTATGTAACACTACTGCTGTGGACAAGAATCCTGGCAGGACTAGTGAGCAGAGGGAAAACTAAGTGAGGGGCACCCATTGCTGAGGTGAAGCAGCCTCTTCCAACAGCCCTCAGCAGCCCCAGTGGGGACAGGGCAAGAGCAGATCACACACCTACACGACCCAGCCTTGGGTTTTGTAGAATGAGAACATTAGAATAGAACTCAGAGGGCTGCTCGTGAGAGCAGTGCAGACGCTGAAGAAATGGGGCATGAACATCCAGCCGTGGGACAAGGAAGGAGAAGCAGGAAGGCAGCTGGAGAACATGGATGCAGACGGGTAGAATGGCCTGAGACAAGCACATTGATGTGTTGAGATCGAGTGGGTAAGCGGGCCCTCTGGACCGCCAGAGACTGCAATCACATATGAGAACGGGTATGCACATGGGACTGTCCCAAGGTCTCTGAGGGCAGCAGAAAGAGAGAGCCTGTGTTTGGTACCCACTTTTATTCTTTATATTGAAGGTAGTAAGCGCCCCAAAGGGAGATACCCAAGAGTGACTCGGTCAGTGCTTGCCTAATAGTCTAAAACAGGAACTTCGAAGACTTGATGGTGCTAGGCTGTAAAGACTGGTAGAGAACTCAGGATGCCTGAGTAGAGAAGCCAAGGAGAGTGCCATCCTTCCACTGAGACAGAAGCCCCAGGGCCATTGACGCATCTGCAAATATGCCCCATCTCCACTGCAGCCAGAGTGATCCTCACTGCTCACTCACAGGCTCGCTCAGAACCAGTGGTTACCTGTTAGCGTGTCAGAGTGTCAGAGGTCCAATGGCAACAGTGGCAGCAAGGCCATCTGCACTGATAAGGAAGGAATGAGGAGAGGGAGAGGCAAATAAGTCCTTCCCCACGTCCACAATGTTTCATCTCTGAAGTGTTTTCCCGTGTGGGATTCTGTCTGTCATTATGATGACAAGAGTTAGTCTTACTGTCCATACTATAAATATGAGGACACTTAGGAGCTTCCTCAGACTCACCTGGGAGGGAAGTGCTACATCTAATCTCACCCTATATCTAATCTCCCCCTACATCTAATCTCACCCTACATCTAATCTCACCCTATATCTAGTCTCACCCTACATCTAATCTCCCCCTATATCTAATCTCACCCATTTTCTTTTCAATTTAGCAGCCACAAGCTGCCTAGACAATTTCAGCCCTGGCTTTGAGTACACACTACAAGCAAGCTGTCACTTGGGAGGTGACCACTTTTGTCATTGCCCTCTACAGAGGGTTTTTTTTCCACTAATGGGATAACACACCAGTATTTCATGTCACAAGTATCAGATCATCGAAAGAAAACGGGACCCCATAGTCAAAGAGTTGGGTGAAGAAGTTAACGGATAGAAAATTAGCAGGCAGAAATGTAAGAAGTCGGCGAGTTCTGGCTTGGCAATAGGATCTTTGCTAAAGACAGGCCATGTGGCCGGACAGTACCTGGGAAATGAGTCAAAAGGAAGAACCAGACTAATAGAGTTCTTTACTAAAACTGGCTCTCACAGCCCTAGGGCAAGAGTTAGGGAACTGCCTAAAACTCTTCAGAGCATGTTTATCTGGACAAGAACTAAGCTCTCTGACATGCAGTTGGAGTGAGAGAAACATGGGCTCAGAAAGAACATCAAGGGCTTGCTCTTTTCCGTTCCATCATCATGTGTTCCATTGTCTGTGCTGCCACCTGTAAGATGACAGAAGGGGGACCAACTTCTAGTAGCTAAGCAAATCCTGCTGAGGTTTGCAGCCCAGGGTGACACTGAAATTTCATAATTCCGGCTTGTCCCAAGAGCAGGATGTAGCACCGTACCCTCCTCTCTACTCAAATGCACAGTGTGGACAAGAAGAATTGGCGTTGGAAGTCAGGCACCTGTCTTCCTAACTTCTAGCAAGGATCACCCCTTGACTATCAGCTGATGTTGGGAATTTGGATAGAGAGCTAAACAGGTCCTCAGGTGCCTTGAAGCTGCTATGGAGTGGGTTTCTGTAGGAAAACATTTCGGTCTTGGCTAGCAAGCAGTTTCAGAAGGAACACCCATGTGGAAATAAGGGAAGGCAGACACATGTGCACCATCAGCTAGAGCCACACAGTCTACTGTCGGGAGCCATTTTGCTTGCTTCTGTGAAAGTCAGACAGGGTCAAGTCAGGCCAGGGTCTGCTGGCAGATTTCCAGGCATGCCCATGCATGGAACAATAAGAGGGAATACACTTGAAGCTCAAGGCAAGGGGCTGAATGTTCTGTTAATCTTGGAGGAAGGAACAAGGAGGAAGAGGGAGGCCTCCGGATGGGTACAGATATTGAATGTACGTCAGCCATTGTCTCTGCTGGCTTGTGACTTTTTTTCCCACGATATTATAAAGTATATAAAACCGCAGTACTGACTGGACAGTCCTCCCAATTTCTATGACTCTGAGTCTTCTTTTCCATCTTTCCTATAATCTTCACTGTCCCCTCAAAGGACTGCTTGACTTCGTACCAGGCGGTACAGTCTATCAGATGGGACCAGGGTTGTGATTCTCCCACTCAGGAACACTGAACAAAATCCCTCTCCACACTTTCCAGGGCTTACACTTTCCAAAGCACAGGAAATGCAACTCCAGACAGGAGTCACTAAGACCACAAAGGATCTGGATGGAGAATGTCTCTTTCTCCAGTCTTTGCAATATTATAATCACTCATGTAGTAAGACTTTGATTTCTTTATAAAAAAGAAAAGAAACCAGTTATGTTGTATGGGAGCATGTTTTTGTTTAAGCCCATGTGTGGGCTACAGGGCTGCTTCAGACTATCCACAGCAGCTGACTATGATTTGTCTTATGCTCCACCAGCTGCAGGTAGCTTATGTCTGGAATTCTGGGGACTCTTCAGAAAACATAAAAACGCCAGATCCCTGAGCAAGGGAGCAGCTGCTGGTCTCCTCCCTGCTGCCCCCACTGCCCCCGCTGCCCCAGCTGCCCCCATTGCTGCTACTTTTGGTAGCTGAACTGTTGTTTGCTATTTGCTGCACTAGTGCTAGTTGGAGACCCCGACGACAAAGATTGGACTTGCCCCAAGGAACTGGACACCACTAATCAGCAGGAAGTCATCTAGAAAGATGTGTACCTCCTTCCCCCTCTAGCTTCTTTCTCACCTACTAACATTGGGAGGTTAGAAGGGATTAGTGTGGAGAAGGGTGGTAGCTGTAAGAACCCAATAAAGTAGCCGAAAGGCACGGTTACATACCCACTTTGCCCTCAGGACAGAATATAACTAAGTTTGAGGATGACTTCTGTGAGATCCTCCCTACTCTCTCCCACTCTTCTTCCAGGCCACACCCCAAGCTTAAATGGGGGGAATGAGTAGATGGCCCCATTGGGCAGGAAACTAGTCCCAGATGGAAGCCAGGAGTGGTGATGGCAAGATTGTGGCTGGTGTTTTGTTTATCAGTCAACATTTGTGGTACATTGACTCTGACTCCAGTCCTGGCTACAAGCAAGGAAATCTCCCCCACACAATACATATTCAGATAAAGCTTAATGATAAAGGTGTGCTGTCCTGTGTCTGCGTTCATACACAGACAGAAAGCATCTACCACATGGCTTGTCTCAGGAAGCATGAGTCTTGAAGGACTGAGTAGGCCCAAATGACAAGAAAGAGGAAGATTTTAGCAGGATCACGGGTCCTGCAAAAGCACAGACAACAGACTATTCAGGGAGCTGAAAATAGCTGGGGAAGCCTAAAGCATGGGAGGGGGAGGAGAGCCTGGCAGTCCAGTGCAGGCTTTGTACATACACAGTGTTGTTAAAAGATAACGTTCTGGGTTTTGGTACCAGTGTTAGGAAAAGGATGAAGGGTGGGGGAGATATGTCCCATGTAGTATGGAGAAAGGGAGATGGCTCTGGGGGCCCATGTTGGGAATCTCTTCCCCCTGAGGAATCAACCACAGGACGGTATAGTACAGAATAGAGTTTATTCAGGTCATGGGGGAGTTAAAAGGGTAGTAGAGGCAGAGAGAGAGAGAGAAGAGAGGCATGAAGAAGTAGAGGAGTAGAGGCCAACCATGAACACATGGAGAGAGAAGGGGCAAGGGTGGGAGAGCAAGAAGACAAGAGAGAGAGGAGGGGCAAGCAGCCCCCTTTATACTGTCAGGTCACTGGGGC
This sequence comes from Micromys minutus, assembly GCF_963924665.1. NCBI lineage: Eukaryota > Metazoa > Chordata > Mammalia > Rodentia > Muridae > Micromys > Micromys minutus. The sequence goes on along the minus strand of NC_137952.1, from coordinate 36,082,443 downwards.
AGAGCATACCTGGCTATTGTCAGGTAACTGAGGGGTGGGGTTTACAGAATGCCAACACATACATATTTAGATCTGGTCTCATGGTAGCTGGGGAAGCAAAGGTGAGATTTAAGCACCAGATTCCTGGCCTCCAATCTGCTTGTTGAATCCAACTCCAAGGCTGTGTAGAAAGTAGATGAAGTTTCCATTGCACTCAAAGGATTCAAGTAGCATAGGATTTAAAAAGCCAGGGTGAAAATGGAGACAGCTTCAACTACAACGCATTAGTTAATGGACAGAGAGAAATCTACCCGCACAGAAGAACAGCTTAATCCATGGATAGTAGGTTTGAGATGAATAAACAAGTCCTTGGGGTCGAGAACAATTTCTGGTGGAAGTAAGTTCTCCAGTGAGAGAGGAAGTGAGGCATGGGTAATGGAGCTCTTCTCCTTTTTACTCTTACGTATACACTCTACTTTCGTCAACACTTAACGCTTTAATATTTCAAACAAAAAGTATTGTATATAATACCAAAAAGCTTTAAGAGGGTAGCTTCATCACTACTAATCTTGATGTCTCTTTCCTGGAACAATGTATTTCCTGGAGCATCACTAGATGTAAAAATGTTAAGACTGAACCCTGTGTGATCATCTCATTGATGTCTATGAGATATTGGCAGATTGTCTGAACTTCAATAAAGAACCCAATCCATTATCTGGTGAGTTTTAAGCTATATAGCAATGATCTTCGAGTCTTGTTTTCACAGTAAGGATTAACTCCTGTCCACCGTCAGACTCCTCCATCCCACACTGATCAGTCACATCAGCTGCCCAGAGTCTCCTTCTGGACTCGATCAAGACATCAACAAATTCTGAGTGGCCTTGTGGAGAACTTTCTCTTGTTTGAGATGGAAAGCCCTCTTTCATTCCTGGAGGAAGTTGCTGGAGGTGTGAAATTAACAACATCCTGGAAGGAAATGGCCAAACCATCTCCCATGATGTAAGAACCAGAGAGATCAAAATAGGCAGATCAGACATGTTAGAAATAGTTTATCATAGGTGTGAGGGCCCCAAATCCATAAAAAACATTATTCCAAAGACAGAAATCCTGAAGTGATTTAAAAACAAAACAAAACAAAACAGAGAAGGAGAAAACGAAAGGACAAAAGAAATCCATAAACAAGGCTGCCAGTCACAGGTGAGGAAGTGAATCGGAATAAGGAAGAACTCGGAAAAGGGGAAGAAAGACAACCAACAAGTAATTTGGAAAGTCCCAGTGTTGTCCCTGGAGACAAAGAAAGAAACAAATTCACACAACATGTCACCCACTGAAGGCAAAGAAGAAAGGTATAGAATGAAGTTTGCCCTGATGTTAAAAACACGATGTAGAAACACAGGAGCAGAATTGCTAAGGTCTACATCTCTACCGAGAAACCCTGTTCAGAATATGAATGTGTCTATAAGAAAATGGTCCAGAGATGGGTTCTGTGTAGACAGGGGGAGGAGGCAGTAAGTGTTCAGAGCAATTAAAATACTCAGAAGTCATTATGGAGGCTAGGATGATGCGCGGAATGTAGCTAATGATAGTCGGTGCAACATAGGGACATTAAAAAAAAAACACAAAAATGATTGTTTCTAATTTGCATCCAAGAAAAAAATACAATGCTATAAGACAGAGACCTCGACCTAAGATAAGCAGACAATCCACTGAAGCCTGGAGGTGGGGGGGGGAGGCTGCAGGTATCCAAACAGGGAAGCAAACCAAGACGATGTGAGAATGAAAACACAATTCAGACTGGCTTTAGTAACCTGGAACAGACTTGGGGAGTCTGGTGAGAGGAGGGCCATTGCCAGCATGTTTAAAACATAATACAATGTGGGGGAAAGTTTCCTGGTTAATAGGATCCTCAGTGCACAAGAAAGCATAATCCTACTGAAACTTGGTTTAGGGTACATGTCATTTCTTCCAAGAAGATGGGTGGTAGGGAGAGCCCACCTGGACTAGCTTAAGAGTCTAAGGGTCTGGTCTGATCTTCATCATACAGATGGGTAGAAGTCATTTGGGCTATTAACCACCTCTGGTCCTGATTGTAGGAGCCTGGTCCAACAGATAATGTAGATTACCAGGCTGTTAAATCACCTCCAACTCCCAGCTTTCTGGATGGGAAACAGGTTTTACATCCAATCCTTTGAAGAGACAGTACCATGTGCTTAACATTCCTGGTTTCTCTAGAGATCTGGGTGAAGTCAGGTGTGGGTGCCTCAGTGGGTTTATGCTGAGGCATCCCTTCCCTCTAAGGGACTAGCCACACGATAGTATAGTTTAGAATAGAGAAAGGTGGGGGGGGAAGATGGAGAGAGGAAGATGAGAGAGGAAGGGAGGGAGGGAGGGAGGGAAGGAGGGAGGGAGAGAGGGAGAGGGAGAGGGAGAGGGAGAAGGAGTAGAGAAGTAGAGGTCAGCCATGAGCATGGGGAAAGAGAGGTGGAAAGGGAATGGGAGAAGAGGAAGGAAGGTGTAATGGGATAGAGAGGGAGAAAGAAGAGAAGAAAAGAGCAAAAGAGTGTGGAGAGGACCAGCAGCCTCTTTATAGTGAGTCAGGCATACCTGGCTGTTGCCAGGTAACTGTGGGGCAGAGCTTAGACAAAATGCTAACAGCATGTTCACAGTGCACGTGTGTCCATGCAGGCAAAGCACTTGTTGGTGGCATTTTCACCCACTGTGCAAAAAGAACAGAAAGTCATGTCCCTAGTTACCTAGAGCTGTTTCTGTTAGATACAAAAGGAAGCCAGCTTTCAGTGGCCTTCCAGAGGTAGAATAAGGACTCAACCATCAAGAAAGAAAGCTGTTGGAGACCATTATAGAGAGATCATCTTCTTTATTGTATGGATGCCTCACCTGTTAATTAAAAAGCCTGCAGCCTTATGGCTTCAGCAGGAAATAGAGGAAGGACATTGGGAAGAGAAAGAATTCTGGGGAAAATGTAGGGGAAATGAAACCCAAAAAGAGATGAGGAGACAGACACATGGTACCTGAGCACAGGTAACCAGCCACGTGTCAAAATGTAGGTTAAAATAAATGGGTCATCTGTAGTTATGATCTAGTCAGTGTAGAGCCTAGCTATATGGTCAAGGTATTTGGAAATAAAATTTGAGTCTGAGTCTCATTTCTTGAAGCCTGAAGCTGAGGGGAAGAACCAGGCCTAACCAGGATCTTGCATTACAAGGCTTGCCTGTCAGTCCCTTTGTTTAAGTTCCTTTAGTCTAGATAAGGGAGAAAATTAAATCTTTACTGGAATCTGTGTACACCTTTTCTGAGCTCTTGGGTTCAAAGAGAGAGCAGGCTAACTGGAGGTGATGATGTAGGAGAAGGGCAGAGTCCTTGAAACTGAAGACCATGAATGGACATGATGGGGTACACCCATAATCCCAGCCAAGACAAAGGATCTTAAATTTTAAAGCCAACCTGGACAGTGAGGCTGTGTGGCTCCATGGGTAAAGGTGCTGACTATATAGGCCTGGCAACCTGAGTCTAATCCCCAGACATCATGAGAAGGTAAAAAGAGAATCATCTGCACACAAAGTTGTCCTCTGAGCTCCACATGTGTGCCATACATGCGACACTACACACCATACATACACAAATAATCACCAAAATCCAAAACAGAACTGGAGAGCTGGCTCAGCAATTAGGAGCACCAACTATTCTTCCAGAGGACTGTGGTTCCATTTCCAGCTCCCATGTGGTGGCTTATAGCCACCTGTAAGTCCAGCCCCAGGGAGTTCCGTAGGCACTGCGCATACACAGTGCGCATGCATGTGCATGCATTCAAGCAACCCATAAATAAGTAGTTGTGGGAAAAATTCAGAGCTGGAACTATACATAAGACATAATTGATAATTTCTGATAAACTCCAGAAAGGACCATAGAAAACGTCCTAATTGGAGTGACCAAAGAAACATGGGGAGGAAAGAGTTTATTCAGCGTACACTTTCACATTACTGGTCATCATTGGTGGAAGTCAGGACAGGAACACAAGCAGGGAAGGAGCCTGGAGGCAGGAGCTGATACAAAGGCCAGGGAGAGGTGCTGCTTACTGACTTGCTTCCCTTAGCTTGCTCAGCCTGCTTTCTTATAGAACCCAGAACCACCACCCTAGGGATGGCACCATTCATAATGGGCTGTGCCCTCTCTTATTAATCACCAATTAATAAAATGCCCTACAAGTCTACTGACAACCAGATCTTACAGAGACATTTTCTCAGTTGGGTCTCCCCCTCTCTGATGACTGTAACTGTATTGTTGACATACAACCAGCACAACTGACCCCTTGTTAACTTGACACATAAATGCACCACTTTCTAAAAATATTTATTTATGTATATATGCATATTTATGTACATGAGTGTTTTTGTCTGCATGTTCATCTGCACACTAAAAGAACAAATTGGATCTTATGGGACTACTGTAATAGACATTGTGAGCCACCATGTAGGTGCTGGGATTTGAACTCAGGACCTCTGGATAAGCAGCCAGTGCTCTGACACATCTAGTCTGGTCTTGGTCATACATCGCTTTTCGATTAGAACCTTTCTTTTCCCACTTATCCCCAAGATTTTATAACATCACAATATAAAACATAAACAACTTAAAGGTCCCATAATCCTTACAAATTTAAATACATAAAAAGTTCATTCTTTTTAAACTAACCAATCTCTTTTAACATTTAAGTCTTTTAAAATTCAAAGACTCTTAACTGTGGGCTCCTGTAAAATCAAAAATAAATTAAACACTTTCTTAGTTCAAGAGAGAAGAACCAGGTCAACACTGCAAGCAAAGCAAAACCAAGCTCCAAGGGTGTAAATAGTACGTTGTCCAGTGCCTGAGATCCATTCAAGATCTGCACTCTTCTAAGGAGCTTGAGTTACTTCTGTGGCTCAGCCCTCTGTAGCACAGTTTGTCTTCTAGGATCTGGCTGGCTCCACTCCACCACAGTCATGCATCTTTGGAGATGCACCCATGGTTCTCGCATCTGAAAATGCTGGGGTCTTCTGCTGCAACTGGACTGCACTTTCACCAGTAGTCTCTCCTGGGCTCTCTTTGGGTGACAAGCCTCAACTTCTCTGTATGACCCCTTCAATCCTGGGCCTTCAACTGCCACTGAGGCTGTACTGTTAGTGCCAAGACTCAGCTGGTCTCCATGACCCCTACCTTTAAAACCAATATCCCCTGAGTGACTCTTACACATGACCAAATCTGGCTTGCAGTGAGCCGTACAACTTTGGGCATCTCTGGAACATCATGGGGGAGTATTGCTTATGGGTTTCCTCAGCCTGATTTCTTATAGAACCCAAGACCACCAGCCCAGGAATGGCACCACCCACAATGGGTTGGTTCCTTCCCAAATCAATACCAATTAATAAAATTCCTACAGGCTTGCCTACAGACAGATCCTATTTTCTCAGTTAAGGCTTCCTCCTCTCTGATGATTCTAGCTTATGTCAAGTTGACATAAAACTAGCCAGGACAGAAGACGAGAGAACAAGAACAGACCCCTAAGACCTGTGCTAAGACACCAACTGGAGGAATGAGACAAGGTCTGAGAAAGTAATGAGAAAAATCATTGCTTAGCTCTGTTCTGAGCAAGAGGATAAGCAAAGAAGGAAGCGTCCAGTGTAGCACACACATTGACCGGGCCTGGGAGCTCATGTCTGTCCTTGGGAGACAAATGCAGGAGAATTGTCATGACTTTAAAGCCAGACTGGGCTGCACAGGATGTTCATTCATATTTGTCACAGCAATAAAAAAGTATGTATGACAGATACCCAGTCACCTTTGGCTTTGAAGAAATGCCTGCCCCCATCTTGGAGGCCTGAGATACCAGAGCTTACAGATGAAAAGTGTTGAGTGTGTCAAGAACTGAGGAGTTCCCCAAAAGCCAGAGTACCCATCACCATCCTGGTATGGCCAACTTCTTCTTTTGCTTTCTTCATTTCCTTTGCCTACATCATCAGTATCGGCAACACCATACCACACCCCCAACGTAACAATTTCTATAGTGAGTTATTCTCTACTCATCGGGGGAGCAGAAGGAAATGTGGCCCGAGAGACAGGGTCTGATACACACGTTGTGCAACTTGCCTGCTTTTATACGACAAGGGGAGGAATTGTGGAGTCCAAGCCACGGGGCCAGGATGAGGCGTGATAGAACAATAGAGCACCAAGGGCATTGCCCCATAGTTCCAAAATTTCCCTCTCGAAAGAAAAAGAATCACCAACCAGATCATTGTGCCAGACAACCCTCTCATCTTCTCATCTCGTATTCACACTTAAATGGCCATTTGTCTGCATGCAAATGGTCCCCCCAAATCCTACCAGACCATCACTCCTCTTAGGCACCAGATGCAGGGGTGTAGGAATGCTATAACTTGCAGATGGCGAGGAAGGTGCTCTAACTTGACTGAGCTCAAGGCTCCTGACAAACCATCTAGGGAGAAGGGACTCAGAGCTGATGCTCGGGCCCCTAGTTAACTTTCTCTGTCCCTGGCTTTCACCATTCCGACTCCGCTCAACTCACATCAGCAGACCAAAGGGGTCTCTAATAACCTCTGTCAGGACAGCCCACAAAATCATCAGACCCTCCAGCCCTGCACACAGGCTCTAAGGAAGGTGTCAGTCCCTGCAGGCAGGCTGAAATACCAGTGGTTAGTTTGAAATGTGGGTCCTGTGAAGGCAGAACATGTACCAGGTGGTCCGGATAGGACCTCTAGACTGTCTGTAGGACCAGATAATAAATCTTATAAGATCTTAGTGCTAGAACTGACCATTGCTCACACAACTCAAATGAAACTAGACACTGAACCATCTTCAGATTTTAAATCAAACATATAGTTGGGTCAAAGATTGGATTCTTCTGCTTGCTTTCCTGAAATTGAGACATCGTGAGCCAAATTAGGCAAAAGAAAGCTGCCTGGTAAGCAAACCTTGTTCCATAATAGATCCTTGTCTATTCCTGTTTCTAATTCTCTCTGTATATTTTCCTTTCGTACTGCAGAATATGCTCAATAACCAAAACATATTGATACAAGCTCATCTGAATGAACTCATTGCCAAATTCCTTCTCACCCAGGCCAGCCCCTAGTGCCTGCATTCATATGCCAGGCACTGTGCTAGACCTGGCTCTGGCAGAATCCACAGACACTCTGAGGGCTCAGAGAATGAGTTAGTTTCTATTGAGGATTCAACTATATCATAGATGTGCCCAAGGAACTGTATGCACCATTCATATGACCTGGTGGTTCAGTCCATCCAAGCAAGAAGAGCTCCCTTGGGTAGGAGCTCTGAGCTCTCTGGGTTAACAGTCTAGTGATGCTTGATATTGCCAAGAGATTTGATCTCCCTGGATCTTATAGAAACAAGAATTTGCCAAAAACAATATTTTTAGGCAAAGAATATATCTACACTTTTCAGTTTGGACTGTGATCATGAACGTGCAGATGCCTCATTCACCACCTTTGCCTGGTGCAACTTAATTCAGGCTCACTCTGCTGACCTAGCACTGATGTGGTTTCAATGGGAGATTGGCTGTGGTATTATAAGCACCCTGGCATTATCAGACTGCATAAGCTTGCTTCCAGGGTTCCCCTATCCTATGACAAGCCTACACAGATGCCTGCGTACTGTGTGTACCCTGACCCATGCAAGGAAGCACAAGTGTCTCTCTGGAAGGCCCTGCTAACCCACTTGATGGCGCGCTCCTGCAGGAGAGCACAGAGGCACCATCCAGTTACCACACTCCAACTGGGAAGCTCCCTCAGCTTAAGCATAAGGAGGCAAGAGAGATGACACACTTCTGGGTGTGCATCTACATACCCTCTTCTGTTCCAGACATCCTGACTTCAAATGCTCAGCTAAGCTAGGAAAACCCAATATTTTTAACGTCGACACCATTTGCACATTGCCCAGGGGGAAATAATGCTCATTTTCACCACAATGACACACTTGCAAATGTGTCATAATCTGCCACCCCTTGCATTTCCATGGATTAGAAATTATTTCAAGGTAACAGTGGCCTCTTCCCCTAAGAATTCCCATCAAGCTCCTTTCCCCTCCCCAACCTTCAGTTTGGTTGTGAAATCAGTTAACCCAAGGGAAAATTTCTCAGCTCTTCACTTCTGCTTTTTAAGACTATAAAACAAGGGAGGTGAAACCAGTGGACAACAAACCCCGTGTGGTTCGAGGCATAACAGGCTGATCTGAGATTCTCTCTGGCCAGGCTTCCTTGTTCAAGTAAGACTTATCTCTCACAACTAAGTACTCAGAAAAAGGTTCTGACTCTGGCTCTGACTCTCTCTCTCTCTCTCTCTCTCTCTCTCTCTCTCTCTCTCTCTCTCTCTCTCTCTCTCTCTCCATATGTGTGTGTGTGTATATATATATATCCCCACTGATGGGTTTTGAACTTTTTATTTATAAAAAAAATAGCTGTAAGTCCATGACTTATGAAATACTCTGGACATGAATGCTATTTATATAACAGCTGACATCTAAGAGGTAACCACTGTCTCCTAGAAAAGTTTTTCTGCTTGGGCTTTAACTCAGCTGTTTTGTTTCTTCTAGAGCAGCTTCCTAATGCAGTTCTCTATGTTGTAGTGACCCCCCCATCCCTAAAATTATTTTCATTGCTACTTCATAACTGTAATTTTGATACTGTGTTATATCTGTGTTATCTAGTGGTCTTAGGCGACCCCGTGAAAGGATCACTTGACTCCCAAAGGACCACTGTTCTAGACCCATACAACAGTTCCTTCACTCGTTCATTCCTCAGAGACCAGTTCAGAATGCCAGCCCTGAGCTAGAGCTGAGAGAAACACAAATGAAGGTAGCCCCTCGGGGAGCTAACACTGGATACTCACCCACTTTCTGTCTTCACACAGGCATCTGAAGCAGCTATGGCAACTGTTCCTGAACTCAGCTGTGCAATGACACCCTTTGACAGGTGGGAACCGGAGAGTGGTTATGCGTCCAGGGCTCGGTTCTCGGGACTGGAGGGGTTGTCTACTTTTCTGGCTCATCTCCTTCAGTGGCTATCAGAGTTTAAGCAACTTGGCTTAAAGGCTGATTTATCCATTCCCAAGCCCAGCCTGGGGAGTTAGGTGCTGTCACTATAAAGACTCCTGCAGATGCAATGGAAAGAAAAAATGTCCACATGGACAATATAGGAGATCCTTTTGCAAAGTCTGGTCTGGAAGCAAGGGCACAGAGCTCAGACTTCAGCTAACTCTGAGAGTCTAGAACTTAGGGTGCCAGGAGTCAACAGAGCACCCACAGTACCCACTTACATGGCCCAGAATCTGCTTCTAGACTGTTGCTTATTTAACACTGTAGAACTTGCCAGAAGTCTTCAGGAAGCCTTGAGTGTCATACTGTGTGAGGTTTTATTAACAGTGAAGGTCTGTCTGATCGGTATTGATAAGGAGCTATCATTTGACCATGTCTGTTTCCATTCCAGTGATGAGAATGACCTGTTCTTTGAGGTTGATGGACCCCAAAAGATGAAGGTGAGGCTCTGAGCTTGGCTCCCAACCTGTGGAGGGACTGTGGCATGGGAAAAGCCCCAAACAGGGTGAGGGATACTGGATGGCTTGCTCCCAGGCTTTTTTCATGATGGGATTATTTCGCCTATTCCAGTGACACAGACAAGGCAACCCACACACTGACCTGGCTCCCACATAGCTCCACCTACCATAGTCACACACCAAGGCTTGCTGCTGATGGAGATCGTGGTGGTTTATAACAGGAAGACAACCAGGTCTTCAATATACATCTAGTCCTCCCTTCAGATGATTGGAGCTTAATCTGATCTCTTAAGTCAAACTCTGGAAGCTGGAGAGGATGACCTTCAGAATTAGCATATCTTCCTTCTCTGCCAAATAATAGTTTTGTGTGTTCCTGGAGAGGAGGTTAAGATGATAAGAAATGAGTGATATAAACAAATAGTTAGGGTTTTTTTAAAAAAAAAGATAACTTGTGGCCTTAGACAAGACCTTTAACTACTGTGTGATCTTAGACAAGTCCCCGCTGTGTCCATTGGGCTCTCATCTCAGAAACATGGGGCCTGAGCCAGAAGATATCCGAAATGTTAGCATTCTGCAACAGCCTTCCATTCTAAAATCTTCTCGGTGCTGGCCATGTCCATCCTAGCACAAGGGCATTTTCCAAACTTGCTCTCGTAAAGAGCCATGTTACATGCCAGCTGTCCCTTCCCATGATGACTGAGAATGCTCTAATGCCACACAGCATCAGTCCAGCTGTGTTATTGCCCCAGTCAGTAGCCAGCTGCTTCTCTCGGACCTTTCCCCAAGTCCACAACAGTCTCCCCCAGGTGAAAAATCTAGTCCTCAGCTTAAATGAATGTTTTAAGATGACTATAACTGGTTAGCTCAGCCATAAGACTTTCACCTTCTCAGCCAGACTCTGGCCTCCACTGCCTGTTCCACAACCTGACTTTCACTCTAGGCAGAAACTTCTTTCCCTATCAACTCTCTTCCTTTACATGATTGAAATTCTCTATCGTTGTTCTCCAAGCTTTGGAACTATTACCAGGCTCCAAGGCAACTTTGATCAGTCCTTAATGTGGTGTTTCTCCAAAGCACAGGAAAGTGGTATCAGGTTTTACAAACAAAAGCGGTACTTATGGAGTCTGCCAGATGCCTGTGAAGAAGGAGTATATGAAAAGCAATTGAGAACCTGTTTGGTGATCTCAGTCGAATAGAAGACAACATGAACATACTGTCATGAGAAATTAAACGCACAATGTTTGAGCAGCAAGGATACCAGATGATGAAAGGTTTAAGTAGGTCTAATTATACAGTGAGGCAAGGTCTGTACGAGAAAGATAAAGTAGAAATGAGGTTTCGTATAGAGAATGCCAGGAAGCCTGTGTCTGGTTGCCATGGGCCTCTGGGTAAGCCACTTACATCCTCTGGGTTCCAGAGACACATGGATTGTGGTTAAGAACTTAGCTCCAGGGCCCTCGGTGTTCTCTGGGGTTAACATAGGAGTTCCCTGATCTGATGACTCAATGTGCTCGCTGCCTGGTTTCTCCACAGGGATGCTTCCAAGCCCTTGACCTGGGCTGTCCAGATGAGAGCATCCAGCTTCAGATCTCACAGCAGCATCTCAACAAGAGCTTCAGGCAGGCAGTGTCACTCATCGTGGCTGTGGAGAAGCTATGGCAGCTGCCTGCATCTTGCCCATGGACCTTCCAGGATGAGGACCCGAGGACCTTCTTTTCCTTCATCTTTGAAGAAGGTACTTAATGAGGGCTGAGAGCAAACAGCAGACCTCTAGTCCTTCTCAGGCCACCTCACAGTGGTAGTAAACTCTTCTCCCCAAGTACGAGAACCATGGTGCTAGACATTCCAACCATTAGAAGAAAGCAAGAAAGCCTCCAAACAAATCAGTTCTATCTTGAGCAGATTAACTTAAAATAAGGCTTTAATGATGCTCACATTTGCAATTCAACCATTGATTCTCCGAGTACTTTGGCTTACACTACAGCTTGCAAATCTCACAATCTCCCTGTTGAGCTGGTCTTATTATTGGTGTTGTTTTATGCAAGTCCTATTACTGTTAGTCCATAGGTGAATGGTCATAGCACTGAAACTTGTCTCTCGATGCCAGATCCAATGTTCTTGCCCAGCCCACTCCCAGTGTATTTATTCCCCCCACTAAAATTTGAATAGAATCTTGACTGTGCATGCTTAGATATTGCTCAATAAACCAAATTGCACTTCTTTGCTTCACGGTGCTTGCATTTCTAATTGTCTGCCTAAACAACATCTGTGCTTCAACTTTCAGAGCCCATCCTCTGTGACTCGTGGGAGGATGATGACCAGTTCATCTGTGATGTCCCCATTAGACAGCTACACTGCAGGCTCCGAGATGAACACCAAAAATGCCTCGTGCTATCTGACCCATATGAGCTGAAAGCTCTCCACCTCAATGGGCAGAACATAAACCAACAGGGTAAGTAGGAACGTTTCGGTTTCCCTTTCTGGCCTCCTGGCACCCAACTTTGTCTCTGTGTTTTAAGATGGAACACTATGGCCAATATACAAAAAGAAAAAAAGAAAAGGAAAGATAAAAAGAAAGGAAGGTAAAGAAGGAAATAAGGAAGAAATGAAGGAAGAAAGAGGGAGGGTGAAAAGAAAGAGAGAAGAAGAAAGAGAGAGAAAGAGAGAGAGAGAGAGAGAGAGAGAGAGAGAGAGAGAAAGAAAGAGAGAGAGAGAAAGAAAGAAAGAAAGAAAGAAAGAAAGAAAGAAAGAAAGAAAGAAAAACTTTTTTCCCAGCCTGGTTATATAGGGATAACAAATTAGTGTGAAGTCATTTGATGGACATAGAATAACTGCCTGTGGGTTCTTTTTCCCTCATCTGAGGCTCAAGTGTGGATGGTAGAGAACTGATATGTCCATTTCTGTTCCCAATCCTGTCCCTTGCGCTGATATCCTTCCCACCAATACCACACAGTCCCTTGTAGATTTACTGACCATCAGGAATGTACATCTCTCTTCAGGATAACAAGCACTCCAAGTGTAGTTAGGGCATCTTGAGATAGTGAGACGGACCTGGCACTACAGCACCATAGCCTAGGGAACCAGAGCTAACAGCAGCAGTGTGTGTGTGTGTCTCCTTTTAGCTTCCGATCTTAGAAGCTTTGGAGGGAGCTGTCTGCTCTGGTCCAGGTGAAGAGAATCTTATTTCTTTAAAACTTTTATAAAGAATAATTCTTATTTCTTGATAAAGTCCTAAAAGCAGCCAGGGCTTCCCGGTTGAGGTGCTGTGGCTAAGATCAAAATGAGGGTCTCTTTTAAAGCCATCCTCTCCAGCCAAGACAGTTCTACCCGCCTACTGCTCTGTTTTCCTCAAAAAGTGCTGGCCCCTGAGTCCTTTTAGAAGCACAGCTTTGCTTCCATAATGACCAAACTATACTTCTCATGTAGACAGGCACACAGCCTGCCAGTCACACAACAGCTTTATACCTTAGAGCCAGACACCTTTCATTCTTCATTGCTTCTCCTAAGAGGCCCTGAGGGATTCCTGGACCAGCCCACTGACCTAGATACTGTTCATGACTTTGACTGTCTAATGCTACTCGTCCATATCTTGTGTCTGAGGAAGCTCATCGTGGGTTCCCACGGAGGACCACATGGGTTTTGTCTGTCACGTCTAATGCTTGAGTCAACCCTACACTGCTGTACCCTTGACCCAGACTCCAATTCTTTCTTCTCCAGTGATATTCTCCATGAGTTTTGTACATGGAGAAACAAGCCACGACAAAATACCTGTGGCCTTGGGCCTCAAAGGAAAGAATCTATACCTGTCCTGTGTAATGAAGGATGGCACACCCACCCTGCAGCTGGAGGTGAGTGCATGGGTACAAAGGAGCCACCCCCCTTGCTCGCCCAAGACTCTTAGCCTTTACTTAATTTCCAGACATCCACCTGCCCGACCTGCCAGAAAACGTCGGAGGTCGTCTTGACAATGTATATAAATATAGAATAAAACTAGCATAACTTAAGTGCACATAACCCTCACTGCCACCATGGGAAATTAATCCTTTCTGATGCTATTGTCAGGACTGCCAGTGGCAAGGGTGAAAGGGTTGTATCCAGTGACAGTTTTTCCTCATTTGACAGAGGACGGTTTGGAGAACAAGGTGAAAGGGTTCACCATCAATCCTCAGCGCTCTCCGAGCACTTGCAGCGTTAATAACAAAAGCTTCATTCCGGAGCTGATGCCGTTCTATCCAGGGCTTTAGGGAAAATGTGACAAAAATACCTGGGAACCAGGTGCTCTTGGAAAGATTGATGTAATTCTCACCCATAGGATCCTCCCTTAGGATTCAGAAAAAAACAAAGGGTTCCTTCAATGATTATAGAAAGATGGGGTTCAGCAGTAAAAAACCGTGGCCTCAAGTCCCACAACCTCTTTTTCAGTCTCCTCTCTGGCAGCCCTGGGAACATGTCTACTGTGGTAGTTTTAACCTTTCAGTCACATGCACACACACAGGGACATAGACATGAACATAATCCTTCTTTCTATTTTCCTGCAGAGTGTGGATCCCAAACAATACCCAAAGAAGAAGATGGAAAAGCGGTTTGTCTTCAACAAGATAGAAGTCAAGACCAAAGTGGAGTTTGAGTCTGCACAGTTCCCCAACTGGTTCATTAGCACCTCTCAAGCAGAGCACAAGCCTGTCTTCTTAGGAAACAACAGTGGTCAGGACATAGTTGACTTCACCATGGAATCCGTGTCTTCCTAAAGTGTGGCTTAGACTGTTTCTAATGCCTTCCCCAGGACTCGTTAAGGAGCTCCCTTGTCACAAAAGAGCAGACAGCTCAGTCTCCAGGGGAATCCTTAACCCTCTGCCAAGCCAGGTCTCTCAGAGCCACGAGAAACCATGGCACATTCTGTTCAAAGAAAGCATGTGTTTTTCCTTCCTGCCTCTGATGGCAACCACTTAACCTATTTATTTATGTATTTATTGATTGGTTGATCTATTTAAGCGATTCAAGGAGAACATGAGGCAGCATTATCTACAAAAGAGTCTAATTGTCAACATGTATGGGATAAATTGAATTTGGACCAGTGCATAGCCTGTACTGAGTTCTTTCATTGACACTGAGAATAAACAGGCTCATATCATGTGGATGAGAATGTTTATGGATGAAGCACTAGTGCACCATTTTGATGAATATAAAATAAATTTCACTAAAAAAATCTTTTTGCCTGGCTATTGACATCTCTTAGAGTTTTCACAGGAAGGGAAAGAGAAACTGGGTCATGAGGAAGTCAAGAATCCTGTTTCTCGAAGCTGAGAGCAGCACATCCTTGTGTCTGGGGTCTAAATCTTCTAACTCACCCTTTCAACATCTTTCTTTCTTTTTAATGGATATTTGAGGGCTGGGGAGATGGCACAGCCAGTAAAGTGCTTACCCGTGCAAGCAGGAAGACCTGAATAAGGTTCCCCAACATCCATATAAAAACCCTGGCATGGTGGTACATGCCTGTAATCCCAGCAGTGAAGATGTGGGAACAGAAAGATCCCCGGGGCCTGACAGTCAACCAGTCTACCCAGTATCCACAACTATCAAGAGATCCTGTCCCAAAAAATTAAGGTGGAAAATAATTGAGGAAAACAACTGATTTTGATCTCTGGTCTCCACCCCTACACATATGTTCATGCACACACACACATACATACACAGGGATTTTCATTAAACATGATTTATCCAAAAAATAAGATCAGCTGATATATTTAAAGAGAGTAAGGTTTGGTCCTAAGTCATTTAGTCCACAGACACGTGTTCAACAAATGCTTGAGCTCCTAGTACAGAGATGAATAAGATGAGAGTTATGAATAAGATTAGATAAGAGAGAGATAGGCAGGTAGATCAAAGGAACAGAATAGAAGATCCAGAAATGAACTCTCACACATATGGTCACTAGATCTTTGACAAAGAAGCTGAAAACATTCAATGGAAAAAGGACAGCCTCTTCAACAAATGATGTTGATTCAACTGGCAGTCATCGTGCAAAAGAATGCAAATCGATCCTTTCTTATCTCCTTGTACAAGGCTCAAGTCCAAGTGGATCAAAGATCTCCACATAAAACCAGGTTCACTGAAACTATTAGAAAAGAAAGTAGGGAAAAGCTTAGAACACATAGGCACGGGAAATTTTCCTCAACAGAACACCAATGGCTTATGCTCTAAGACCAAGAATCAATAAATAGGATTTCATGAGATTGCAACGTTTCTGTAAGGCTAAGGACACTGTCCAGAGAACAAAACAGCACCCAACACACTGGGAAAGAATTTTTACCAACCCCACATCTCATAGAGGTCTAATATCCAATATATACAAAGAACTCAAGAAGTTAGACTCCAGAGAATCAAACAATCCTACTTAAAAATGGGGTACAGAGCTAAACAAAGAATTCTCAACTGAGGAATATCGAATGGCTGAGAAGCACCTAAGGAAATGCTTGACATCCCAAGTCATCAGGTAAATGCAAATCAAAACCACCCTGAGATTCCACTTCACACTAGTCAGAATGGCTAAGATCAAAAACTCAGATGACAGCAGATGGTGGTGAGGATGTGAAGAAAGAGGAACACTCCTCCACTGTTGGTGGGGTTGTAAACTGGTACAACCACTCTGGAAATCAGTCTGGTGGTTCCTCAGAAAATTGGACATAGTACTACCTGAATACCCAGTTATTCCACATCTGCGCATATACCCCAAAGATGCTCCAACATATAACAAGGACACATGTTCCACCATGTTCATAGCAGTCTTGTTTATAATAGCCAGAAGCTGGAAAGAACCCAGATGTCCTTCAGTAGAGGAATGGATACAGAAATTGTGGTATATTTACACAATGGAGTACTACTCAACTATTAGAAACAATGACTTTATAAAATTCCTAGGCAAATGGATGGAACTAGAGAATATCATCCTGAGTGAGGTAACCCAGTCACAAAAGAACAGACATAATATACAGTCACTGATAACTGGATAATAGCCCCCAGAAAGCTCTGAATACCCAAGAAACAACTTACAGACCATATGAAGGGTTAAAAAGAAGGAAGGCCAAAATGTGGAAGCCTCAGTCCTTCTTAGAAAAAAATAAATGTATAGCACCCTCTCAGAGTGTGGTACACTAGACCTTAAATCATTAATAATTCAAGAGCTAAGAATGCAGCCTTGTGGCAATCCTTGGCATTTAAAAATCATTATGTTTAATCGTTACACACCAAGAAAACTTTGACTATTTCCATGTAACATTTTTATATGTACTTTATGTTCATTGTAACTAGTAAGTTTCCAATGCATTCTATCAAACCTTTAAAAAATCAAGTACTGACAAAAATATATTCATATAGTTCTATGCAAAAAACGATTTGAAAGGAGATAGGTGGATAATAAAGTGGATAGATGGATAAATGGATGGACAGAGAAATATGAAAAGTAAGGCAACATGACCAAATAGAGACAAGATAAAGTATAAAAGGAGTATCCAGGAAATGCCTACAGGGCCTGGGAGAAGAGATGACAAGCCAGGGAGAGTGACATTTGAGCCAGATCTAAAGGAACAAGGGCAAGTTAGAAAAAAGAAAAATAGGTCACATCAGGTTTAGGGACCCAAAGGAACAAAGGTATGGGGATATGACAGTGAACGATACATAAATAAAATCAAGAATTACCACAAGGTAAGTCAAAACACAAAACAAGTTATAGAAAAA
This sequence comes from Micromys minutus, assembly GCF_963924665.1. Classification (NCBI taxonomy): domain Eukaryota; kingdom Metazoa; phylum Chordata; class Mammalia; order Rodentia; family Muridae; genus Micromys; species Micromys minutus. The sequence continues at coordinate 36,065,158 of NC_137952.1, read as the reverse complement.
GAACACTGTACTTCATCTCACCTAAAGGAATAATTCTGAACATACGAAAAGCTCCTTTAAAACATTATCGGAAGAACATAATGAATATCTAACAAAACGATAAGCTTGAAGGGTTATTAACAGGGCAGGCTGGTCACAGAAAGGGGAATACCATCAGATCTTGGGCAGAGAGCAAGGGTTACTCAACGTTACTCATAAGAAAAAAGTTAACTCTAAAGGACTTTGAGATACTGATGTGTTCCTGTGTGACGGACAAAAACAAAAGATTTAACACGCCCTGTTAAAGTTGGCAAAACTGCAGGGAAACCCCATTGTTAAACATTATACATGAAAGTATGACCTCTACAAAAGAAAATGTGGTGATGGCTTTGTCCCAGCAACCGTACTTCTGAGGCTGTAGCCTATGGATGATGGATGGATAGATGGATGAATGGATGAAAGGATGGATGGATGGATCAATGGATGGATGGATGGATGGATAGATAGATAGATAGATAGGTAGATAGATAGACAGATAGATAGATAGAGCTGTGTGTGTGTAATATGAAAGACAGAGAATCAGAATCATTCATTTTACGTGAATCACTTGCACACATGAGAACTAATGCAGTATCAACAAAAGACTGACTAAAGATGCTGACATAGAACTGAAGAATGAGAAAAGACCCGGCTCTCTGCATCAACATGGAACTCTCTTCAAATCGTTCAGAAAAAGCAAGACTTGAAATACGAACTTATACGACAGAGGGCAGAAAAAAGGGCAAAACCCCTCACTGTGCTCGCATTTGATCTGAAATTTCTAGATGATGCATAAGGAAGAGCCAGGAAATAAAATTTGTAAGCACGTATAGGAATAAAGCCCTCCCTGCATACTTTCTATATAGTTTAATCTGTTTAATCGTGTGAGTGTATCACCTTCTCAGATATAAAATAGCAATAGCTAAAGCTTTTTTTACCAAAACGAACAAACGGAAGTGACCAATCACAGAAAAGCAAAGGCTGAGCCCTCGGTGCTTCTGAGTTCTCTTCTAACACCTGCTTTCTTTCACTCTAGCTTCCCAAGCTAAGGCAGAGAGAGGAGGGCAGCTCTTACTCCTCCTAGTTTCGGGACACCTGTGCTAAGCATGGAACCACTGTTAAGAGAGGCACCCAAATACCTGTTCCATAAGAGAGATGCTGTGAGCCGCAAAGGTGGTCCCCTAACCTGAGGACCTCCCCCATTCTTTGGTTCAGTGACACAATCCTTCTGCCCCTTCAGGTCCAGTGGCCATCTGGTAATGGCATCTTTACTTGTGAGGTAGCCAGACTCTCACTGCAGATAGATGTACATGGCTCTATAGAGACAAAATTGGCAGTGCCTCGCTGTGTTAAATGCCCAGTGGTTCGGAATTCCACTCACTGTTTGCTGTTGCCCCAAAGAAACAAGCTTAAGAACACTCATGGATGCACTGTCTGTGGATGCTGAGCAAAAGCAGCTGGAAGCAAGATCCAGACAAATCACTGGTAGAAATGAGCAAATCACACAAAGACAGCATTTACACACAAGGAAAGGCCCAGCACGTGTGCAGCTTCTACCCATGTGTTTCTAAGGCATAGCTGGAAGGGCGTTAACCTGGCTGAAAATGGCAGTTAAGGGGTCCTAGGGGGAACCTTAATTTTATCATTTGACTCTGCCAGGGAGAATATATATTTTGTGTAACACACACTTGTTTAATCTTCTGCATTAAAATATGCAAATGTCTTCCATTCCAATTCCTGGATCTGAGTCAATGACTAAACTGATCCACCAAAAGATAATTCTATTCCTGATGTGGAGCCAAGTTCTCTCTATCTCTGTACTGGGTGTCCTTGGCCTGAAAAAAAAAAGGGCTTTCTGCTACATCATTTGAGAAGAGAAGAGTCAGAGTGTTCCTTGAACTCTACTCAGTACACAAAATGTGGGCCAATAGAAAGTCAATTTATTCATGACTTTGGTAGGTGACATATCACCACCCCACTAAAGCTCCTACCAGCTTCCAAGAACAGCCCACATGCTGGAAAGTGAGGACCAGGTGCTTCTAACTTTGACCTGATGTTTGAGATCCTGTAGGGGCAGGCAATGGGTGATTCTAGAGGAATGGGCTTCAGTAAACAAGTATCTGGCTAGGTAAGGAAAAGAATACAGTATTTTCTGGGAACATAGCTGGTCTAAGAGATTGGGAAGAGGGTGGCTGCTAAGGCCTTAGCCAGAGGTGGAGGGGAAGCCACCATGTCTTCTACAGACCTCTCCTCACTTTTCTCTGACCAGGGCTTTGGGACTGACTTAACTACAACATCAAGAAATGAAGAAATGATAGGTACATACAGAAAACCTTAGGTTGAGTGGGCCATGTACTCCTACGGGACACACCAGGCTGTCCTGAAATCCAGTGAGTTTATTGTATACAGTTTAAGAGGGAGCCAGTATAGCTAACTTGGTCTCTGTAGGGAATCATCCTCAGGATGCTGTCATCTGAGAGGGGAAGTTGTGATTGACAATTTCTATACAACTGTCAGCATCTCTACTCAGACTAGGGAAAGCCTTGTCATTCCCTCAGGACTGAGGCACTGGGGTCCTTGACCTGGCCATGATCATGCCAACAATACATACTCACTCAGGGATCCATCCATTCCCCAGAATTGTTCCTTACTCTTCACCAGTCCACCATACACATGCCCCAGTACAACCTTCTTGAGCTACCAGTAGACATGTGGTTCTGTAGCCTGTAGGCTAAGAGTGAGGGTGAGCTGGGTTGGAGTCTGGGGTAGTGATACCAACGGTTGTGTAAGCCAGCGTTTTTCCAGTTCTTCAGACTTATCCCACTCACATCCTGGATCTCAAATAGGCAGTGCAGAAGCAAGCCAAGAGATAAGATTTTTTTTTCTTCCAAGGAAGTCTTAAAACACTGCTTCCCTCTTTGAACTAAGCATAACAATTTGATTACATAATCTTGAGAAGTCAATCCCCCTACCAGAAAGTAAGTCTCAAAACCATGAAACACAGAAGGCACATCGACTCCCTGGGATAGGAAATGTCATGGGGGGAGTGAGGAGTGTCCCGGGTCCTTGGCTGTTCTCCTAGATCAGAGGTCTTACTGTGTCTGAAAACACAAAATCTTCAGAGCTATCAAGGTAAGATCTGTGCCTGGACAAGTGGGGTCCTGTGGAGACTGAGGCAAGATCTGTGAGGGTTGTGCAGTCGCTTTCTTTGGGGTTCCAAGCTTCCTCACAAGCTGCCTTGCAGGAGCCAATACTTCTATGTCTCTCCAGCCTCTCACCTCTACCAACTATGTCACCACAAGATCAGCCCTCCAAAAGGAATGAGTGCAAAATCCTCCATCCTCCTCCTTTGTGGGACTCAGGGATCAGGTCTGAGGGAGGGCAGAGTCCCAGCCACCACCTGAGCATCCCGATGCTGTGCCACCAGACCAGTCAGGACCATATAATTTGCCAATGATTGTTAGATTTGAATGGAACTTTAGGACAAAGGGGTGTATAGAATCTAGACTTGTGAGAAAGCTCTTACACTTGCTGTAGTCTGCCTTTAAAATAAAATACATAGTGGAGCCTAAACATTAATAGATACCTCAGGCCTGGAAAATGACAGAACATTCTCCGGCAGAAATCTAAGAAGCAAGTGAGACTGAGTTTACATGTCCCTGGGCCTTTAAATCCATCGATTGTCTCAAAGAAACAATGCTTTCCAGATGTGCCATTTGCAATCTATCTTATCACACATTTCCAATATCCTTCCCAAGAGGCCATTCCAGAGCCTCAATCCTTGTAGACCACTGGCCCTTCACAATTTGGTGAGACAGCCTCAAAGAATTTTTTAAAAACATGAACCCTTCTGCCTCGTGTTATATGAATTTTTTAGGTTAATATCAAGTTGTTTTAATCAACATCTTAAAGAGTTAGTTGCAAATGTTTCCCCCCCTCCCCCGCGCCCCTGGGATATTGTGAATACAATTGGTCCTCAATAGCTCTATATTTTATTTATTTATTTGTAAAAATCAACCATTCACAGGTTATGGTGGTTTGAATGATGAGTGCTCCCCATACTCTGGGGCATTTAAATACTTGGTCCTCGGTTAGTGAAACTGTTTGGGTAGGTTTAGAAGGTATAGAATGAAGGGACTCTGGCCATGTAGAGTATGGCAAATGTGGCTCTGGCAGGCCTTGCCCTTCTCCCTCATTCCCCCTGCCTTGCTAAAAACTGTTACATTGCATTCCTAAAGCTAGCCCCCAAGGTCCATTCCACTGCCTCCTCCTGAGGCTGACTGCCAAGGTCTAGCTATTGGAGTATGAAATCAAGCAATCAAGAGCACCTTTGTATCTGTCCTAATTAACCTGTCCAATCAAAATTAGCCAACTCATCCTAACATGGGGGCAGGGAAGTGCACTTTCACCTTTATAAATAGCCATTTGCCTATGGGCTACAGCTGTTTCCTCTCTATCCAGAGGCAGTCCTTTGTTCCTCTGGGGCAAATATCTCTTCCCCCTCTCCCTTGTTTCCTTCCCCTTCTTCCTTGTCCTCTCTTTGTCTCATATTCCCTGCCCTCTGTCCCTCTGGGGTGAATAAATCTTTGTACTAAAAACTCTGGTCTGTCTCTCTGGAGGAGGTGTGTTACGAGGGGCAGGCTTTGAGATTTCAAAGCCTCCCACCATCCCCAGCTGGCTCTCTGTTTCCTACTTGCAGTTCAAGATATGATTCCTCCGCTGCAGCTGCTGCCTTCCTCCTGCCATGCCTCCACGCTGTGATGGTGATGGGGTCTTAACCCTCTTGAACTGAAGAAAAAGCTCTTTCTTCTATAAGTTACCTTAGTGTTTTATCATGGCAATAGAAAAGTAACCAATACATACATGAAAAGCAGTTTTTGACTGGATCCGTACTATAAATATACAAACTAATGATAAACCAACTTGCCTCCATCTTAGACTGGAAAGTTATAGTAAAAGACAAGCTAGATTCATTCTTGTTTATGATTAAATCTGCTTCTCAAAGGTTGGGCTATGTCCTACCTGTAACCTTAACAACAAATGGTTCTGTACTGCCTGTTCCAGGAAACAGCAACCATGCCTTAGTTTCATGACCACATTATTAAGACCACCTTTTTATGACCACCTTTTTATAACCACCTTGTCATGACCACCTTGTTGTCATGACCACCTTGTTGTTATGACCATCTTGTCATGACCATCTTATTATGACCACCTTGTCATGACCACTTGTCATGATTGCCTTGTCATGATCATGATCACCTTGCTATGAACACCTTGTCATGACCACCTTGTTCAAAAATCAAAAAATTACACAAGGAAATTATCCACAACCAAAAAATTAATGTACATTTGTCTTTTACCTAATATTTCTATTTATTACCTTCCTTCAAGAAGTTTATTATTGCTACAATAATAATTTTATATCAATTTATATTTTTGTAACCATAGAAATTTATTTTACTTTATATATTTATATATCATATAAATATATGTGAATTCTATATTATTTTAATATATTGTCTATATACTTTGTTATCTTTTTATGTAAGCTTAAAATTCTAGTTTTTTAAAGCTCTCAAGTTTGAAGTAGTCCTTTTTTCTTCTAATACACAATTAAATAAAAGAATAGTAACTTAGAAGTGTTCATTTTATTAGCAGTATATCTTAATAAGATAAAACTTTTAAAGTTTTGTTTAATGTAGACTGGAGAGGTGGCCCCGTGAGTAAAAGCGGGGCACACCAGCCTGATAACCTGAGTTCAATCCCAGAGCACGTGTTAAATAAATGAACACAGGTAGCAGTGCACAGCTCTAACCCCGGCGCTTCCCAGCCACAGTGGCAAGTATGGGTGTGCAGCCCAGCAGCAAAATCAAGAAATGAGACCCTGATTCAGGGACAAATTCTAAGGGAAGACCTGAGTCCTGAGAATCAATCCTCTGACTGCCATACACAAGGTACACACTCACCACACACACACACACACATACACACACACACACACACACACACACACACACACAAACTAGCCCTGCTACCATGGAAGTCAGCTCCTCAAAAGGATGAAAACAGAAGTACCATATGGTCCACTTATTGACTTGATTATTATTTATTTTTGGCTAGATAGCCAAAGGATTCTAACAGCACACCACAAAAATGCCAAAATATCTGTATTCATTGCAGTGCTATTCAGAGTAAATAAGTTATGAAATCAGCCTGTGTGTTTGCAAAACAAACAAGTAAATAAAGTGTGATAGACAGTTTTATTGAACTATAAGAAAGAATGAGATTATGTCATATAGGGTGATGTCATTTTGCAACAAGATGGGTCAAGCCTATCACTGAATGAGAAGGAAAGGTAGGCGGGAAAAGTCTAGGAATAAAGAGGAAGAATCAAGATGGAGCCAGAGAAGGAGGTTCTAGATCCAGTTGGTCTTAATTGATAATTAGTAGATATGAATATTTTTAAGGGTTTCTATAGGTCAATTTGTCTTCTCTAGGTGGGTGGTTTATATCCTTGTCAACTGGTTGTAAGCTTAACATGTGGAGGGATTGTGGATTGCGAATTTAACATATAAATATGATTGAAAATTATTGATTATTGAGTCATGATTTTACCAGGCTGTGAAGAATGTGAGCAAAGTTCCCGGTTGGGAGACTGCAGTGGAGACTGCAGGAGAGGACGGCTCACGGACCGTGTGGTAGAGAAGCAGCCGGGGAGAGCGGTTCTGGCTCAGTGGCCGGTGACTCCACATGAGTGGGTGTGGAGTGAGAATGAACGGGAACTGGTAGCCGTCGATCCTTTTTTTATTTTTACCACAACAACGTCATTTGTTGGAAAATGGGTTTACCATTATATAATATGTGTAATACATGTTATCTAATATATGTTATATCTATTATACCATGTACATAACATGTATCATATATAAGGTATATATAAATATTATTTAATGTAATAATATGTTGCATATTTTATTATTATAATATAGTATATATAATTAATATAACATATGAATATTATAGATTACACTATTATATGCAATCTAATTATAATTTTTATTTAATTATATTGATAATCATGTAATATAGGCATATAATATGTTATTGAATAAGCAATTATTTAATTCAATTTATAAAATATTTTGTGTAATATATGCAATATATGAAGTATATTGTATACATTATGTTCTATATATAATAAACAATAAATATATAATATATATTATAACGTGTATATAACATATATTGCATAATTATATAAATATGTAATATATAATATTATGTAGCGCATTATATAATATGTATTATATATGTATAGTGCATTATACACTAACACATTTATATACACACACACACACACACACACACAAACAGAACTCCTGAAAAAAAAAACTCTGTCTCTGGCTGTGAACTGTGACAGCAGAGCAGATGGACAATTCACAATCTCAGAACTGTGGAGAAATCAGAGTTTTTAGGTTCAATGAGGCTAAAGTCTATTTTTGAAGAAACTCCACTTTGTGGGAGACCAGGAACTAAACTCTGATTCCAGGAAGAAACCACAAAGTCCTCATGAGCAAGTGTCCTATCGTAAACCCCCTCCCTTAGCAACAGCCAATCAGTTAGGCTACAATAGCAGGGTCAAGACTTTGCCCCTGTGTTTGGTTCCTGCAGATTACTCCAGAAATGCAGTTTTTAAAAAGATATTAACTTGCTGGCCTATGTGGGAACTCCCCAAGCTTGATGTAACTACAATAAATACCCTGCATCCCTAGACTCGGGCTTTCACTTCCGACAAGCTGCAACGGTGACTGCTGAGAGTCCTTGTGTTTGCATCAGAACTGAGTCCTTGGTGGTCTTTGGGGTCCCTGTGACTTGGTCACAACAATTTCTTGCCCCACTCTGCATCTGAACTAACACTGCATGATAGTAAATCAAAACCTCTTAGAAGCTATTAGCTTGGCAGTACACTGTCTTTCACCAATCCAAGCGCTAAGACTGTCTCAGACAGCATCGTGGGCCTCTGACATGGCCCCATTCCTTTAAGCTGCCTCCCCTCTCTGCTGTACCCACTGCTAGGTCTCAAACTGGACAAATGGCTGAGGTGCCTATTTAACATATCAAAACGAATGCTGCCCAACAGGTTCTCCCTGCATCCCTCAGTCTATACTAGTTTCAGGGCCCTCCTAGCCTAAACTGTAACCCTAAGCATAGCTGCCCTTTCTGCAAAGGCTCTTCCCTATATAAGCCAGCCATTTTGGTTACCCACCCCTTTGTTTGTTTGTTTGTTTGTTTGTTTGCCATCTTGGCTGCTGCACCTGGTTTCTCTCTCCCTTCCCACTTCCCCTCCCACTTCCCCTCCTGCCTCTCCTCACCTGCCTCTGACTCTGCTCTCCCTTTTACCTCCATATTTAGGAGCACTCATATCCTTCCTTTTATATTTCTTTTTATTTTTTCATTCACCCTACCACGTGCTTTAAACTTGCCTTATCTATGACTGTCTTTGTTTTGTTAAACTACAAAAACTTCATGAAACTGCTTCTGTGTTGAAACATAGAATTTGGAGTGATCTAAATCTGTGTCCCTGGGCCACAGTCACTCAAAATAGCTCCAGGAGAAACTGTCTCTTACATTCTTAAAATGGCAGCTATGGTTTTTTTTTTTTACATCAAATATGTAAAATATTGTATATGTAAAATGTATATGTTTAAAATGTGTATATGTGAAATATAACAAAGGAGAGATGGGGAAAGGAAAGAAGGGGACCAGTGAAAGGGGTCAAAGAGGAAGGGGAGAGACTGGAGGGTACGGAGACCAACACGGTCAAAATACATACAATATTTCAAAAAGGTTTATAAAACCTAACAAGCACATGAAGTTATATACTAACAAAAACCAAAAGAAATCATTTTGAATTACTTGACAAAAGTTAGATAACCTCAGAACCAACATGGTGTGAAGGAGAGAACTGAACCAACTTCTGACAGCTGTCCTCTGACCTCCACGTGAACATCCATATGCACACAGACACACACACACAGACACACACACATACACACACACACAAAGAACACAAAGAAGTAATTTAAATGTTTAAATAATTTTCAGGACTGGGGATGTAGCTCAGGGATAGACCCTCTTGCCTAGCCAACACAAGCCAAATTCTGGGTTTGATCCACCACCACCACTACCACCACCACCACCACCACTGCAGCCACCAACATTTAATGATTTATTAGATAACCTGTTCAAGATTTCCATCAGTGATGGTAGAAGAAAATGAGGCCGTCAAGGCTCAGAAAGTGTGTTAGCCTTTTCTAGCCTCCAGATGCTTACATAGTCCCTTTGTTCTAAGTCTTCTAAGGAGTTCTGATAGCCTAGTGCAATGGAACTTCCTATCCCAGGATAAGCAAGAAGCAGGCAGTTCTGCTTCTTTGGTAAGTGAAGAGCAAGCTCACCACAAGGAATGAAGATCATCATCCTGATTCTACCCTGAGGGTGTGTTTACTGACTTGGATGACAACCAAGAGTGATCACAGTGGATGTCAGTGCTGTGACTGCAGTCGTGCCAACTAATGGAAAAGACGGCCAGAGTGGAAGCCTGGCCCACCTTCCCACTGACCTCATTTCCCCTCTGTCATAATGTGGGGGTGGATCAATGTCTGGTCATCAGCTCTAACCCTCTGTGGTTTAGTTCCTTCCCAATGATAGAAAAATAAGCAAGCACAAGAATATGACAGAGAATTACTGGGCTGTTGCAAATGTGTGGTAGCATTTGCATAAAAGTACCTAGCATGCAAAGAACCAGGGAAACAGCATGCCAAAGAGAGGAACCTCGAGTGTAAAGGCCGGAGACTGGATGTGGGTTTGGCACCAGCAGAATACAGAAAAGCCAAGGGGTTCTTGCTATGAACTCAGGCCTGCATCATTAAGACAGACCTTATTGTCTGAGTCAGGCTGTGCCTCCCTCAGCTCTCTGTGACAGAGAATTAAGAAATGGTCTGTGCACCTTCATGGAGGCAATGGGCGGGGGAAGGGGAAGAGGAGGGGAGGAAGAGGTGAAGGGGAAGAGGGAGGGGGTGGGATTTGTGGAAAGGGGATAATACCTGAATTGTAAATACAGAGAATATCCAATTAAAAAAGGAAAAAGGAAAGAAAAGAAACAGTCTGTACTGTAATTTGACAGCTCTCTATTTATGGTATCCTGCTCCTCCACAGCCTTTGCCATGCACACTGTATGGTATGTATGAAGTAAATCACGTGATGTAAAACTTCCACTATCTCTAAAAAATTATAAAAGGTCAAATCTTCTCTTTGTTAGGGGGATCTGGCTAGAGATCAAATACTGACCTAGAGATGGACATTGGTCAGGAACCTGCGCCCAGAATTTTCCCACTGGAATGGCATCAAGCCACATGTTTTGGGGGCTTATAAAAACAAACTAACCACTGTACTTTGGGCTTTATTATTTCCCAAGACTACAATTCCCAGTATTCCAGGAAATTAACTGGTTCCTGGGCAGGTGGAGCTTACAGAGTTACAGAGATTTCTCTGACCCATCCTTCTATCCTTCTGAATGTGGAGCACCTTTCTCTCCCCCCCCCCGTCCTGTGAGTGTGTGTGTGTGTGTGTGTGTCTGTCTGTCTATCTGTCTGTCTGTCTCTCCCTCTCTGTGTTTCTTGCCTCTCTGTCTCTCTCTATTTCTGTCTCTCTGTCTTGCTGTCTTTCTCTGTCTCTCTCTGTCTCTCTCTCTCTCTGTCTCTCTCTCTCTCTGTCTCTCTCTCTCTCTCTCTCTCTCTCTCTGTGTGTGTGTGTGTGTGTGTGTGTGTGTGTGTGTGTGTCACTCCTTTTCAGGCTTTAAGGGGAAGCCCGTCTTTCCCTTTGAGGCCATCATGTTTGGAGCTATAAAAATTGTATTGTTTCTATCTAATGTTCTCCTCTCCACCTAAAGGATTCATCTCTGGGAGCCACTGTGTTCCTTTCCTTTTCCTTTTTTTCATTCACTGATAGCCCTAAAACAAAAGCGAGGAGGAATTTGAGGACAAAGCATTCTAATTGGGACAGACTAAGGAAGAAATGAAAGGCACAGGTGCTGAGCCAGAGAAAGAAGCCTCCAGAACAGGAGCAGGGTGGCAAGGCTTAGCAGGAAAATGGGACTTCAGGGCCACCCTGGGCCACACAGCAAGACATTCTTCCAATAGAGACACCTTTAAGTAATTTTGGTAAGATGAAAATACATTCAGAGAGTGATGGAAAGTCAGGCAAGGGCAGACAGTAGCTGAATAACATTGTTGGAGCCACTAAGGGCTTTTTTATATTTAAAATGGATTTGTTGTGGCCCATTAGTAAATGAAGATGGATCACGTAATTAGGAAGGGGAGTCAGAAATGTGGGAGAGAAAAAAGGCGATTTCAGAGGAGACAATGAAGGGAGGTGATCGACCCTAAGCACAGAGACAGATGGGATGGGAGTCGCCGGAACAGACTTCTATTCTGGCAGCTCCGTCCGTCTGTCCTGAGTGAGATAGCTCCCGGCGTGCTGACTGGCAAGGGCATCGTGTTCATTTTGCTGTTTCCTTCACTGCCTCTCCCCATAACAGCCAGGCTGAAATCTATGTTAAAACCTTTCTTAGTGAACTGCAACCTTGTTTCACACTGACTTATCCTGACATCCTTTGCAAGAGAGGCAAGAACCCCAGCTTCAAATCAGGTGTGGTGATAAACTCCTGTCAAGTAAGCACTCAGCAAGCACTCAGTGAGCACTCAGTGAATACTCAGCAAGCACTCAGTGAACACTCAGTAAGCACTCAGTAAGCACTCAGTGAACACTCAGTGAACACTCAGTAAACACTCAGTAAACACTCAGTAAACCAAACACTCAGCAAGAACTCAGTAAGCACTCAGTGAACACTCAGCAAGCACTCAGTGAACACTCAGTAAACACTCAGCAAGCACTCAGTAAGCACTCAGTGAACACTTAGTAAACACTCAGCAAGCACTCAGAAAGCTCAGGCAGAAGGAGTACTATGAGGTCAAATCCATCCTAAACTATGAAGAGAGATCCAAAGAGACTGGAAACAGATTGGGGCTCACTCGGGCATGTTAAAAAATAGAATTAAATATTCAGGGGTGGGTCAAGACAACAAACAATGACATAACTGAGTGTTGAGTTTTAAAAGGGATTTTGTTTCTTTTCCATACAAAAGCAAATGGCTTTATAAGTCCAAGATTTATAAGTCAAATCTAAAATGCTAAGAAAATTGGTGCTTCCATCGATAATTATAATACATTTGATGATATGCATTGAGTCTCAAGTAACTGCAAATGCCTTGAACTTCAAGAGGAAGTTTGGAAAATCAGCCAGACATCAGAGGAAGCCAGCGCTCCCTGGCAAGTCAGAAATCACAGTGCTCCGTGTCCTCACAAACCTCTGCCATCCCTCACCACACGACATGCAGGTCGCCTGGTCCCTCAGGTCCCATATCATCCCTACTGTGTGCACCTCTAGACAACAGCATCGGAAATGAGACGCACTCTAGAAAATTCCACCCACTCATCAGTGACATAGCACATGGCCCTGAAAGTGTATATGTGTGTACACATGCGTGCGCACGAGCGCGCACACACACACACACACACACACATACTCTAGCAATTTTTTAAAATGTTGTTTTAATAATAATTCAGATGCTCTTGCTTCTAAGAACCATATAGGGTTTGTACATAACCCCAAACACCATCCTCTACCCTGTGCACACATCTCTACCCCCATCTTTTTCTTCCAAACACAGCCATCCATACCCAACTCTCTAGACGCCTGACTCTTTTGAGACTTGAAATCATAGAAAATAAAGCAAGGAGACTTTAGACAGAAGGGACAGGAAGAAAGAGACTAAAGTGCTGTATTTAAAAAAAAACATGATGGCACATGAATGTAATACCAACACATGGAAGGCTCAGGCAGGAGGATTGCCTCAAGTTCAAGACCAGTCTAGTGAAATCTACACCAGTTTAGGCTGTGGAGTAACACCCCACCTTAAAGAAAAAAGTTATATATTCACATCATACACATTGTATAAATTATGTGATCAGAATTTAGAAAAAGAGTAAATGAATCTAAACAGTCTATCTTTAGATCATCCAATGGTCTAGGTCAGAGGCCCACAGATCTCCTTTTTTGGTAAAAGATAAGACAAGAATCCTTCAGGCCTGAAGCCTGCCAGTTTTCTGCCAGTCTCTTAGCAGTACCTTGGAGTATCAAGACAGCTGTAGACAACACACAGCAAATGTGCATGCTCGCAGGAGGCCAGACGAACCCATAATCCTTTGCTGACACCTCTAGACAGCAGTGCTTATGTGATTACTGGCTACTGATTCAGATCAGGACTCCACAGTCTGATGTCACCCTGCAAAAAGACTGATGAGTGACAGGGGACTTCTGTCCAGGGTAACCAATCATTCCAGTCCAGTGAAAAAGTAAAGCCAACTGCCATGTGATTTTCTCATTCCTCTGGTTGGTTGGTTGATTGATTGCTTGCTATGGGTTTTAGTTTTTTGAGACAGGATCTTAGGTTGCTCGTGCTCCTGTCTCTAACTTCCAAGTTCTAGAATTGCAGGCATGTGTCCCCACACCCTGCTGTCCTGTTTTGTATCTAACTTTACAATTTTCTTCCAGCCTTTTTTTTTTATTATGCTAGTGCCATGAATATCTGAGCCTGTATCTCTCTGTGGAAACATAAATTCCTTTAACCAGCTGTGCCATATTCTGGTTCTGCCAATAATTAGTTGAATACATCTTTGGCACAAGTCTACTATATATGAGTAAGAAAGTTCTAGTTCTTAGGTGGTAAATAGTGTGCTTTGACAATTTCAGTATCATTTTTTTTTTCTTCTTTCCTTTTAGAACTAAAATCTCTTGCATTATCCTAGACTGGATTGTACAACTTGTTCCTGAACCCGAAAGACACTGTACACCTTCTTCCAACCCAACCTCCTCCCACATGCCAGGGTTGCTGGACAGAGATAACAAGGCTCAAGGGAAGGAAAGGAATTACAGGAAGCAGGACCTGCTGGGGCAGTGCCCCATCTTACCCAGCCTGACTCTGACCTCACCCAAGGAGGTCTGGGAAGGTAAGGAGAGAACCACGCCCCCCTCCTCCAGCAAACTCTGAGTCATGCTGAACACAGTAAATCGTGATCAGAAGGATTTGATATAGCAATAGACACTGAAATATTTAAAATGCTTCTGCTTTGACCCAAATTCCTCTTATGGGAAATATTTTTAAATTCTATTAACTAACAATCAATTTTTTTTTGTGTGTTTTATCAGTGTTTCCTGATTTGTTATTCAAAGCAGTAAAGAAAAAAGAAATAAAGCAGGAATCAATTAATTAATATTTAGTATCTCATATGCAGCTGTTAAATGCTTTAAATGAGAATATCTTATAAGTATTTTTATAATGTTTGATAATAGTAAAAGTACAGTTTATACACACAGTTGTATACTGATGACTGTCTATATCATATATAATACATAAATGCAATTCTATGTATTTGTATGTGAAACATCCATATGTTTATATGTGAAACTACATATAGATGTAAATAATTGCGTACATGATGTCTCTAAGTATATATACAGGTATATTCTGCTGGCCTTCCCTATATGTTTTCAATCAATGTGAATCAAATTTGCATAAGGAGAAAGTTGCCTCTCTGTTGAACAAATGCAGGTTTTTCTTTCTTATTATTAGTGCCTAATGGTCTAACCTAACAGCTCCTCACCTATCACTTACTTTGTAGTAGGCACTATGTCATCCAGAATTGACTTAAAGTTGGTGGGAGGATGGCCTGGGCTCCAGGCAACCACTGTGTCATTTCATGTAGGGGACTTGGTCATCCTTATCTCTAGAGAGTAGAAAGAGATTACACAAATCAGACGGAGGGCCAGGACCTCAAAATAAGGCAGCTCTTGGGAGTTTCCAACAACTCAGCCTCAGGGGGGTCCTCAGCACTTGTACAGCACAATGAGGAACTGCCATAGGCTCTGGAAGCCTGAGATAGAAAGGTGGTGAAATCATGTATGATATCGGCCCTCAGTTCATGATTCAAGAAATTTCTGAGTCAAGGCAGAGACCCTGGAGTAAGGCAGAGAGACCCTAGCAAGTCTGGGGAGGAACCCACATACCAGAGGTGCCCACTGCTCAGGCAGGGAGACCATGCGAAGCGTCATGAAACATGAACATAAGACATGAACGTGAGACGTGAAGGTGCAGTCCCTTGGCTACAAAAAGAAAGAAACTCTGGTCTGAGGAAAGGAGCGAGCAAGAGGAAGTTTCAGGAGTTTTTTTCTAGAAAAGGTAGGAGCATAAGTTAGGACCTCAAAACGAGAGGAGTTCCTACCACCAGACATGTAGAGATTGGTAAACATGTGCCGGGGGAAGGGGAAGGGGCAGAGGCAACGCCTGCTGTGCCAGGGTGGGAAAGATAGGACAAGTATATGGGAAACCTATAATGCCACCACTCAGAGACAAAGCTGTGAGCCACCTCGGTCCTCCTATAACCTGACTTTATAACAACAGATGGACCATTCTTTTCCTTTTGAGAAGAAAATGAAAACAGGCAGAGAAAAGACCAGTGGTTTGTTATAATCAAAGCAAAGGCAAAACTCAATCCTCTAAACACCCACTCAAGGGCTAGGGAGATGGCTCGTCTGTTAACTGCCTACTAAGCCAGTATGAGGGCCTGATTTCAGATTTCCCAGGAACTACAGAAAAGCCCAGTATGGTCATTCAAGTCTGTTCCCCTACAGCAGAGGCTGGGGAGACAGAAAAATGGATCCCCAGAGCTCGCTGGTCAGCTGATCTAGTCACACAGTAAGTTCGGGGGTTCAGGCAGAGACTGGGTCTTAAAAGATAAGGTAGAAAGTAATAATGAAGACGCCTGATGTCAAATTCTGGCCTCCACAGGCACACACATGCGCATGCATACACATTGGATGTGTGTGTGTGTTATTCATACATATACCACCCCCTCATACACACACACTGACTTAGCCTCTATCCCTGACCACTGGACTATATGACAAGCTTTAGCCGCTGTAGACTAGCTCACAGGTGAGATCCACCACTATTAATGCACCCATTTTCACTCTCCAAAAATTATCTAAACTTAGACTTGAGGTTCAGAGGTAAGTCCACTAATGGTCCACTTCACTGGGAATCCCAGCCATGATTCATGTCCTGCTTGGCACCTAACTTGCAAAGGTATGGACTCTGGTCACTATGCCTCTGACTCTTATGTGACCGTCCTGTCCTTCCCTGGAGGAACCCAGCACTACCCTCCATTCCTCTCCTTACAACGTTGTCTCTTTGATTATTTAAGTGGCAAGAAGTGTCCCAGATCACAGACCAAATATGACCTAGAAGCAACAAAAGTACTATATTGTACTTTTTGCATAAGTCATGTTTTAACCTCAGAACAATTTATAAGAATGAGTTTAATTTTTCAGTCCAGCATCTGGGCTCAGTGCCCAGGAGAAAGGCATACTAAATGTCCTACAAATATGTGGTGACATCTTTGGATGAGGCATTGAGACCCAGAGAGAACTTAACAATATAGCTTCTACCCCCTGGCTAGCTGTCTCCTTTTGACCCCAGGAATATGGTAATCCCGTGCCTTGAATTTTGCCCTCCTTTCCTTCAGAAACTGATTCCTCTGGCCCCAGGCTGACTCACCCCTGTACATCTCTTGGATAAAATAACTGTTTTAAAACAGTGTGTGGAAGTAATATACTAGTTACCCCATCCCCCAAAGTGCCAGAAAAAAATCCAGGCTGGTTGAGGGGCTTCCATTCCAAAAGAGAATCCTTGATCTTGAACCTCAAATCGGGACTATTTACATGAACAGATTAGTAGTGACATCAGGAATAAACATACAACTCCCCCGGTCTCGTGAACAGATGCATTATCTACAAACTGACCTCTATCCAGTGACTGACCATCCCTGCACCCCTTACATTCCCAGCCCACTCCATAGGAGCTGCAGTATGCGACTCTGAGTCTTTGGAATGTCAGCCCTCTTGGCGGTCATCTCTATTGTTGGTGACAATGGTACAAAGACCCACTCACTCCCTTTTCCCACAGATAGTCCCAAGGACACCTCAAGAGAAACAGGCTTCTGTGTACACAATGATGGGTGGAGACCTGTGGCTGAACTCTATTACCCACAGCTATTTTTCCCCTATCCATTGAAATCATTAGATACTCAGTTGACTGGCAGAAATTCTGGTGGAAATTCTGGTTTCTGCTGCTGTTACTACCAACTGCTACTGAGTAATCTCTCTGGATTCACTTTGTGCCCACAAACTCGGCCTCTACTTCCTTGGGAATTCCCCAGCGTGGACAGTTCTCAATGCCTTGGCACTTCGCTATTTTTAAGGCTGGAAGTGGAATGTTTGTAGAACTTGCTCTGCAAAAGGAAATAGTGACCTCTACACATTCATCGAAAGAGTCAGTAAGACGTTATTTTAAGGTTCCTTCCGCCGATGCCATCCAGCAGAACTGAGAGCCTCCTGCCTTTGGTATTTTTTAAAAAATAAAATAAAATAGCTAGGCAGTGGCTCTGGGACCCACTGGAATACAGCATCACCCAATCTTGTCTTTTTACCTACTCTGCATTTTCAGGGATCTTTGTCATCTGGAATGAAAAGGCTCAGTGAGGAGAAGTTACTAGTCTCTACCTGAGCATGGTTTCCAAACACCCCAAGAACGTCTCTTCACAGCCTGGCTCATTGGCCACTAGATCTCCACTGCGCCTTTTTTCATGAAGAAAAAATACTTTGTGCCCGGCACCAAGAAAGTTCTCTCTGGACTTGAGGCTCCCCTGTAGCAGGGCCCCTTCAGACTCTGGAATCTCAGCAGTTTATCTCTGCCTCCCTTCCACATCTCCTCCCCTCTCCCCTGCCAGGAAGGCCTGTCTCTAACTGGCACCAGAGCTACCCACGCTGGACTTCATCCTTAGTAGAGTTCCCCGGTAACCTTTTACCTTTACAAAGTATTGTGTCCATCCTTGAGCTGGCACGGTCTCCTAGACATTTCCATGGCAGCTGCAACTGCGGGGGAGGAAGTGCGGGAAGGGAGGGAGTGAGGGAAAGGGAGGGAGGGACGGGAGAAAGAGGGAAGGAGAAGGAAGGGAGAAAGTGGGGAATGGGTTCGGGTGCTACTTGTTAATCATAGCCAAGTGAAGGATAAAACATAAACTGCTCTTTTTCCTCCCATAACTGTACATTCAGACCTAAGGGAATGTTAACGTTCTGCAGAACCTTCTGTTAAACACACTTCCAACTTTCAGAAAGATGATCTAAATGCACATCTGTCCAGCTAATGCTGCTCCTTTCCCCGAACTCCATTAAAAGAGCATCAAAGGGTTTCACTGTGCTTCACTTGCTTTCCTTTTAAAACATAAACCCACAAGGATGCTAAGATCAGAGGGGAAAAAATGCAAGAATAGGAAGCAGGGAGAAAACAGGGAGTGGGGAGGGGGAGTGGGCATCCTTTAGACCTGCCAGGCAGTTCCTTAGTTCACTGACTTCACTGACAAGAGCAACCCAGGGGTTCCCAGCTTCTCACTGGAGTTTTGCACTGAATCAGTCAACCAATCAATCAAACAAACAAATAAATGTTGTTTGAGGGGCAGTGAGATGTGTCTATTGTCAAGGATGATGTCCTGAGCTTGATTCAACATTACCCACATGATGGAAAGATAGAACTGATTTACATAGCAGATTTTAACACTTAAACCTATTTAATCTTGGGGCCAGTGAGATTGCCAAGTACAAATGCCCTGAGTTTGAGTCCCAGGACCCAAATGGTAGAAGGAAAAGAAATCAACTCTATAAACTGTCTTTTTCTAACTTCCATGTGTATGACTCTCTCTCTCTCTCTCTCTCTCTCTCTCTCTCTCTCTCTCTCACACACACACACACACACACACACACACACACACACACACACAATTTGAACAACAAATACACATGAACTGATTTTGAAAATGAAAAGCGACTGGACACATAGAAGCTGAACCTAAGTGGGCTGGAGAAAGGACAGGAACCAATCAGAACCTGGCACCTTTGGGAATGAGTTGGTCCATAAGTAAGACTGTTTGTAAGATGATTAAGAACAATAGAGTCCTCACACCTACAAAAGAGTGAATCATGTAGGATTCCATTCATATAAACTACAGAAAACATGAAGTAATCTGTAGATCTGGGTTTGTTTGGAGTGAAGGAGGGAACGAACTCTGGAGAGGCCTAAGGGGAGCTGTGTATGTCCTTGGTGGTAGTGATGGTTTGATAGGCTTATATCAAAACCCACAAACTGAATAGTTTAGCTAGGAGCAGTTTGTCATCTGTCGGTTTTACCTTGACAAAGCTGTCATTTAAGAGTCGTTAAAGCAGAGACTCAGCGATAGTCAAGCTGTCAGGAACAAATGACCACTGAGCTCATAGCCTTCAGTGGGTCAATCTTAGCATCACTCTGAGGCTCAGAAAACATCAAGGAGGAGGGAACGGGAAGAACACAGGAGCAAGACAGGATAAGAACCTTAAGATGCTGTCTTTGGGCAGGACAAGGTGTTACTCTCATGATCCCACAGCAGCTGTGATTGCCTGCATCCGATCTGTAGACTGAGTCTGTAAGCACTCAGTCACAGATATGGCAGGGGCTCGTGAGGCCCTGTCCAGGAGAGCTATTGACTATCCAGAACTGTGTTGGGAAGAGGAAGTCATTGTCTTCAATGATGTGGCCACTGATGAGTAACTCATGCCTCCTGTCACATTTCCACACCCATGCCCACACAGGCAGCCCTGGTTAAATCCAGTGGGTCACAAAGCAAAACCATATAAGACATGAAAGTGTGGTGGGAACGTGGAGGGGAGGGGCTTGTGAGAGAGCATAAGAGATGATGGGGAATGCGTGTGACCAGAACCTATTAGATACACATATGAAAATGCCAAAGAATAAATTAACACAAGAAAGCTATATATTATATATAAAATGCTGATGTGGTGTGGCAGTGGGGGCTGCCTAAATAGCTTGAGTAGGTAAGAATGATTGCTGTGAAGGCAAGTGGACCTAAGTTCAAATTCCCAGTAGGCATGTGAAAAGCTAGGCATGGAAAAGTATGGCCCATTACTGGGAGTCAGAGACAAGTAAGTCCTAGGAACTCTCTGGTCAACCAGCCTAGCTGACACAGGTTCTGTGAGAGACCTGTCCAAAAAATAATGGAGGAAGGTTCCTGATGCCTCCCCTGGCCTTCATAAATATATGTGTGGGGACATGCACACATACACACACACACACACACACACACACACACACAAAATGCATGCTGCTAATTGGTTCTGCAATTTTAGAGAACAGTATAATAATAATTTAACATATAGTAGAAAAATAAAAATGAAATAATCAGGAGAAATGAATGATTAGGTTCCCAGAACAACTCTTACCAAACTACCAGGAATCTTATTCTGTGAAAACTGGAAAATGGCTTTGTACTGGAGGTGGCTGGGTAACATGAAAAGAGAGTCTTGAAGGCAGAAAACCTTTTGTGAAGAATTCCAGCTTCTCCCCACTCCTAGTGCAGGCTGGTCTCTGTCCCCATAAGCTCATATATTTGATCTGTGGTCCCCGGTTAGTGGAACTGTTTGAAAGGATTAAGAGATATGGCACTAGTAGAGGAGGTGTGTCCCAAGGGGCAGGCTTTGAGGTTCTAAAAGACTCACATCATTTCCAATGTCTTTTTCTCTCTGCCTTGTGCTTATGAATTGATATGAGCTCTCAGCTCCTGCTCCAGCTCCGTGCTTGCCTGCTGCCACGCTCCCAGCATGATGGTCAGGGCCTCCTCCACCCAATATCCCTGTAAAGATATAAACCAATGATCTCTGTAGCCTGTAAGCTTTATCGTGTGCTCAGATGATGTTCCAATCCATTCAAGAGACACCCATTCTAAAAATGTAAGATTATTAAAAACCTGCAGATTTCTCATAAGAAGGACAACAAACAAACCAATGCATAGGGGAAGAGAGAGAGAAAATTATGCAAAGAGAAAAAAAAAAAACCTTGAAAAACAAACAAAAGCTGATGTGAGTTAGACACAACCACAGGAGCATACTTCTGTAGTTCTCGACTCTCAGAGGGCTGAGGCAGGAGGGGTACTTCAAGATGAAGATTAGCCTGAGCAACCATAGAGAGACCCTATCTCCATCTTTTAAGTTAAAAAACACTATGAATATGTACTAAGTAGGTAAGAATCTCAGTATGTAACACAATACGTTATGCTAAAAAGACAGTAAAACAGTAATAAAATACTATGATTTTCAGCAGATGTAATATTCAAGCAATAAAATATATTAAAATGTCAGAGAAAGGAGAACAATTAATGCGCTGAGAGATGATGGTTAAGTAAACCTCCCAGAAAGTAGAGATAAGAATAAAGACTTGAAAACTAGACTAGATACGAGGATTAGAGATGAGGCTGGAGTGAATGGCTCAGTTGATAAAGTACTTGCCTTGTAAGCACAAGGACCTGAGTTCAATTCCCAGAGCTCACATAAAAAAGCCTAGCAAGGTGGCCATGTTTGTGATTCCAGCACAGTAGTCACATGGCATTCCAGACAGAAAACAATAATCAGATGGAAAGAACTAGACATTTGAATGGAGCCTGACTTCTTCATGGCAGTGTTGGAAGCTAGAATGACATGGAGCCATGCTTGCCGAGTCAGGAAGCAGTACCCACTCTAACCTAGAATTATATACCCAGATGTACTATCAAGCAAATGTCAGAATGAAGATATTGCCACCCGGGAAAATTTCCATAGAGATTTCTACTACTCACACAGCTTGTCCCAAGTGGGAAACGAGATCCAGGACAGGAGAGAAGTGGAGGGAATGGATGCTGTAGAGAAGGAAGGGAAAGCTGGGGACAGCACCAAATAACCACAGTCCAGACTGATGCAGACTGCAGAGCTCTGGGGATGCCGCTGTGAGGTAGAAACACATATCTGAATCTAAGGGCAGATTTAAATAAGTACTGGCAAGTTTGTAATACAAGTAATGGTACTCCTGGATGAATCTTCAGTGAAGATAATCAAGCTTAAAGTTTAAGCTCTTTTATTTCCATGTGCTTGGTTAGAAGATCTTTTATAATTATATCTCTCTCCTCTCTGACACACACACACACACACACATGTGTATGTGTGTGTGTATGTGTGTGTGTGTGTATTACTGGAAATTGAACTAGATCCCTACTTAAGCCGGGCAAGCATGCTGCCTCTGAGCTACAGCCTCAGCTGTTTTTCATTTTCTGAGACAAGATGTACTAGGCTGTCCAGGCAGCTCTTGAATAAGCAATCCTACTGCCTCAGTCTCCTGAGTATCTGGAATTCAGGCCTATGACAACAGGCCCAGCATATATTTCTTCTTTTAACCAGCCCACCCAACAGAAATTATACACCACCCTACTGATGCTTAGAAAACAAAGAAAATGAGAAAGAGAAGACAGTTTTCTAAGGAAAGAAGATGAGTAAGTGGACAGAAAGAGTGCTTAGTAGTTTATTCGGTCTGAGTATATTTGTGTATCATAATAACAATACCAATTATTGATCTAAAAAAAATTAAAGTGTGACCACATTACAAGGATTAGCAGATGAGAAAGGCATGCATATATGCCAGTTGGAGATTGGAGCAGAACAAACAATTTAAGTTTCTCTGGGCAGAGGCACGTTCTTTCCTTATTTCCTTCCTCTTCTTCCTCCAGCTCTTCCCTCCTCCTCCAACCTTAAAAATGGAAAGTCTTCAGGCTGTGGGATTTGAGTGCAGGTGACTGCTCCACCCGACTTCCTTCTGCACAAGAGGCGGGAATTCCCACTGAAGCCTGTCCCTGACCGAAGACCCAATCCGCCCAGGCACATCCTGTGACCTGGAGGGGCACTGGCACTGACAGGCAACTGGAAAACCTGCCCTGGCATGAGCTGACTTGCATGTTGGGTGTGCGGAACCTGTGAAGGAGGTGCCCTGAGCCAACAGCTTTATGGTGTCGTCATCTCTGCTCTGCCATAGGAAACCCCAGAGAAAGGTGTTTAAAGAAGGAATGTAACTAAAGACTATGAGACGAACATGTGAATGAGGTCTGGGAATACAAGGCTGCAAAGGCCTAGTCCTCCTTCCCCACTGATACAGAGATACAGATGCTGAGAGACCACACACAGGTCCTTGGGTTTATAAGACAGTCATGGTGTGGGTGGAGGTGAGAAGAGTCAGGGAGACTGGAGTCACTGCTTACCACAAACATAGGGGACCCAGGAGTGAGCGCTTGTTTGTTTATCCTTAGACATATTCTCTTAACAGCTTCATTATGCTATCATTAACATTAAAATATGCCAATTTAGAGACCAGAGAGATGGCTCAATTGGGTAAAAAGCACCTGCTGACAAGCCTGAAGACCTGAGTCTTATATGGTACAAGGTGAGAAGGGAATCCACATGTGATATAATGTTAAATATATCATCAAGTCTTTTTAGAAACCTGCACATTGAAAATGCACAACTTGATAATTTGGCAGAAGTATGTACAAGAAAACCAAACGACGGGACCAAGATGCTGAGCACATCCGTAATTCTCCTGCTCCATGGTGGATCCTTGGTCTCCGCTCTGTCATCACTCCCTTTACCAAGCGTTGGTGCCTGCTGTCCCCATGGACTTGTTCACACTTTCTAGAATTCAGTGTAAGTGGAACATACAGTATTCTCTTTCTGCCTGACATTTTTATCATCACACAATGAGACACAAACATACTGCCCTGTGTGTTCCTTCTTTATGTTTTATTTTTGTTTGGTTTTGATTTTGGTTTTCAAGACATGGTTTCTTTGTGTAGCCTTGACTGTCCAGAAATAGCTCCGTCTATCAGGCTGGCCTTGAATTCACGAAGATCAGCCCACCGCTGCCTCCTGAATGTTGGGATTAAAGACATGTGCCATAATTCATTCCTTTTCATTGCTGAGTAGTTGTGCTGAGTTATGGCTTAGCCATTGCTTATCTAAGCACTTGTTGAAGACTTAAAAGTTATTTCCATCTTTAGCAATGACAAAACATATTGCTATGAACATCCCCATAAAGATGTTTACATAAAGATATTCTTTCCTTTCTTTCAGGAAAATAAAGACCTAGGAATGAAAGGGTGAAAGAGCGTCATGTTAGATATATGTTTACCTTTTTAAAAAACTATGACTTGCTTCCCAAAGTAATTGTATCACTTTATATTCCAACCAAAAGCATATGCAAACTCATCTTCCTCCGTCTTTTTAATTTTGAGTACACTAATAATTGTGTGATTATTCCTAGAGCCTTGAGTTACATTTACATTCTCTTTAGCATTCAAAACTTTGTCAAGCTTAGAGGAAATACTCAGAGGATTGGTCTCTGTCATGGTAAGTGGAATTTGTTACAGTTCCACTAGGCTAATTTGTGCAAAGCCAATACAGAGCGAGGCGTGGTTCAGAGACAAAGCAAAAAAAAAAAAAAAAAAAAAAAAAAAAATTGATTAGGGTAGAATGAGCCTCCAGTTTTAACTCTAACCTTGTAAAATATTACCTAACTGTCCATGGCCAAGTCACCAACCCTCCCAGGAGTTCAGTTTCCTGTCTAGATAATAGAAACTAAAGGATTATTAATTGGTCAAAAGTATGTTGATAAGTGATATTTCCACACGAACAGCAAGTTTCAAAGTACTTTAAGGTTACATGAGAAAATAAACTTAAATATCAAATCTTTCTTATTTTCACCAAAAAAAAAAAAAAAAACCCGCACATTTTGTCTTATTGTTTACAACTGTCTTACAAAGAAGACAAAGCCGCCTCTATTCAGGATGACAGAAACACTCTTCTGTCCCCGTCCAAAGGTTCCTCTTTCTAGAATAAGGAACAAAAGAACTAGCTTCTATCGGGGCCACGTGTGAGTTTTGCCCCAAAACTTCTTTGGGGAGGGGTGATTAAATAGCTGGATATTTTTGAGACAGGAGTAGGGTCTTGTTACAGAGCACAGGCTAGCCTCAACACTAGAGATTCTCCTACCTCAGTCTCTCAGGTATTATAATTTCAGGCACACACCACCCTACCCAATATGCATTACAGTTTTGCAATAATCTCACTTATCCTTGACCAATGTATAACAATAATTACCCAACCAGGCCTTGCTTCAAGAGAATGTCGAGAAAGAACAATATAGCTCACTGTAAAAGTCAACTCTGTTCCATTAAAGTGTGGCTGAAACCCAGTACTTGACAAGAAGAAAGGCTACCCCATCACACCCCATTTCATAAGGGCCTTAGCAAACTGAACCTGACCTAAGAAGAACAATCAACTTCATGAGGATCAAACATAAAAGTTCTGTGAGGGCCAGTTAAGAGACTCGGGGGGGGGGGGGTATAAAGAAACACCACAGGATTCTAAGGGTTCCTTAGAAGTACTAAGCCTTCCGTGCATCTGTAAGGAAACGCCTAAGATAAATAGATGGGAGTTAAGGACCCACAGATATTGATTGTATCAGAAGAAAGAGCATCCTTGTATCAGATCTGTGCAGTTTCTCAGTGGGCTGTATGATGTTTCCAGCTGTTTTAGGCAACCCCATGTTCACAGGAATAGAGTAAAGATGACATATTCTTCTGGGGAGGTAGGATTAGAGAAACAACTCCAAATTTCCAAAAAGAAGCAAACATGGGAACTGCCATAGTTTAATTTCTGTTGTTTTGTGATAAAATAACCTGACAAAAAGCACCTTAGAAGAAGGTTTTTACTTGGATTAATAAAATCCAGGTTTACAGTCCCTCACTGCAGGTAAGTCAAGTCAGAGACTTTGACCAGCTGTTCACATTGCCTGCAGTCAAGAACAGAGAGAAATCAATGCACACATGTTCACTTGCTTGTTTGTGCCCAGTTCCATCTTTCCACTCTTACACTATTCAGAATCCCCTGACTAGGGAATGGCACCACCCCCAGTGGGATAGGTCCTCCAACATCAATTAACTTAAGATAGTCAACCACAGGACATCCTGATGGAGACAGCCCCTCACCACTTTTTCCAGGTGATTCTAGGGTGTGTCTGGTTGACAACTAATTCTAACCACCAAAGGTACATACTCGAAATTTTCTTGAGTCTTTATTTAATGAAACTGAATGTAGGTTGGGTGGTACCAGATTGTATAGGCAAACTATAGTAGCAATCTCCTGTCTCAAAACGCTAGGCAGCCAGTCAGCCAACCAAAGAGAGTGACAATCTCTTTTAGTTTTGGTGATGAGTTCCTGTGAGACTCTATAGTTACTGTGTCTATAGGGCTTTTAGCTTTTGAACTTGCACTTGTAAGCAATTAGAAATTCCTAGGAATGAAGCAAAGATATAAATGCAACATGAGAGATTCCATCTGTGACAAACATGACAGATGAGCACCATCCGTGACTCATCCCCCAGGAGCACGGTGAGGAAACAGTGTGTGAGGGAAATTGATGATGAGACTAATGGTAGAGGCAGGGGGATGGAAGAAATGGATGGGCAGAAGGAAGTAGGGACTGATGTGAGGTCACCTGGATGTGCAGGAGAGTAGAAGGGGATTCTGTGATGACTGGAGTCTGTATCAGAAAAATGGAGAAGTCTAGAAGAAGCAGATGATCTCTCTGGACAATTTGAGTCACTGCAGAGGGTAAGCTTCACGAATACAGAAGCATTACCCAGATTTCCCCACCATTCAGTTCTGCTTTGCCTTCAGCCTGTGGGAATTTCTAAATAACTGAACTAGTGGGTTTTGCAGTATGGAAAGAAAGAATTCGTAGAAACAATGTAGAGAGAGGGGAAGTGACATTCACATCCCTCTAAGAAAGGAAACGAAAGCTTCTAAACCCCTGGTTCCTGATTTCCTCAAAGGCTGCCTAAGAGACAACAGGCTAGATTTCTTTCATTTGTTTCTTTAAGATTTATTTTATTTATATGAGTTCAGTGTTGGTGTCTTCAGACACACCAGAAGAGGGCATCAGATCCCATTACAGATGGTTGTGAGCCACCATGTGGTTGCTGGGAATTGAACTCAGGACCTCTGGAAGAGCAGTCAGTGCTCTTAACCACTGAGCCATCCTTCCAGCCTGGCTAGATTTCAATGCCAAACTTCCAGGATTTCAAGTCATACCTAATTAAATCCCAAGTAAATTGAAGATTTAAACATAAAGCACTAAATTATAAACTACCAAGAGCTATCAAAGGACAAATTTTAGGTAATCCTGGGGATAAATTTTTTCCTATCAGTTTCTAAAAGTAGAATCTAAAGTTGAAAGGTCTTTCCACCAAGGATTTTGGTACCCCATGGCAAGTTGCCCACCTCCTGTACCTCCCTCAAGCCCTGCTGATGCTACATTGCTTCTTACTCCCATGGCTTCTTCACTGGCTCGCTCCCAGCTTTTCTAACACACATGATCTTCCAGCTTCTGGGTGCTGCGTGGGTTATTAATGTTAGCTAGGATGTGACTTTCCCTATGTCTCTTCCTTCCCTGCCAAGACATTATGCTGATTTTTCCGGGTGGGGATTCAGAGGATCAAGGTCTCCCCACACATATCTTCTTAGCACCCCAGACTTTCCCTTCCTTAATGATCACCTGCTATAGACTGAAAAGGGTTTGGGCCAACCCATCCAAAATTCACATGTTGGATCCGAATCCCAAATGTAATGATTTTGGGAGATGAGGCACTAGGTAAAGATGATGTCTTTTTTGAGGGCACTACCTGGTAACCTTATAAAGAAAAGCTCATCTCCTAGAGAGTTCCTTTGCCCCTTCCATCACATGAGTTTTCAAGAAAAGTGTGATCTATGAACCAGAGAGTGGACTCTTACTGGAACTAGCCCACACCTTTCTCTGAGGAAATAGAATTTCCATGGTTTATAAACCATCAAGTTCATGGTGTTTTGCTATAGCGCGCTAACAGACTAAGACAACACCACATTGATGGCAAGAAGGTGGGGCTCCTCTGCTGACAGATGCTCGTGAGGTTACAAACCTTGTCTGTCTTACACTCAGCCCTTGGCTCTCACTGTGTTCACTATGTCCAAAGACCCCACCTTCTGTGGATGAGTGTGCGTATCAGTGAATGAACGCAGAGATAACTTAGTAATCACACCTCGGCCTGTTACGTCTACTGTAGACAAGTAGACTCCTTTTGAGTGTAGCCTGACTGATACTGATTGATTGTGGTTGATTTTTGCCTAGCCACCTTTGACATTTCTTACTTACAGAAAACCATGCTTTCCCTCCTGTTTGAGGGAGGGACCTGGACAATGAGTAAAGAAGTCTGAGTTCCATCCTTCTTAGAAGGGGGAACAATGTACTCAAGGGAGGAAATACGGAGACAAAAAGTAGAGCAGAGACTGAAGGAAAGGCCATTCAGAGACTACCTCACCTGGGGATCCATCCCATACAGAGTCACCAAACCCAGACACTATTGCAGATACCAAGAAGTGCATGCTGACAGGATCCTGATAGAGCTGTCTCCTGAGAGGCTCTGCCAGAGTCTGACAAACACAGAGGCGGATCCTCTAGACCAACCACTGGACTGAGCACAGGTCCCCAAT
Organism: Micromys minutus; assembly: GCF_963924665.1. Classification (NCBI taxonomy): domain Eukaryota; kingdom Metazoa; phylum Chordata; class Mammalia; order Rodentia; family Muridae; genus Micromys; species Micromys minutus. Next base: position 36,036,479 of record NC_137952.1, on the reverse strand, counting down.
GGAAGAGTTAGAGGGAGGACTAAAGGAGCTGAAGAGGTTTGCAACCCATAGAAAGAGCAACAATATCAACCAACCCTCCTCCAGAGCTCCCAGGGAATAAACCACCAACCAAAGGGTACACATGGAGGGACCCATGGCTATAGACACAGAAATAGTGGAGGATGGTCATGTCAGACATCAGTGGAAGGAGAGGTTTTTGGTCCTAGGAAGGTTCAATGTCCCAGTGTAAGGAAATGCCAGGGCTGGGAGGTGGGAGTGGGTGGGTGGGGGAGCAGCACCCTCATAGAAGCAGGGGGAGGGAGGATGCTATTTGGGGGTTCCAGAGGGGAAACCAGGAAAGGGGAGAATACTTGAAATGTAAATAAATAAAATATCCAAAACCACAGTTCTGTTATTTAATTAATAATTCTTCTTTAAAGTACAAATGGCATTGGCTTTTGCATAACTAAAACATTATACATAGGTAAGTATGCATATCTCTTTCCCTGGAGAACAAAGGAATGAATTACTTAAAAAGAAGAAGAACAAGAAGTCTGAGCTCCATGGGTAGAAGGAAAATGGACTCAATAAAAAGAATAAACTGTACCAAGGAGTGAAGCTGGGAAAATGTGGCATCTACCGTGGATGGAAGGTGACCAACACTAACTTGAACATTTACAAACACTGTCTAACGTGAGGCTTCCAAAACCCTATGAGGAATAACTTCAGCTTTGCAAGTGAAGCAACCCAGGCTCTGAAGAGTGAGCAGCTTACCATTACCTCACAACAGGAAACACAAATGCATGTATTATGCCTTTGCCCACACTGTTTCCTCAGCCTGGAATAGCCATTCTATGCAAATCTAAGTTCCCAGGCTAATAGCAGCTCAAGGTGTCCTCCCTGTAGGCTTGCCTGAGCTCCCTCCCACTTCCTGCACTCCCCATCTCCAACTTCCGGTTTTGTTCCAGTTGTCTATTCTTGCTTTCGCTCATCTTCCCTTGTTTCTGGGTCTAAAGAAACTTAAGCACAGCGGGGGTTCTTGACTGATTCACTCCCCACAGCTTCCCTCCAGTACTCCATTGTTGACCGAGCCAAGAAGCAAGCCGGCTACCAAGCTGACTCATGCCGATCTGCACAGCGCTCCTGAGGAACACCTGCCCTGGGCTCATCCTGCTCCACTCTGGAGTCCAAGCTCTGTGGCTGTCTTTCAAGAGAGCCACAGTACCCTTGAGGAACTCTGTGTGTGATGAAATGTGTCCTAGGAAAGGAAGCAAAGAGGAGAAAGTTAAATATTCTTCTTCCCTTGGATATTTGTTTTCTTATCAAAACACTTTAAAACTTGTCTAGACTCTCAGTCTCGGAAGCATAAATTTCTGTTCCTTAAGGGTTATAAAGGACCCTGAAGGTCTTTCATGTACAGCAGGCTTTCTTGAAAGCAAGACTGAGGAATCAATCATCCTTTCACAGTCATGGAAGAAAAGTCAGTCCCTTCTAACCTGTCAGTAAATGGACATATGCTAATAAAGGGTTTATTTCTGCTGAGTTTGGGAGCCAAAATATTAAGTTTGCCATTGAAATCATGAAGGAAAAAAACAGGGAGAGCCTGGCACTCACCTGTGACTCAGCTGTAGCTGAGACTATATAAGATTTACAGGAGAAAGGTAAGGAGTGGGTCCTGCAAAGGACACCATGCCACCGGACATAGCATTTCAGGAACACAGGGAGCCATAGCAGAACAGGGTCATGTTCAGGATCATCATGCAGTCCAGAATGAACATGACTAGACTACTCCAGGTAGTTAACCAGTCCAATCTCCCACCTCATAAATCAGAGAAGAGTGAGAATTGTATAAGACTGGATGGTGGCGAAGATCAAAATCAGATGAAGATCTGCCTGTCTGGCCTAAGTGTTTGCCTCACCTGGTCTTCCCACCCTGCGTAGCAGCTGCTTCAGTTGGAAACCTATCACCTTCAGTCAACAGTTCACATTAAAAAGCAGGAAAGAGCTGGTTCTGTTGGTACATACTAGTAGGGTTTGCTGAGGGAGGTAGAGTCAGAAAAATCACAAGTTCAAGGCCAGCCTGGCTACACATTTTGCGGGGCGGTAATGACACACCCCTTTAATCCTAGCACTAGAGGGGCAAAGCCAGGAAAATCTCTCAGTTTGAGGTCATCCTGTTCTACAATCAGGACAGTCAAGGCTACAGAGAGACGCTGTCTCGAACAAACAAACGGAAGAAGAAATAGAAGAGGAAGACAACGATAGAGAACCACACACTGGGCATAGGCCTGTTGGTGTGCATTAAAATTACCCTTCCCATCATATTAGATTCTTGTATATCTTTTTATTTAAAATACCTTGCGATCTGGAGAAATAGCTCAGTGGGCAAAGTACTTGTCACTCAAGCATAAAGACCGGAACCCACATAATCTTGAATAAGATAGCACATATACTTAATCCCAGCTCTCTGAGTACAAGACGAGAGGACACGGGGAACACCGGAAGCTCCCAGGCCAGCCAGCCTGGAGAGCACAGTGACAAAACAAGAAAAGAAGCCCTATCTTAGTCTAGGTGAGAGGTGAGGCCTGACCTGCTGTTGTTCTTTGGTCTTTTACAGTCATGCAGTATTTGCATATGTATGCATACACACACACACACACACAAATGCACTATACAGACATAAAAACACTTAAATACTTGAAAAACTATAAAGCTCTACTTATGTGTTAGTTTATTTTATTAGTCTGACATTTTAACTGAACATTACCAACTTCATCATCTTCCATTTTGCTCTCACAAGCAACTTATCTTTAAATCTGAAATCCAAATTCAGCCCCACCATAAGCATCTGATTAGGATGTTGGCTGGTCTTACTGGAAAATCCTTCTCCCATCTGTCAGAGAGCATGAGAAGCATGCTAATGAAGATGAGGTCACAGTCAACTGTGTTAGAGAGGACTTCGAGAGAGTATATGTCATCCTGGTTTGTGGTAAAGAAGGGAAGGAGAGTCACGCACAGCCTTAGTCAGAATAGGTCTGGTTTCACCACAGAAACAAACTGAAATCTCAGTGATTTGCCAAAACTTAAGGTGCATTTCCCATGACCGCCAAGTCTAACACAGGTGCTCTAGCCTCACGCCTTTACCACAGCAGCACCTGGTCACATGACCTCTGTGGTTGCTGCATCAAGGGAAGTTGAGTGTGACGAACTAGCTGGCCCTGGTTGCATCATCAAAACTCAATCAACTTCCTGCTCACAGGCTGTTGGCCAGAATGTGCCATGTGTCCTCAGTCTAACTGCAAAGGAGACCAGGAAGACAGACATTATTCCAACAGGCAATCCCATACATGAACAGATGGATATTTGGTGAACAGTTAGTTACCTGCCATACAATGATTCCAGGAAAGCAGACATCAAAAGATTTCAGAGTATTCCAATTACCTAAACAAGAATTTGCATAGGTCTTAAAGACAGAAAGTCTAATAGAAATTACATAAAAATAAACAGTAGCAGTAATTAGCTCTAGTTATTACATTTCCTGTGGACTTTATTTTAACATATTTCTCCAACACAGCAATATTTAATAATAAGCATTTTAAACATGCTAATTTTTTTAATCCAGAAACAAGTTCAAACCAGAGGTAACTATGACTCCAATGGAGGAATAAAGAAGACTCAAAAGGAAAAAAAAAAAATTAAGAAATGCACTTTTGGCCAGAAGATTGCAATTACCCTGGAAGAAGAAAAGTAAAAGAAGATAAGTCCAGACACCAGGGTTGCCACACAGGAAGCCTACTGATGAGTTCATTTCGGAAGGGCATCCAGGAAAGAAGTAAGGAAGAGGAAAAGCCTCTGTTACTCAGCATCTCAAGAGGTGAGAGAAAGGGAACTCAGAAACAGAAAGCATTCATAAGGGAAGGAATGAGCTAAAGAAGAGAGAAGAGGTCACAGCTAGCCAGCCACCCCGTGATGCTATGACTGGACTTCATCTGTGTGTGTTCTTCCTCATGCTCACCTTTGAATCTCCTGTCATCTCCAAGCCACAGCTGTCCCTCTGCTCCTGGGCCCCTGGAATATCTCAGTCAAACATACCTGAGTTCAGGTAGAAAGGCTGCTTTTGATACACTTAGAGATAACGTTCTCCTCTGTGTGCTGTTTTGCAACCTAGAGTAGTTCTCAGACTCAGAGCTGTTACCGTGAAATGGACGAAGCTAGCTGGGGATGCAGCTCAGTGGTGAGGTGCTCTGCTAGGATCTCCTGGTTCAATCTCTGGCAGCACAAAAACAAAAGTGCAAAACTGATCAAGTTGTGAAGAGGCAGAGCTTGGGCATCTTCACACTAACCCTCCAAGACTTCATGAGAGCTGTAGGAGGCTCTGTTGGTCTGGCTTCTGCTTTCCTCCCAGTTCTCCATTCTCAGCTCACCGGCTCATCTCCCTTCACCACTAGCTCTGAACTCTAGCCTTCATGCTTTTCTTTACTTGGCCCTCATAGCATCTGCTTGGTCCAGAATGTCCCCTTTTCTCTCTACATTGAATGACCCTCTCCCAGTCCAAGACTGACAAGTGCCTGTTTCATACCTTTATTCTACTTAGCCTCAAGGGTAATTATCTACATGGGGTCAGGGGTCTTTACTGGCTTTATTGTCAGCTTTCAGGAGATCAGAGACCATAGCTGCTTGTGCTCTGTTGATATAAATGACAGGGGAAAAAAAAGCTCAGGAGCATCATAGATTTCCTTCATTCTTTGTAAAATCTTTGTGCGTGTATGTGTGAGAGAGAGAGACAGAGACAGAGAGAGACAGAGAGACTATATTAAGACACAGAGACAGCCTTGTGGCTGAGTATAGACTTGCGTCTTAATCCCATTTCCGCAACCTGCTAACCTTGCAACCTCAGGCTGGTTACTTCACTTTGCTAGAACTTTACTTCCTCTTCTGTAACATGTGACGGGATGACCTACCTCTCTGGTCTGATGAGAGGATTAAACTGAGATAACACGTTGTAAAACCTGGATGCTGGCAGGGTGTTATGGACATCCTTTCCTCCTGCCTAACTGTCATGGAATTAAAACTAAGTAGGGCATGAATCCACATAATGCATAGCCCCTGTGTGCCTTGAATTCATTTCTGCATCCCCGCTAACACGTGACATGGTGTAAATGTCCTGTAAATAGTCATTATGCTCTACTGTTTCCAGTCTGATGGCAAGAAAGTTTTCCTAAGTTCGATACAGATACTTCTCCCCCATCCCCAGGTTATTTCTGCCTACAGTTGGTTCAGTCTAGGAATGCAGAACCCAGGACACAAAGAGCCAAAGTTTCCACCAGAAAATTCAGAGTTGTGCTTCTCTCTGCGTTCAAGTGATTTCTTTCACATCTGGGTATCAAGTGCTAATTTTAAGGTTGATCCTGAAGACATTTACAAATGTTTCCCACCGTCATGGTACACTGGCGAGCCATGCCAGAGCTTGCGGATAGTTAGTCTAGCTATCCCAGTTGCTCCAGATTCCATGGGTCTATTTTCTGATACTAGAATTACAAGCAGGCTGACATGGCCACCCAGAATTTATATGGGTTGTGGAGTTCTGAACTCCGGTCCTCTTGTTCCTCTGGAAGTTACTCTAACTTCTGAGCCATCTCCCCAGGCCATCTTTTGGTTTTATAAAATCCTAGAATCACTCAGGGTTTCTAAGGTGGTAAAGACCTTAAAGTCGATGCATTTCAGAAGACTTGCCAGTGACCGTGAGAAAGCATTCTAGGATTCAACTGTAAATGAGATCTGACCGCAAATCAGAATCTGAGTTTCAAGTTCAGGCTGTGTCTGCGTCTAGGTTTCTGTGACCTTCACTTGGTATTTCTTCCTTCCAAAGTCTTCAGCCACATAAGGACACCGGAATGGCACATGAGTATGTGCATCAGGAGACTCAAGTGAGAGCATTCTGTTAACCTCAAGGAACTGTCACACAAAAAGCATCACCGGGATTCTTAGGACCCTTAGAACAAGTGTGGCCGCGCATGGCTGGGACTATAATCCAGCTCTCAGGAGTTTGAGAGCAGACTCCGATGCATAGTGAGACCCTGTCAAGAACAAAAGACAGGGAGAAGGATGAGGTGGATGAAGGGAAGTAGAGAGAGAGAGAAAGAGACAGACAGGCAGAGCCTTTGGAGCCATGACATCTGGGCTTACAAAGCAAATCCACTCACCTACCAACACACACCATTTCATCTTGCATGCTTAATTTTGTGGCTCCTGAGAAGGAAGTATTAATGTAAGGCAAAGCCTTACATTACAGAATAAGTACCATATAAAATATACAATATTTATTTCTGAATTGTTTAGGGAGCACTGGGCCAAACACATCCAGCCCAGTAAAACCCTGCCCAATGCTGTCCTCTCTCCCTTCCCTAAAAGGATTGGTTTAAATGCTCCAGAGCTCTCCCTCTCTGAACCTCCTGCCCTGTCTTTCCCCCCTCAAAACCACTTTCCAAGAAGGCCATGTGAAAGAGTGGGTTGAGAGAGACACTGACCCAAATTGGGTGTTTCTCAACCAAACTCTCATCTGGGGAATTCTCTACAACACAGGAATGAAGATGGAGCTGGGCTGGGTGTTGCTACAGATGGTGGAACTAAGGGTGCTTTCCCAGATTGCCAAAGACATGCTGTGCACTGTTCTCAGAAACCAAATGGCATCGGTGCTTCAGTAGTGGCCTTTGCTCAAAAATGGCTTCCCCGGTGAAGTTTTGAAAGCTCTGTTTTCCTAGGAACTCTCTTTTCTGCTGTGAACTAAGGCATCACAGTGATGACTCCACAGACTCCCAAGTGGCTGAGGCCATCATTAGTGTCATTATTTGTGTTTGGCTGTGTCTCCATAGCAGCCCTACATCCACAATGCAGGTTGCAATTGTTTCTTAGTGATTATCCTCACAAGATGTCCAAGAGGCAGAAGATGGCAAGGTTAACATTTCTGTGTTGCCTAGAGGTGACTAAGATAAGCAGGGATGTGGAGCTAACTGGCTGCCATCACTGCTGGTACATCCGTTTAGTGACATCCGCCCGAGCTTTGGCTCCAGTCTACCTCTGTGCTTGGACTTCCTTTACTCAGGATACCACTCATCTCTGAGTTTTGTTTATAAATACAACATGAGGAGGAACAGCTGAATTGAAATTGGAGAGTTTACATATGCAATAGAACCAATGAACATCTAAACAGCTCCACTCCATGGCTTAAACAGGCCAGAGGGGATGGACATCCAACTCACGTTAGCTGCTTTACTCCTAGCCTTATGTTTGTTTTGGTTTTTTTTGGTTTTTAGGTTTTTTTGTTGCTATTGTTTTAGGGGTTTTTTGTTTGTTTGTTTGCTTGTTTGTTTTGGGTTCTGGTGGGGTTTTGTTTGTTTGTTTGTTTGGTTAATTGGTTGGTTTGCTTTGCTTTTATCCCATGCTTCAGAGAATTGCTTTTCTCTCTTCACCTTTTTTTTTCCTTTCCTTGTCTACCACCCATTTCCTTTATTTAAAAGTTACATGTCTTAAATGCCAACTAGAAAAGCTGAAACACTGATTTCCTGAGAATCTGCTGTTCTACCTCATAGGCTGGCTGGGCATTTGAGAACTGAAACTGTCTTTAACAAAAGGACTGGGCACTGTGACTCCATGTAAGAATCCGTAAGAATCCATACCTTCCACTCCTCATCTGAGGCACTGCCCTGGCTGGGGCTTTGTGGGCAGCTATCCTTGCTCAGTTCTGAACTGTCCTGAGGGACACTGGACTTTGTCTTTAGGTAGTGGAGCAGGGTTACTTTACCGTAATATGGTTGAGGCTGAGAACTCACTCCTGACTCTGTCATCTCTGGAGGGAGTGTGTTCATATTATCAAAGGCACAGAGGACCCAGATCTATGCTCCATGTCACTTTTGCCTTCTCCACCTTTAACCATCAGGCTATTGTTTCATACTCAGACTTCTGACTTATTCAAGCAAATTTTCCCCTTCAAAGACCCCCATGTGCCTTAGCTACCAATTATCCTGCCCATCCATATTCAGTCCTGGGGCACAATAAACAAATTAGACCAAAACACAAAGGACAACTACGGAGCTCCTGCCCTGGCCAGGCTCTCATACTAATTTGAGGATTTCTCCCTTCCTCTTCCATTGGAGACCTTCCTGCCACTCTTCCCTTTTTGTAAGACTACATGTTTATAATCGCATGGAGCAAGCAAGAAATAGATGGATCAAGCCAACAGTCCGTGGAATCTTTGCAAGCAACATTATTACAAAGTGTTATACAAAATCTAGTCTTCTAGACAATATCAAGGAGAATGAAAATAAAAGGCAGAATTGTTTTCTGTAAATTCCCAGTGACACACTCATGGCCACACCTACCTGCTTAAGAGAGACTATAAAAGAGGAGAAGCCTGACTCAGACTTAAGTCTCCAGGGCAGAGAAGGAGTCAACTCATTGGCACTTGAGTCGGCAAAGGTATTGTCCTTATCACGTCTGAGGCTATGAAGATTGTCTTTTGTTTGCTCCTTGGCTGTCCTTTCTCAAGGCACCTTCTGTAAAGCTATAGTCTTCTCTTCTTCTTCTTATATTTTCTGATTTAGTACAGGGGCTGGGATGAGAGATTTCAGAAAAGAATTCTCTTTCTAGTGATAGGGAACTTAGGGAGCAGCTAAACAAGATTCATGTGAGGGAGTCTGTCAGCAAAGCTGACATTTTTTTGTGGAGCTCAGACATCACTACTGACAAGAATAAAAGAGACCAGCAGGTTCCTTTTCTGTGTCTCCCTTGCCTCTATATGAGGCAGATAACTCACTCGGGTGATTTTAATTTTTTTCTTATTCTAATCACCTTTTACTAAATGCATGATACAATAGATTGGACACACAGAATACCAAGGTAGAGAAAACTTCTAAAACAAAAGTACAAGCTAGTGGGAAAGATACAGGCATACAAAATAATGTAAGGGAGTGCGAAGGCAAATAGAGGAAATGCTGGGCATGTGATAAGTCACTCATTGTAATTTCTCAAGAAGAGCAAAGCAGGGTCATTGCCCTTGCAAGCATGGAGTTTGGAGGTGGACTGAGCTGACAGCCACTGGTGTTCTCTTGCAGAAATCAAGATGGCCAAAGTTCCTGACTTGTTTGAAGACCTAAAGAACTGTTATAGGTAAGAAACACAGTCTTCCTTTTTTGATTCAATGAGGGCCTCATGACTCCTTTGAATCCGACCAAGAGTTAATGTGACCAGCCAGGGGACAGGCTGGCATAGGCTATGGAAGTATACATTAACCCTGAAGTCCTGGAGGACAGAGAAGACCTAGAAAGACCAGGCATCCATTACACTAAAAGGATATTTTATTGGCAAAAAGAAATAGAAATTGTAGAGAAATATTTTTGAGGTATACTGAATCTACATAATTTTTTATCAACAACAACTTAGGCACTTTAAAGAGTCAGCAGTGGGTTTGAATGAGCTGTTTGAGAGAGAATTCATCCTCAAGAGGACCTGTTTCCAGTCAAGAGGAGGAAACAGGTCTCGGGCACATGAATTCATACTCACAGTCAAACTTTACCCTGATACAAAAGACAAAATAGCAGAGAGTTGAAATTCTAGAATATTCTTAACTAACATGGTGTTCTTGTTGTTTACTATTAATGTTAATGCTAACAAGGCTATGAAGTGTTAAATATTAAATTTTTAGAGCATACATGAAATCAGAGAATGACAAGGTTTACCTGTGATACAGCAAAAGCTTTCTTTTCTGTTCAAGAGCTTAAGTCTTCCCTGAAGTTCAGTTAAGGCTCTGATTCATTAGTCAAGCCTGGTTTTTATAAAGCACAAAGCTGTTCTAATAATTACTAATTTCAAATTAGTGACAAGTGAATCACTATGTGTGTAGTAGACATGAATGTACAGAAATCTTTAACTTTTCAAAGAGTATTGATTGTGGGGGGATGCTCGGTTACTGTAGAGCTCATTTTCATCCTAACAGGAAGCAAGTTCTCCTAAGGATGATTAGCTCTTAGATATCCACTAAAAGTCATTACTGTGTTAGAGTGTGTGAACTCATTGGTGCCTGGGCCTAAGTCGGTTTTTAGGAATGTTGTCTTTGTTGCCCAAAGCTAATGTGGGTCTCATTATATATATTTTTGACAGCGAAAATGAAGACTACAGTTCTGCCATTGACCATCTCTCTCTGAATCAGGTAAGTACGTGATTGGCATCCTTATAGATCTGGGTTCTCTTTTTCTTCCTTTTTTCTCACATTAGTTCCTCTACCAGAAAAGCACAATGAGTGCTGAGTAGTATACACTTGTGTTTTGCCCTCACTAGAGGTATAAATACATTTGTTCATTATAAATGAGACCACTTGCCTCTTCATACTAGTAGCTAACTGGCATTCTTTATGCTCTTTGGCTCTTCCATAACAGAGAACTGTCTGAACCCCTAAGAACTGGACCAGGCTCCTTCAAAATGTTAATTTTGTCCTCCCTAGCCAGTTACTTTAGTCCACTTCACCTGGGGTCTGTCTCCTAACAGAGCAGAGGCTAGAGATAACCAGATAGCCCAGAGAGCTCAGGTAGAGGAGGGTAGCCAAGAGAAAGTAAATATGTTTTACACACACACATACACACACACACACACACACACACACACACACACACATACACACACACACGCGCGCGCCAGGTTATATCATTTTTTGTATCTGTGATATGAGCTTTAAAAGCTTCTTCCAGAAGAAAAGCCTCACTAAAGGTATCCATGGGAGCTTAGAATCAAGAGATACCACCATGTGCAGATGCTCAAGTCCCATATATTAAATGACCTTCTATTTTTCTATTTTTATAAAGCATGTATACATTCTCGAATGACTTTAAACAATGCCTGCCACAGTACAGATGCTATGGAAATAATTCCTATGCTTATGAAGCAATTGTTAGATTGTTTAGAAGATTAAAAATGCACATGTTCAGTGTAGATGTCATTTCTTTCTAGAAAATAGTTTTAATCTTAAGGTTGGTTGAAATTGAGGATGCTGGCAGACAAAAGAGGGCCAAATGTATTTTCTAAAACATTTTCAACACTCTCAAGTAGATGTCAGACCTCTTAATGAAAGTATCTGACTTACCAGGATTGCATATTAGCCTCTTTCGCTAAAATGTTTTATTTTTGAGCCTAAAGGTGAGTGAAAATAACTTCCTCCCAAAAAAAATCACATGGTTTCAGGGAAATTCAAGCAAGGAAAAGGAAGGAAGGGAATGGGGAAAAAAGGTCCGTGGGAGAATAAGGGAGGGAAGGAGGGAGAGAGGGAGGGAGGGGGAGGGAGGGAGGAAGCACAATGGAGATTACTCTCACTAAGCCTGTAGGATTCAGATCCTACTGAAGAGTCTCATCTCAAGGGCATAGATAACCTCTCAGGTTCCACTTTTCCTCCTTACAGAAATCCTTTTATGATGTAAGCTATGGCTCACTTCATGAGAATTGCACAGATAAATGTGTATCTCTGAGAACCTCTGAAACGTCAAAGGTGTCCAACTTCACCTTCAAGGAGAGCCGGGCGATGGTGTCGGCAACATCAAACAAAGGGAAGGTTCTGAAGAAGAGACGGCTAAGTTTCAGTCAGGCCTTTGCTGACGATGACCTGGAGACCATAACCCATAATTTCGAAGGTAAGGGGTAAAACATGAGATAAAGTTTTTCAGTTTTAAGTAAGTGGTGAGAGTGGAGTGAAAAGAAAATAAAGCCTAGACCCAAAATAACAAACCAAACATTAGATCAGTGGCTACAGGAGAGAGGTCAGCAGTAGCCTGTTTCTAGAACACTTGCTCAGAGGCTCCTTTCTTGGCTGTGTTGCAGAGGTCATGTAAAGGTCTTCTGTTAGAGAGAAAGCAGTCATTGGTTCATGACCTCTACTAGCAGCTACCACTTTAGTCATGTTTCTTAATCTCTCTGGGCTTCAGTTCCCCATACTGTGAATAGAGATGACCAAGGCTTATACCTCACTGGGTTCCTGTAAAGATCAAATAATCCAATACGTCAAAACAGACTACAAGAATGCCTCGTGTGGCACCACCGTTGTTGCTATTCACATTGCCTTTGTAAACACTGCAACACTACTAATTTATCAATGCCTTCATTCTCTCTAAGCTCCAAACAACCTTCTATTCTCCTTTTACATATGAGGAAATGAGGCTCAGTCTCTGTGTGGGAAGCCCTCACAGCTAATTCAATCCACTCTATGAGAACCCTGGATTTTTCTTTTGTATCTTTGCTAGACATTCCTCCACAGGAAACACAGATCAAGTACTCAAGTTAAAATAAAACCTAGACAACTATGCCTCTCTACCTAGAAGATTTTAAAATAAAGTGTAAGAGAAAACGTTATGTCCACTTTGTCACCCAAATTTTAACCCTACCAATATTACAGAATATTTCCTTAAAGTCTTTTGTGCATCTGGGTGCACACAGGAGCAAACATGTCCAATGCCATTATGGTATGCTACACACAATCCCATATTCAGCTTTGTTCATTTAATACATTACAGACATTTTACAGAGCCCACTTTTTAGCATTGGAGTGACAGTGAATATCTATGCCAATTTCTGTCACCATTCACTTCCTTAGAGCGACATGCTAGAGGTGAAATTAGTCAGAACCTGGAGATTAGTGAAGCTACTTATTTATCTACTTTCCAAGTTAGACCTGTACCTTTGATCATATCTGTATGTATATGTGTGTATGTGGCATGTGTATTATTTATAGATAATGGTGACATATTATGATATGCAGTTTTTAGCATATTTATTTTTATCTTAGCATATACTCATCTGAAAAAATAGATTGAGAATACTGGTAGTTTTCCTTGTCACTTGGAAACTTATTAACAGGACCAAGCATGGTGGTTCATACCGTTAATCCCAGTGGGAGGCAGAGGTAGGGGAATCTTTGTGAGTTCAAGTCTATAGAGTGAATTCCAAGCTAGCCAGCGCTCCATAATGAAACCCTGTAGGAAAAGAGAAACAAAAATGCCCAAAAAAAGTTAGTTTCTCAAAAACTTTTTTTAAAAAGTAAAATAAAACTATTGCCTGATGGATTGATTTACAAAAGAAAGACCGATAATACAAACCCAGGTAGAACCAAGCCTGCTGGTGGCTAGTTTCAGCTCTGGCTGTTCCGCTTGGATTAGCTACCCATACAGTACCACTCAGAGCCATGTCATATGCTTGTACTGCACGTGTACATCATCTGTGTTTGTAACTAGGCGATAACCTGAACTTGTAATAATGATTTTAGAGGCCATCCAACCCAGATCAGCACCTTCCACCTTCCAGAGTAATTTGAGATACAAGTTGATAAGGATCGTCAAGCAGGAGTTCGTCATGAGTGATTCCCTCAAGCAAAATATCTATTTGGATATGGACGGAAAACATCTCAAAGCTGCTCCGTTAAGTGAACTGCAACATGAAGGTAATGACCGATCTGTCACTCTTCCCCTTTGTAAGCTTCTTTGCCTCTTTCAGACTTTCTGTTTTCAAAGCACAAAGTTATCTACATCCCTAGCTTTGCACAATTTTTCTAGAACAGAATAAAGTACTCCACCCCACAGAGAATCCCTGGAAAGACCAGAATATGAGTTCCAAAAGAGATCTCACTACTCAGAACCTTCTCCTTGCTGCTTACAGACATTCCCTATCCTAAGTTTGAAGAAGAGAGACGAGCATCACAGATAAATAACAAAGTGACAGGGAGCAGTCAGTCCCCATCTGTTGGAGACCCTGGGGATCAGAATTACGACTAGCATTCACCTAGGAAGAGCTTTCTTAACTTTGATAACATAATCTGAAGGATAGAATTCAGTTACACAGATCCAGTTTCCATAACAAACCTGTTTTAGATGCAGAATACATCAACAATATACAAAATTGTTTTTAAAGACCCACAGAAGGAACTTCTTATAAGAGGGCAGGGTTCTTTCTGAATAGAAACACTGCACAATTCAGTTAACAGGCTTTCAATGACTTTTGCAAATTAATGTGTATTGTATTCTCTACTTATCTCACATGGTTTCCTCCACATGATGACTTAGTATTCATACTTCCACCCCCACCCCACCCCCACACACATTCTTCTGGTGCTAGATATCAAACCCAAGCTATAAAATAGTAAGCAATGCTCGATCACTGACCACAATCCCTGCTACTATAGTTCCTAATATTTACATTACATTGTGGTGCTACCAGTGAAGTCAGTCATTTTACTATGCTGGATGTGTGTGTGTGTGTGTGTGGGGGAGAGAGAGAGAGAGAGAGAGAGAGAGAGAGAGAGAGAGAGAGAGAGAGAGCGTTGTCTGAAAGAGACAGACAGACAGATTCTTAGATCACTCCCTGTTAAGCCATTAGGAACTCATAAGCCAACAAATGCCAAGGTCTTATTCCACTGTTGTAGCCAGAAGAAATCCATCAAGTATTTGGTCCTGAAGTATTCTACATAGAAAACTTACTTAGTCACCTAATGGTTGCAGCTGGCATTGTAAAAGATACAATAATGTTCAAAGTCCCACTCCTGAGCTCCAGATATAGATAAATACAGTGTATTCATTTACACACCATAATTGGGAGCCTAATCTTACACACACACACACACACACACACACACACACACACACACACACACCTGCCTCTCTCTAAACATCTCTTTTTATATAAATAAATAATAGTGTATTTACTTTCTTCCTGGCTCTTCCTTTGACAGTAAAATTTGACATGTATGCCTACTCATCAGGAGATGACTCTAAATATCCTGTTACTCTAAAAATCTCAAACACTCAGCTGTTTGTGAGTGCTCAAGGTGAAGACCAGCCCGTGTTGCTGAAGGTCAGTTGACTTCCATCTCAAACTTGCTCTCATTCACCTCCCGCTGCTTGTGAACAATCACAGTAAGCAAATGTCCCTCCTAGGGTGGCACAGTCACCACATGCTCACCTTTCTTCCTTGACCCTATTTGCCTCCCATGCCAGAGCAATCATTTGTTCTGTTGATCTTTAATATGGCATCCACCATCTGATTTACATGGTACAGACCGTTATGACAATGGATCCAGCCTCTAAAAATCTCAAACGAGCCCACTGAGATCACAGAGGATTAACCACTCGCTGGTACACATGAAGCCAAAAGCCATAATACTCAAACCTTAGCTTTCCCACTCCAGTGGCCTATTGATAATACTATTGCTTCTCATCCCACCCCCATATCCTCTATAACCATCTCCCTCAAACACACACACACACACATCCACATTTTAACATCAGACATTTTTACCATAGAGAAGAGCATGACTCTCGTTCAGTAAGTGTATAATCCAGTGCCTCCCATTACCATCTAAAATGTATGTGGGTGTCTATTTCTCTGTCAGAATCAAGTAAGATTAAAGTATTATCTACTGAGTAGGGCAGTAGCTTCATCTGCGAATTCCTTCCACAAGCTATTATTTACTGAAAGCCTTCTAATTTTCAAGCACCGCATTAAAATCTATGGAAAGAGCCAAAATCACTAACCTTATAGAACATAGTGTCTAGTACACACAGTAGGTAAGTCAAGTAGACAACAACAAAGTAAGATGTTAGACAGAAAATACATAAGCTACTAAGACAGAAAAATGGCAGAGTGTTAGAGGGAGGGACAAGAGCAGAGCTCCCTGAGAGACGAGACCAGCTAATACAGTCTGGATGGGACATCCTGACAGGATCTCGGTTCACTGTGAAGACCTGAGCTCCCTGGAGCTTTATGAGCTCACAGGCCAGCTGCAAGTACGAGCGAGCAGAACACTCTGGGCCTGGTTATTTGCTATTCAAATAGAAAGCCATCAGAGGCTTTCAGAGAGTGCAGGGTGCTGGTGGCAGTTATGTGTCTGAAATGGACAATAGTCCAGAACGAAAGCACTAGGGAGAGCAGAGAGTCAGCTGGGATCTTAGAGAAGCACAGCGGAAGAACAAGGTGACCATGTAGAAAGGAACAGGACTGGGCATCGTTTGGAGGCAGGATGACCAAAGGAAGGTGGTAAAAGGAGGGGATGAAGAGGTTTGGATGGTACAGATCTTGCTGAAGTTCAAAACCCAGAGGAAGCTAATCAGGTTATTTACTTACATTTAAAAGAATACAAAAAGGGAGTCTGAACAAACATGGAATCCCAAATATATTTTTGCCATGAAGGCTATTATTGGGTTGTCTTCATACTAAGAGGAAGAACACAGTCTAAAAAGGTCATCCCCAGGGCTGTCAGCTGCTCAGATCAGGGAAGCACTTGGACTTTCTGGTTTTTGCTCTTGTGTATGTGCACGGTTAACTTTCAGATCGAGACTGAAATGCAGAGGCAGGCGTCATTCCCGTGCTCCACTGCTTTTGTAAAGGTTTCATTTGAATACTGGGGGGTCAGAGTGTTTAGAACTCCTAGAATCATCGGGGTTCCGATCTGATGAGCGTTTGCTCTACCAGCATTGAAGACGGGGTGTTCACAGGCCACTTGTCTGGATTTAGGCCATTATGGGTACCGCTGACAGTCTTCATGACTGAGATTTCTCTCCAATTAACTAAGGAAATCAACTCTTATGGGCCGTCTGGTCTATACATCAGATAGCCATGAGATAAATGCTTGATGAGTGACCAAATGTGGGAGCCTGGATCTCATCCGAGTCAACTAGAGTCATCTAGAGTCTCAGCTCTAGAGTGCTGTTTCTCATTAGGCCAGATACTGAAGGGTTGTCCTTCAGCGCCCCCCCCCCCCCGCCGCCTCCGCCCAATGCCTTCTTGTGCACTAACAGAATTCTGTTTTTGCTTGTCACAGGAGATTCCAGAAACACCAAAATTCATCACAGGTAGTGAAACTGACCTCATTTTCTTCTGGAAAAGTATCAACTCTAAGAACTACTTCGCATCAGCAGCTTATCCAGAGCTGTTTGTTGCCACAAAAGAACAAAGTCAGGTGCACCTAGCACGGGGACTGCCCTCCATGACAGATTTTCAGATATCATTAAAACAGCCTTCTTTCAGGAGTCTACTTACTTGAGAAGTGTTAGCAATCTGTATGTACCATGTACAGGAAATGTTCCTCACCCTGAGTCACTTGCACAGCATGTGCTGAGTCTTCGTAATTCTAAATGAATGTTTACCCTCTTCGTAAGAGAAGAGCAAGGCCCAATGGAACCAACCCGACGTGTGATAACTATGTTATTTAAAGAGTACCCTGTAGTTTGCTCTGTACTAAACATTTTAATTATTACTCTTCATGGCATTCTTAGGAGGTTCAAAATGACTCTACCCATATTACAGATGGGTTAACTAGGGGATAAGACAACTGAAAAGTACACTCAATTGCATTTGGAATGGGAATTCACAGACCTGTGAAACCAATCTCACTGTGCACCTTCTGCTTCTAAAGTGCTAGTTGAGTGGGATAAAGTTGTAAGAACTTAGTGCCGTCTTTTTCAAAAGGAAGGGGACAATAGCTACATCTTTCCTACCTCAGTGGGTTTTATCCCAGGGAGAGCATTTGGATGAAATCCTCCTGTAACAGACTTCAAGGAGACAGACTCTTGAATGTTATTTTTAAGATATTTTATATATGTATTTATAAATGTATTTATGATAATTATATTATTTATGGCACATCCTTAAATCCTCTGAGCTTGACAGGCGTCCTCAGCAGCAGGATGTTCTAGGTGGTCAGTTAGACATAGTTTCCTCTAGAGCACCATGCTATAGACAGTACACTTTTCCCACAGCCGTGAAGCTCTCTCTACATTCTCCTACTTGGGAGCCCTGTAGCCATGATCACAAATCTGTCTTGTTTGCTGTGTTCATTTAAAATGATAACAGGGTCCGTCTTTTGCCCTGCTGTTCTTTAAGCTGTCTGGGTATTCTTACTTCATTCAATCTCACCTGTAATTAAAGCCAACCATCTAAAGATGGAAAGATATTTATTAACTGTGACAACCACATCACTGTTACATGAAGTTGTTTTTTTTTCTAGGATGGAATCAGTGTTTCCCCTGGATTCCAAATTTGTTCTCAAGCCTCAGTGTCATGTAACTATTAACAATAATAATCAATTCATTATTATTGATCATAATTAAATAAAACAATTTGAGCTAACATATTCATTATCTTTTTTGCTTGGGTTTTACAATGGGACAGTATTGTTTTGTTTTGTTTTGTTTTGTTTTTTATGCTGCGAAAGGTTTTTTTGTTGTTATTTATTATCTTTATTAACTCTACCTAGAAGGCAGGGAGGGACATCTGGTCAGCACTCACGCAATTCACTAAAGTTAGAATCACTTTACAAACCCAGGATCCTACACAGCCCTAAATGGGATGTCTCCATCAAATTCCTCCCCTCGGAGCTCAGGGAACCCCGCGGAAGTAGAAGCAAGAGTCCGGGAGACAGAAGGACGTAAGAGGACACCAGGAGACCAAGGTCTTCTAAAACAACTGAGCAAAACCCATATGAGTTAGCAGAGCCTGAAGAAGCAGTCACGGGGCCTACACGGCTCTGCACAGGTTCTGCACACATTCATTCTCTAGCCTTCAGTTATGGGGGAATCCTGACTGGAAGCGTGTAGATCTGATTCTTGTGCCTTCCCTTTCGGCACTTGACCTGGCTTGTCTGATGTGATGGTTTTTGTTTTATCCTATTATATTTTATTTTGTTATGTTTCGTTGTTATCCCCAAAAAAATGCATTTTAAAAATAATACAGGTTCCATGGTTTTTCTTTCTTTTTCTCTGCTAGCTGCCAGAAGTCACAGATAGATAGCACAGAAAATTGTAACATTCCCAGCTCAGTGTTCAGTACATGTGTATGTCGATGTAAATGTCCATACAAACTCACCATATAATGTACCATCAAAAACCAAGAAGTGGTTTTATAGATAATACATCAGACTAGAAGCTGCTTTCCTGTGACTTAGCAGGAAATTTAAAAAAAAAAGAAAAGCCAGAATAAGGAATAATAGACTCTATTTTAGAAAGGGGGTGTTGAAAATTTACAAAAATAATAATTGGACAGCTGGAATATGTAGTAACCCTTTACCCAAATTCTTGTGTGTAACCCCAATAAGATTTGATAAACTTTGGTGGTCTCCATACTTTGGTCTACTGTGGAATCCCTATCTGGAGTAAGTAGCCTCCCCAGGGAAAGTTTTGTCACACAAGTGGATGTCAGGGTGTCAGAACCTATGAAGCTGGAGTTATGGTGCTGGGAACCAACTCCAGTCACCTACAAAAGCAGTATATACCCTTCACCCCAGCCACCTCATCCCTTTTTAACATATTAAAAAAAAACAATTAAAAACAAACTTTTGTGATTTTTTTTGTTCCCTTTCTCTCGCCTGATAATGTTTAGGTATGCCAGTGATAGCTTTTTCCTTCTCCTTTCTCCATGATTTTTTTTTTCTTTCTAACAGGCTTTTCTTGGGCTCAGAATGTCCTTCCATAGAAATACCTTCTCCCCTCAGAGCTGTGTAGTTCCTGGGTTTCTGAGTCTCGGGATGCCTACCAATGGGACACTGTCCCATCTCAGAGCTGTGTGACTCCTGGGCTCCTGTGTCTTAGGATGCCCTTCCCTTGGGACACGTCTGACAGATGCCGTCATCTTGACAGCTCCCGCGAGCTGCTCAGGGACTACACCGAGTCTTGTAAGTTGTTTCTGGTAGGTAAGTATTCGGACACAAGAATAAAAACAATAACTAATAAGGACCATTTTTCATTTGGCATGCTATTATTTGCAGCCAAAGCCAGCCTAACTGACAGCACAGAGACTTAGTCTACAGCTTGTTTCTCTCCGGTTGTGACAGTTAATGTCACAACCGTCCTTAGCCCTAATTTGGCTACAGTAAGATCCACTCTGGCCTTACCCACCAGCTCCCAGCCTAGAGGCACCGCTGCGGAAATGACATGCCATGGGGCGGGCCTTCTTAGAAAATCACCAATCGCAGCACCTCCACAAAGCTTCCATTTCCTGTAATCCCGCCCCCTCCACCTTTCTATTGGTGAGTTTCAAAGTCGCAGAAGCCAATAGGAGCGTCCAGACGGGCGCCCGGCTCTAGTACCAGAACAAGGCGCGCCCTTTGAAGAAAGAAACTGTCGCGGTAGAGTCATGGTGGGGCCCGACCCCGCGGGTAAGTGTGGTCGGCAGCCTCCAGAAGCTGCCAGGCCTCCCCCGCCTGCTCGTCTTCCCCCGGATCAGATAGGCTAAGGACGCTGGAGCGGCGCGCTCCATGGCAGCATTGGGGACACCCAGGCTTTGCTGGTTATGGCCAGAACTTTGACAAGAGTCAGGAGGCCGGTGCGGCCCCAGTCCGAGTCTCTGCAGACTGACTGATAAAACGTGCGCTGTCTGGAGGTTAATTGATAAAATGTGGGCTGAGGCTTAAGGATGTTGTAAACCCTGGTCTCTGAGGCACCTGGAGCCCTTCCTAGCTATGCCCCACATTTAGTATGCCCCACCCCCATGCCACCTTCCAGATGCACACTGTTCTACGCACCATCCTAGGCCCGGGATTTTTAACTCAAGGGTTATAATAATAATAATAATAATAATAATCTTGCTTTCAGATCCTGGCTTTGCTGGGTGTTAGTGGGTAAATTTAAACCTGTCACTTCACCTCTGAGTTTCAGACAGCCAAATACCTCATAGGATCGTTGTGTTGGTATAAACAGCTTAGTTCGCTTGGCAGCAAGCTGACACCGTTGGTATTGAAAGCAAGCCCAAGAGGACTGGCGGCTTTTATGAAAGCCAAAGTAGCTACAGGAAGTATCATATTTAAAGATATAAAGGGTTTTCTGTGACGTTTCTGTTGTTTGTTCGTGTCCATGTTTCACAGAAGAACGGAGGCAAAAGCTCCAGGAGTACCTGGCAGCCAAGGGAAAGCTGAAGGACCCCAATGCCAAGTGAGTTTACCTTCCCTTAGTTACGCTGGCTCTGTTGCCCTGGTTGCTAATAGCAATGAACGCACCAGCCCTTTGTTTCCAGTCTGTTTGACTTGCATGGTGATACTGTAATAATAACAAAAGGAGCATTTCAGTCCAGACATGATTTAAAAAAAAAAAAAAAACCTAGGCAGTGTTGGCTGTTAGCAGAGATTTAAGCTTTTTCTAACAATCTGCAGAAGAAAGGCTGTATACTGTTACCTACATCGCTGGAAGCTCTTCTGCTTCCTTCTATTTCCTGGGAAAGTTGGTTCCCAGAAGAGCAGTTTTTGGTCAAGGAACTGGAGGACACTGGCTCTGGTGTGCGCTTACTAAGGCAGGAGAGATGATTCTGGTCGGTCCACAATGGTGGTTGGGTGTCTTGCTCTAACACTTTTCGCCTTATTCCCATAAGCCTAGATTGCTCACTGAACCCAAAGCTCACTGCTTGGGTTAAGTAGGTTGGTCAGCACTCTCCCATGATCTACTCCTCTCCTTCCCTAGTGCCTAGGGTTATACGCTCCATGCCTGATTTTATATGGAAGCTGGAGACTTCCTAGCCCATGTAATTTTACCTAGGGTTTTTCCTCACCTCTACTTCCTGGATTAAATGAACCAAAATTGCTTTCTCAACAAACACTCATTTAGAACCTGTACCATCTCTCTCTTCACTCCCTCTCTCTGTCTCCTTTTCTTCTGACACTTTTTCCTTCCTTTCTTCTTCCCCTGTGCTGTGAGTGGCACTCGGGGCCATTCACATGCTAGACAACAAACGTTCTGCCTCTGACATCCGTTCCCCAGGCCTGTCAGGCACTCTTAATGCATAAAGATATAGACCTAATCTAGAGACATCCCTGCCCTCCCGTGGCTTATCTCGTCCAAGTATCTGTTAGTCTTGGGTTTTGGTCCATGAAGATGGAGTCCTTCTAAATTGCTCTGCTCTGTCTTAAGTTTTGTTTCACTAACAAGATTTCAACTTCAGGTTACATCCTCACAGGTAGCAGAATCTGTAGATGTTCCCTGAAATACAATGGTGTTTGCATGTGACCCATGCATATCCTTTTATAGACTTGAAACCATCTACAAGCTACTTATGATTCCCAGTGCAATACAAAATGCCATGGAAATAGTTTGGTTTAGGCAATAAGGGGGAAAATCTACATGTTCAATGTGAATGCAGTTTTATATTTCATTTACATTTAACTTTTAATATTTAAATTACTTGTATTGTTATTATATAAATATTTAAGCTAAATACGTATATTTCATTTATCTTTATTAAATGTTGGTTAAAATCATAAGTGTAATAATACCCATGATCTGACTGACGAGTTGATTATATACAATCCACATCCCAAAAACACTGAAGATACACACAGCAAGGAAGTTTCTTAACAAAGCAGTTGGCTGTCATCTCTCTCGTGTCTGACCCTCAGTATTCAAGAGCTGGTGCCTAAATAAGACTGTGGCAATGAAGAGTCCACGTACATTTCATTAATATCATTAGAATGCTATATTTGCGCATTAATATTATTAGAATGCTGTATTTGTGCATTAATATTATTAGAATGCTATATTTGCGCATTAATATTATTAGAATGCTACATTTTCACCTAGGATAGCTCCCCCCCCCCCCCGAAAAAAAAAGTCACAAAAGGAGTTGGTAAGAGTGGCTGTGATCATGAGGAGGGGATGCAGGGCTGGGAAAGGAATAGTGAGGATATTTCTTGGTAAATCAGAATTTTGATTTTTTTTTTTTTTACCCTATATAGAAAGTTTGTTGGTTTAAAATCCTTATCATAATGTTTTAATCAGTATTCTTCCTAAGCTTTCCTGATTCTTCTGTACCAAGGATTAATTTTAATTTTATCTTTCATAGGCCTTATCTAAAAGCCAAGAATATCTGCCCTAAACCACCATCTTCTAAATATGTAAGTAAATAGCCTTATATTGTATGATTTAACATTTCAAACCAGAATGCTTTAGGAATAAAGTGCTGGACCAAGAAGCCTAAGTCAAAACTATCTGGTGGAACCCAAGTACCTAGGATACCCCTCCTAGAAAAAATAAATATTACCATTGTCATTATTACTGCTGTGCTCGTTTATAATGAGACGTGGGATTCAAGAGATTAAGTCCTTGGCCTAATTATACAACCCGTAAGAGTCAAGGCCTGTCTCACTCTAGTAACAAATTAAATTGAGTACCTGGGCCACTTAAAGAATATAGCAACGTTTTAGAAATTATTTGTGAGTTTTAAACCATCAGTGAGATATTCGTTAATATCTTTTCCAGCCCTATGATGGCCCCTGTTTCATTTGTATCATTATTTTCTTTTGCTTATATCCTTTCTATAAGTGTCCTCAGAATCATCCCCGAGTCTAGCACAGAGCCTTCTCTAGCCAACCTTGATAAATCTCTCTTGAGCCAAGCCCTCTTTACATCCTTTGTGAATTTTCTTTCTTCAGATGCCCAGAGTAAGTGAAAGTAGGTTCAGCTTAAAGCCGTTATTCCTACTTGCTTTATTTTCTTTTCAACTTGATCTGACAGTTGAAATGGTTTTAAAAGAATTAAAAGTCAGCTTTGCTTGCATAGCTTCACTTTGTCTACTAGGGGAAGGAGTTGAATTTATCTCTAAAGTCTACCCCTCCTCCACCCGCCACAGTTCTAATGTCCTGTGCTAAGTCTAGGACAGCTTTTCTCTCTCACCGGAGCTTGAACCAAACGACCAGTTCTACCACTAGTAAGACTTTAGGCAGTTCATGCTGATCCAAAATCAAGATATGGAAAAAATGTCAAAAAAAAAAAAAATTGCTAGTCACGTCTTATAAGGATCTAGTGTGCAGGATATGTATATGACTCTTACAGGTCAAACAATTAAAAGACAAGTGACTCCGTTTTGAAATGGGCAGAGTCTGAGTAAACATTTCTCAAAAGATGTTGAAGACAAGAAGAAATGGTCAATACTATTAACTATTAGGAAAATGCAAAAAGTAAAAATAAGTCTGAGGAATACAGATCAGTAGAAAAAATGTTACATGCACCAGGTCTATGTTCAATCCCTAGTAAAACACACATATTTTCACACACACAGCCACACACTCACACTCATGCATGCACACACATGCGTGTGCACACATACACAAAAGCAACAGCAAAGCAAACAGACAAAACCAGTAAGAAACTGTCATACTTACTAAAATAGCTACATTAGAAAAGATAGTTTTGGAAGGATGTGGAGAAACCGAAACCTCATACATAGTAAATAAGAGCATAACCTAATGTAGCTACTTTGGAGAAAACTCATAGTTTCCTAAAAGCTAAGTATAGATTTGCCAAATGATTCGGAAATTCTGAAGGTGTGGACCCCTAAAACTGAAAACATGCTCACATGAAAATTGTATACAAATATTCATAGTAACAGTATGTATAAGCCCCAAATGTTCATTAACCAATGAATGAATATGTGTAGCCATATGATTTAATATTTTTACTCAACTTTAAGCAAGTAGTGGAGGTCATTTGAAACCTTATTTGGTATTTGGAAATAAGGTTTGGAACAACCATCTGTACTTCATGCTCATTTTTCTTCTAGTAGCATCAAACTTCTCTAAAAAGCTTTTTACATTTTTTTATTTTAAATAACAAAGTTCTGGGCTGGAGATATAGCTTAGTTGGTGAATTGCCAGCTCAGTGTACACAGAGCTCTAGATTTAACTCCAACATCACGTAAACTAGGTTAATAGCACATGACTGTAGTCCTAGCACTCTGGAGAAGGAGGTGGGAGGATAATGTATAAGGCTATCCTTGACTGCATATCAAGTTCAAGGGTAGCCTAGGCTCCATGGAACTCCTTCAGAACAAAAATAGTAAAGTACTGGTGCACAGTACAGCATGAGCATGTCTTGAGATTATGCTGGAGGGAAATGAAAAAGCCAGATGCATTCACACTACACACACACACACACACACACACACACACACACACACCACCAGCAATGAATCTACCTAGTTAATAGATCCATCTACATAGGTATAGTATACCTATGCTCAGTGGATGCTAAGACCTGTGGAGAAAGGGAGATGAAGAGTTTTACTAACACATCTCTTCCTAGGGTGATAAAAATGCATGGCAGTTTGTGGGGATGGTTGTACAACCTTGTAAACATTCTAAAACCCATTCATTTGGAGGCTTTAAAATACTAAATTGCATGGCATGTTAATGAAATGTCGAAGTTATTAAACATGTAAGAAATGGAAGCCGTAAAAATGCATTTAAACATTTTTATAGCAGCGTCCCCACTTCCTGAGTAACCGATGGAGAGCTCTGAAGTGAGTGTTAGGTCCAAGTGTGACCCAGATATAAGCACAGCCGTGGGTGACCATCTCACTCTGCCTCCCACCTCCAGCTCTCCTTCATCTCCTCATCTCCCTCAGCAACACCACACACTGATAGCATCTCAGGCTGGTGTCTCTTTGCCCTAGTGCTATGTGGTTCTTGTTTGAGATTTCCTTTATGTATTTACTTAGTGATTGTTCATGATATGAGCAAGACAGTGGTAGTTTGAACCTTTCTCTATCTTCTCGTGGAGATATATGTTCTTTAAGTTATCCAATTCTCCTTCTTGACTAATTGCCCCACTGTGCGTACTCCAGTGCCCTCTTCCCGTTATTTACCAGGAAGCTCTCCCCTCCCTAGTGTTTAGTTTGCTGTAACCAATTCTCTTTTTGTCCAAAATTAGGTCACTTGACTAAAACATCTGCTTATTGATTGTTCTAGTTTCTTTTCTGTTGCTATGATAAAATATTTTTCCCAAAAGCACCTTGAAGCTGAATTGGCTTGTATCTCCAGGTCACAGTTCGTCACTAAGTGAAGTCAAGCAAGGCAGTGAGGCAGGAACCAAGGAGGAAGGCTGCTTTCCAGCTCATTTCTCTGGTTTGCTCCCAATTAAGTGAAATGCTTAATTCACTTTTTTCTTTTCTCCCTCTCTCCCTCTCTTTCCCTCTCCCCCCTCCTTTTCTTTCTTTCTTGACCTTGAACTCAGAGATAACCTGCCTCTACCTCCAGAGTGTTGGAATTGAAGGCATGTGCCATCACACCCAGCTCTTAGCTAACTTTTTTATAACACTCAGGACCACCTGCATAGGGATCATACCACCCACAGTGGGCTAGTCCACCCCATTTCAGTCAAGACAATCTCTCACAGACAAGGCCACCAGTCAATCTGATTTGGGCAATTTTTCAATTGATGTTTCCTCTTCTCAAGTTCAAGTTAACAATAAAAACTAACTAAAGTATTTACCTTAAAATAAAATAAAATAACTGAAGTACTTACTAACCTTGAAAAAAAAAAAAAATCTAACCTTAAGATTGTTGTGTGTGTCTCTGCACCTAGAATTTTTCTTGAGTGTTTTCTTTGGCTATTTTTCATGTTTGCTTTGTCCTATTTCAGTTAGTTCATTTTTATTTTATTAATATTTGTCAATGCCTGATTGTTTTCTAACAAGAGAGAAAGGGTAAAGATTTTGATGGGAAGAGAGATGGGGAGAAAGTGGAAGGAGTTGGGATAGGGAAACTGTTATTAGAATTTATTATATGAAAAAAAATCTATTTTCTGTAGAAGAAAACATTCTATCTTGACTTTACAAGTGTGATCTCAGATTTTTTTTGTTGTTGTTTTATTTTGTTTTGCTGGATTTTGGCAATTGTTGAAGGTAGGAGAAGGGGTGTGTAAGATTCCTCATGTTACAATGTTCTCTCCCCTTTTACCCACTGATGATTACAGACAGCATGGACTTCCAGGGTTAAAAAGGTTCCCAGGCAAGCATCTGAAAGGAAAATAATGTTTAATATGGCTGGAAGTACAAGGGAGGACTTGCTGAGATGCCTACTATAAGTACTATGTTTATTGTGATGTGTCTGTCTGGGCCAGTTAGAAATATTCTTCATTGGAACATGAAGGGCATTAAAAAGAAGCAAATTATTTTTTTGAAACAACTATTTTTTTAGTTAACTGTTAAGTTAAAAAGACTGGCAAACTTCTAATAGAAACTCAAATTACAAACGTCACTTATATACAAAGGTGAGCCTTTGTGTTACACATTTATCTTTCTTAATTAACATCCTAAGGTTGGTTTCTAAATATATTTTTTTTCTTTGTGTTTTCAGACTCCTGGACCTAAAAAAGATGTTTCCAATCATGTTGTTTTGCCTGGCAAAACTACAAGACCCATCAACATTAAACTCCAGACTAAACCAGCCAATATCACCGGGTCCCACAAGCCGCCAAACCTTCCAAGCAAAGGGCTCACATCAAGATGTTTTTCTTCTAACTCAGACTATAAACAGTCCGGCAAGAGTCAGCAGCAACCTAAGGCTGTGTCATCCACTGCAGGACTGTCAAGGAAACCCAGGCAGCTCCCTGACACACAGGAATTAAAAACCAAAAGGTCACAGGAAGCACGTCAAGGAAATGCTAATTGTATAGATCCCGTGGCTAATACTCATGCCGAAAAGCAATCTTTGGATGGCTTTCTAGATGAAATGAACAAAGAAAACTTGCCCCAAACCTTGCTAAAACCTGAAAAGCCAGATCCTAACTTAGACTCTATAAGAAAGCTAAAAACTGGCTTTTCTAATCAAACTCAGAGAAGTCTAGCTCCTAAACAGATCTTGAACAAAAGTTCAGTTGCTCATACTACTGTAAAAGACAGAGTCAACAAACAGTTCATTAAAAACACGCAAGTCAGAGCTCAACCAGTGAAGTCTCAGCGACTCCCTACAGCTCCAGATTCTGCACGACCCAGAGAAAACCCCCCACAAACAGTTCCCTCTCACTCCGTTCCGGCCCATAAGACTCAGACATCAAAGAAACCGGTGACCAAGAATACAAAGGATGTAATGGTGAACAGGGTTAGATATGGAAGACCAAATGAAACTAAGGTGCAGTCATGCCCTGAGGAACAGAAAGTAAAACATACTAAACCTAGTTCCCATCTCAGTGTACTTCGGGGAGGACATAACAGTAGATATCCCAACACGAAGCAGGACCAGAAGCCTGTGCAGCCTTGTCTTGGACCCCAGACGACATGCATTCTACAAAAATCAAGATTCATAGGCCAGAGGCCTAATTTGACAGCTGGCAATTTTAAATCAGTCATTCCAAGCACACCTAACATAAGAGCAAATAAAACACTTAACATCTTTCAACAGAAAGCACAGACATTGGACTCCAAAAAGTTTCCTCCCCAGAGCCATTTTCTGAACAAGACAGCTCCTAGGACTCAATCCAGTACAGCAACTGCAAGTAGAAAGGAAGCCCCAAGTGCGACCCAGACTCACCCACATGTTAAAAAACCAGAAGGAGAGGATCGGAGGTACTTTGCCTTAATTCTAAATTACTGATTGGGGTTGGGGCTGTAGCTCAGTAATAAAGCACTTCCTAGCATGTACAAGGCCCTAAATTCAACCTCTGGAACCACCAACATATACACACTTTTTATATGTGTATATATCCTTGGTTGAGAGATAGCTCCCTGGTGGTATCTAATAAGAACATGAAAAGGAGATATGAAGTTATAATAAATATTAATTAAAACAAGACTAGGGGGCTCACAAATGTTTTATAGATTATAAAATTGTTTTGTAAAAATGAAAGTAGAGCAGAATAGGTGAGCAGGAAATAGGAGTTGCTGATATAAACTAGTCCCCCAGGAAGTGTCCTGCAAAGATCAATGAGCAGCCGATCAGGACAGGTTGAAAGGAGCCAGAGTAGTAAATAAAAAGAGCTAGAAAGTGAGGAACCAGTGCTTAAGTGTGGCAGAGTTATCAGAAGAACCAATGGGAAGCGTGAGTGAGCCAGGCTGGGAAAGTAAACCGAAATGGGGTGCAGAGGTTGAAAATCAGGACTTGGGGTTGCTGAGGCTCGAGCTATATATGGTGCTTAAAGATGAGCCAAAGGATTTTTGTCCTCTCTGTGCCCAAGACCAATTTTAATCCTAGAATGTAAATGAGCCTCCTTAGCATGCACATATATATGCCCGCTTGGAATAGAAATTATACTCCTGACAACAATGAAAGAAACGGTACCATTAAGGTGGCTAGAAGCTGCAGCAGAGTGAGGAAGGGCAGCATTTGGTCTCAGAACAGAGCTCTTTGCCTTCCTACCAGAAAAAAGCAAACTGGTGGTATGGCCAAGAGGATAGGGCCAGGACGGCTGCTTGAACAGGTTCAGTCGAGAGCTAAGGCGGCTGAGGAGGAAGAGGAGCGTAACAACCGCGGGTGGGTGGGAGCATCTACCTGGGTCACAAATTGGATTATGACAGCGTGTGGCATGGGGTTGCAAAGAGAATAAAGTGTGGAAAGACTTAGATCCATCCACTCACGATGAGTGTTCCATCCTCACCACATCCACCAGGCTCAAGTGAGCAAGGAAGACTTAGCGTATACACGGAAAGTTGGGAGAAATTAGTTATGGCGCTGAAGTTCCAGAAGTACATTGATTTTAGAAAAGAAAGTTTTTCTTCATTAGGATTAGAAGGAGGCTAGGGAGAAAAGTAAGGTAAGAATGCTAGAGACTGGAGCAATGGTTCTCAACCTGGGGGGTCACAGCCCTTTTGGGGGTCACATATCAGACATCCTGCATATCAAATATTTATATTCGTAAAAGTAGCAAAATTACAGTTACAATGTAGCAATGAAAGTAATTTTTGTGGTTGCAGGTCACCACAACATGAGGGCCTGTATTAAAGGGTAGCAGCAGATTGTCAATGAAAAGGGGCCCATGTGGGTGAAGTGGGCTGCTCTGAGCACCGAGACCCTGCTGAGGACAGAGTGCAGGGTTGGGGGGTCTGAGTGAGAACTTTCTGGGGGCAGCAATGGACTGCTGAGGTGTCTTAAGGGCAGGCAGTGTCCACAGCAGCACATGAGGAAACGAAACTTAGAGAAAAACAATGTAAAGGAATCAAGTGTCAAGGAATTTTTTTTTTTAAGATTTATTTATTTTATACATGTGAGTACCTTCAGACACACCAGAAGGCATCAGATCCTGTTACAGCTGGTTGTGAGCCACCATGTGGTTGATGTCTGGAAGAGCAGTCAGTGCTCTTAACCCCCCCAAGGGTCAAAAATGTAAAAACTGAAGCACAGGAACTGGAGAGATGGCTCAGTCGTTAGGAGCACTGACTACTCTCCCAGAGGTCCTGCAGGCTGAACTCTGTAAACATTATAAATAAATAAATCCTTTACAAAACAAGACTGAAGCAGCAGTCAGTCCTAAGTGACACAGTAAACCAGTGTGGGCGCTCTGTCCTCCTGAATCTGTCTGCAGTAGACTTAGTTATAGTCTCTGCCAGTCATGTGTTTTAGCAGCAGACATGTTAAGGAACGAGGGGAAGAACTAACCCCCTCCCTTCCCCCTCGCATTACAGGAAACAGCTGGAAGAATGGCAGAAATCTAAAGGGAAAACCTATAAACGGCCTCCCATGATATTCAAAACAAAAAGGAAAGTCATAGAGGAAATGAACACTTCCTTCTGGAAAAGCATTGAAAGAGAAGAGGAAAAGAGAGCTCAGCTGGAGCTGTCCAGGAAAATCAACAGCACTCTGACAGAGTGTCTGAGGCACATTGAAGAGGTGAGTGAGAGGGAGAGAGTGCAAAACTCTGCCACACTCAGTCCTGGTGCATCAGATGTGTTCCTCAGAGCCTTCGCCTCTGCAGAAGCACAGTGACAGGCAGCAGTAACGTGATGACATGCACTTAGGTGGCTGCTCGGATCTTAAGAAGCTAACCCAGACCGTTTGGCTCCATAAAGAGACAACAGGAACTTTCTCATGCTGTAAGGGTCCAAAGGGCAAGCAACATCTGCTCTGGAATTCCTAAATTCTAACCTTTGAGGGGTGGTGTAATAAGACTTACTTATTTTTGGGTTTTGCATATGAGTGCTTTGGGTGTATTTGTATAGTTGTATCGTGTGTGTGCGGTGCCCATTGGAGACCAGAAGAAGGCATTAAATCCCCCAGAACTGGGGGATTACAAATGGTTGCCAGCCACCATGTAGGTGCTGGGAAACAACCCTGGTCCTCTGGCAGAGCAGCCAGAACTTTTCATCAGTGAACCATCTCTAGCTTTTCTGAGTAACTTTGGTAGCTAGAAATGGCATCCTAACTGTGTCTTGGAGTCTACACATTAGGATAAAGTAGACGGTAGACAGCAAGTATGAGCTGAAGCGACTGCCTTAATGAAGAGTGCATTTATAAAACCTGACATGCTTAACCTACAGTAGAAGTAAGCCCATCATAGTGTTGGACTTGGGAGGACGCAGGGGAACATTATTTTAATATTTCTCCTTGTGGAATTAAACTTCAGAGCTTTGTTTAGTTCTTTGATTTTATTTTTTCATTAAAAACATACATGAATACATTATGGGGGGGGCAGAGTGGGTACACTTGCATGTGCATCTATGTGAAGGCCAGAGGACAGCCTCAGTGCTGTTCCTCAGGCACTGGCTTCCTTGTTTGGGGGGGTGGGAGGCTTGGGTTGAGTTTTGTTGTTTGGTTTTGTTGTTTTGAGGCAGGGTCTCACAGGCCTGGAACTCCCTGGTGGGCTAGGCTGGAGGCTGACTGGCTTGGAAGCCTCAAGGCTCACTTCCCTGGTGCTGAGAATGTAAGCACGCACGACCAGTCCAACTGTTGGGAGGCCTCTGGCTATTACACGATGTCCTTTTATTTGCAGAACAACACTTAACAACTGAACCCTTTCTGCCCATACCCCTCCTCCAATCAGTACCTTCTTAATATTAAAATAATTTCAAGTAATAATACGGATCAGTGACCAGACCTCCAGTACATTCTTCTCCCTGAAGGTGCATTTACCCATTGTTGCCTCTCCCCCTCGTCTATCCATATGTATACACTGTAGATAGAAATGAGGCAAGTTGGTTTGTTTTGCAAGTTGCAGGACTTCACATTTTTATATTCCTAGTCTCAATCTTGGGTACATCTTTTCACATTCTCTATCCTCAATAATTGATTTTTGTTTCTTAGGCTGAATGTATAATATGTAGGCTAAGATGGGCAGATTACAGACCCAAGGCCAGCCTGGGGTACATAGAAAGTTCATAGCCAGCCTTGAATACACAGTGAGTCCCATCTCAGAAAAATAAGGGGCAAGGAAGGGGGATAAGATTTGTTGAAGATTTCTCTAAGATCTTTTTAAAGGTCTTTTAAAGATCTTTTGGATTCTAGTAACTTCTCATGTATCAGTGTCTACACTTGCTCTGTCCATTGTTGTTTTCTTAGCTGTTAGTTAAAAGCTTGGCCAATTTAATCAGTCTTCGTTTCTCACGAATGGTGAATGCTACGAACTTGCCTCCTGGTTTACTGTCTGATATCTGTCATGTTAACAAATACTCATCAGCCAGGGTCAGGTCACAAAAACAATGGGTTTGTCCAGCACAGCCCTACAGAAACCCTCCTGTGTTTGGGATTTTATGGAGACCTCATTACATAGTCATGATTGATCCACGTTAGACCATTCGTGTTCAGCTTACTCTTCAGTCCCTCCCCAGAGTCTGTGGGTAGGACTGAAGCCTCCAGCCCTTTGATTCTGTTTGGCTCTTGTCCTACGAGCAGCCACCATCCTGAGGCTACCCTAGGAACTGCCAGGCATCAATTTGTTAGCATGCCAAAGACTTTGGAGATTCCAAGGATTTTAGAAGTTATATGCCAGAAAATGGAAGAAGACTCCATATGTAATTCACAATATCTCACTAGAAGAGATGAGCTTTGGAAGAACTAGGACTCCAACTTCCAGTAGAGTGCACTACGCAGCAAATGCTAGTGTTTTAAGGAGGGCCCTGTGGGCCTGGAGTTCAGACCTTGAGGAAAGTCCCCTACCCACCATTGCTAGCTACCGCTAGAACCAGCTGCTGTCCCTGGTGAAAGACTTGCTAGGTCCATGAAAACAGATGAAAGGATTCTGTCCTCCACCTGGGCCATCTCCCTCTATTCTTCTGTGTGGGTGGGGCCCAGCCAGAGCCACCCTAGGACTCCAGCCCTAGCATCACAGTGCAAGTCCAAAGTGGGTCTGAGCTAAGTTGAAGTCACTGGTGGCTGGCTGGTGCCCAACATATTCCTATTGCTCTTCATTTGTTTCTAAATGCCTAGCATTTCTATTTAGACTTCTTTAACTCAAACACTATCTTAGAAGTATGTCTTTGCATTTCTTACAGTGACTTTTTTCTTACTGATACTAGGTTTTAATTGTGTCATGGTTGGTAACGTGGCCTTCTCTGGATTCTGCTTAATAGAATTTGTTGGTTGAGCTTTTCTTTGTTGTTTTTATGACTGATCATTTTTAGTAAACATTGCAAAAGCGTTTTAAACAATGTTTTCTGTTTGTTGCCCAGTGTCTTCCTTTCTGAAGGAATTATGCCAGAGTTGTTCCAGGACAAGTTAATGATAGCCTCTCCTTATATTTGTCAACATTTGCTCTGTAGTTTTCTAAGTGTTACACAGAGTCATGACTCGCTTTAATTTCTATGATGTTACTATTACCAAACTCCTCCTTTGTGAAAATGTTTTCCATGTCTTTAGTTTTAAACCCCTGGGTTGGTTTATATTAGAGATGTATCACAGATGTATACAAACTGAAACACTGCTTTAAACAGTGGGTCTTGCCCCCACAGTTATCACTTGCTTGTATATCTAAACTTATTTGTGACACGTGACTTTGTAATTCCACTTATAAGCTTCTCCTATGTTCATGGTCTTTCTATATCTGTATTTACTGTCATTTTCATGTTTCATAAAGAAAATTATAAATTGATTAAACAAAACAACATGCTAGATGTAAGTCCAAACATGTTTGCTAATGATGCATGCAGATTTTGAGTTTTTATGCTTGGGAAAGCACCGTTACTCAGCCTCGCTGCATTCCTATTTGGGAAGAATTACTAACTACAAGTTATTTTCTATAAAAATTTGGAAGCTCCTGCTTTATTTTTTTTCCTGGTGTCTAGAATTTTTGACTTATTGAGTCTTGTTCTGACTTACTGAGTCTCATTCCTTATAAATAATCCCTCATTTCCCCTACCTCTTTAGATGCTTTTAAGATATTTATTTATTTATTATTTCAAAATAGGCTTTCTCTGTGTAGCCTTAGCTGTCCTGGAACTCGCTCTGTAGATCAGGCTGGGCTTGAACTCAACAGAGATTCACCTGCCTCTGCCTCCTGAGTGCTGGGACTAAAGCCACTGCCTGGCTTTAAGTTATATTTTTAAGTTATATTTTTATCTTGGTTTTTTTAAATATTGACATATTCAGACATATATGTATATACTAGTTAACTCCAACTATACATGCATATATACTAGTTAACTCTAAATATACAAACATACATACGTAGATACATATATACATATATTTTAATTAATTCTCCAAGAATCTTCAGTGCTGACAATTGTTTATTTGTCTAGTCCTTAAACCTTTTTCTTGTATGGCTTATCTGAGAGGTTGTCTAACTTTGCTCTTGTTCAAGAAATTCTTTTCTATGGATATTGAAATCAGTGAGCGGTAGGTGTGACCGTGGGAACTCTGAACTTGCCCTTTGCACTGCTTGTTTCTTTGCTGTGTCTCGCTGGGCTCTGGGAGATTCCTCACAATCACCTATGCTCGTTCTGTGGCAGGGAGTTTGTCACTTTGCCGATTCTGTCCGGCCCTCGCTGTGATGCTGTGCTCGTTCTTTGTTGAGTCGTTTGTGTCTTTACATCTCCAGAGGAGCTTCTGAGCCTTGCAGAACCTGGACTTGTTAGTTTGTGGGCTCACCTTTTCTCCTAGTCCTCGTCACGGCCCCGCCATGGGCCTAACCCCGAAGCCATTTCTAAGTGCCTTTACATAGAATTTACTCACTTTTTATGTCTGCCTGCGTGAATCTCCAGTGTGCCTGCACTCACACATATACCCTGACTTTTGCATACCTCTGTGGCTTTTCATGCATGCTGCGGTCAATCACGTGGAAAGTAGCCTTGACTCGCAGCTCACAATTCTATTAATATGGGGTACTTTGAATATTTTTAATATATAAGAAGTATTTATTATACTAGATCTTGATTCTGTTTGTGTTTTCATCCCTTAAAAATATAGAACATATTTTTTCTTTTTTTTTTTTCATATTTTTTACCTTATGCTGTGGTAAATGTTTTTGTCTTGTGTAACTCTTAAAGTTTCATGTTTAAAATTATTGAAATGTACAATTAAAATGGGGATGTTTATGTTTATTGTGTATTTACTATACCTCAACAAAATTGAAATTTTAACTTCAGAAAAATTAATGACTATCCCTTCAGATATATGAGCATTAACATTGATGTGGTAAAACTTATATCTGGCATTTCTTTTTCCAGGGTGTACTTTCTAATGAAATATTTACTATAGTGTCCAGCATTCCTGAGGTTGAAAAATTTGCCAAGTTCTGGATATGCAAAGCAAAGTTGCTGGCAAGTAAAGGCACCTTTGATGCTACTGGACTGTACGAAGAGGCCATTCAGAATGGGGCAGCCGTGAGTATCTGTCTTGGATGGCTGATGTAGATTCTCTCTCGTGGGCTTTCTTTGTTGTTTGCAATATGGTTCTATACTGTGCTATTAAGCTTCCATTCGTAGGAGTAATGGCGTAAGAGGGTAGGTGTGATCAAAGTGCATTAGACACACACCTGGCAATAGCACAGTGAAACCCAGTGTGTTTTACAGTTAGCACACTAGCAAACACCTACTTCTCCTCAAAAGGCAGCCGCAGAACCTGAGGTAGAATGTTTTGGTGAGACAGGGTCCTGCCTGCTTTTGCATCCCAAATGCTGGGAATGAAGGCATGAACCACCACTGATTAGCTGTAGAATGTGTTCTTTTTCAGTGCATCAATTCTTAGAACGTAGGTTTACATTTATACCAGCAGGATTTGGGGTTTGTTTGTTTGTTTGTCAAGTACCCATGTCTTACTTAACACTAATTATAGAATTAAGTAATTTGGAAAATGAATGTAGAAAGTTACAAGATAGTATCAAGATTCAGTAGTTAAAGGAACTTAATCCATTAAATTCAGAACATCACTAATCCATAGCCTTTACATCAAGTTACTTACTAGTTCTAAAACCAGACAGAAATCACCTTCTGCAGATTTAACATAGAGAATATCACATAACTTCATAATTCTTTTCACTTAATGTCCTTTTTCTCCCTTCTTCCTGTCCCATGGCACTCACTTCCAGGATTGCTCACGGTGTTGTACTTGTGCAGTATTTGTTTGGTTTCACTCAGTAACGACTTTTCCTCACCCACTCCCTCACATTTCTACTTTCCAGAGCAAACTGATTCTGGTTTTTACCTCTGGAGTTTCAGAAGACATACTTATGCTGCTGTTTCTTGATTTTTCTCTTGCAGACATAATTTGTGAACTTACAGATGAGGACATGGCCTTACCCCTCTTTTACACAGATCTGCCCATCCCCAGCACTCACACACACATGCAGACAGCCCCACCTATTCGTGTGGACCTTTGCCATCTTCCATGTTTCTATTAGCAGATCGCTCCGGCACCTGTACTGTTCATGTGTAAGAAATACGTAGCTGTACTGAGCAGTGGACTGTGTACATGATTGCTTTGCCTTTCAAACACATCTACTTTTCCTACAAAGTTAGTTGCTTACTTTGCCTATGTTTCATTTTTTAGGTATTTATTATATAACTAATTTTCATATTCTTTAATTTTCTAAATCATGTCAAGACTTCAGATAGTCTGTTGATGTATTTTTCTTCGAGACCCCTCTAGTTTATTCCAGGTTGGACAAGGGTTTGCTTCTGTCTTTACCAGATGTCCTCTGGCTCTGGTCCCCATCACTACAGACAGTTCTGCAGTTCTTGAGGTCTGTGTCTAGTTCCTGTGTCTCCTGTCTCTTCTCCAGTGGTATATCCCATGCAGGTAGATTTGAAAAGTGTGTCAAAAGCTCTGGAGGCTGGGGAGATGCTCAGTCGGTAAAGTGCTTGCTGGACAAGCATAGAGCTGAGTTTGATCCCTAGCCCCCATATAAAGTAGTCAGTCGTGGTGACACTTACACCCTTGCACTGGTGAGGCAGACAGGCGGATCCCTGGAGCTTTCTGACCAGCCAGCCTAGCCTGAACAATGACTCCCAGGTCCTAGGGAAAGATGCAGTCTCAGAAAACAAGATGGATGGCTCTTGAGGAACAACAAAGGTTGACCCCTGGCCTACACACACACACACACACACACACACATAAGCACACTTGTGCATACACAGATACATACACACTTAACATGCATACATGTATGTACAAACACACCAAAAACAAAGCAAAGGCTCTGGCCACATGTTGTGGGCTATCCAGTAGGGTGATATAAATGCAGTGGTTGGTAGACAACCCTCTATCAGTACAAATATCTTCAGGTCTCTCCTCTTTACCTGGTCAGATTACTTGGGGGTGGAGAGTTAGAAACTCTGCTGGAGAAGATAGCCATTGGGAACAAGAGGCCTGGGAATCTCCTTAGCCTGAGATCCTGATTTATCCTCTTTTCAAGTAGGCATCCACTGCAGTCTTGCACAATGTCCTTCAGGATATAGAGATTGTGTCCCAGTTTTCTGTTAGGGCGAAGAGTGGCAGGACACAGTCAAAGGCTGCATGGGGTTGGAAGTATAGGGTCTGGCTGCAGATCTGACTCTTCGGTAGATGCTCCAGAGGCCTCATCTGTTCTTGGTTGGGAAGCTCTGTGGTACACCTGTGTCAGGAGTTTCCTCAGACGAAGCTCTCTGAGGGGCTGGTGGCGTCCTCTCCAGCACCCCACTCCCAGAGTATTGCTGCTCCTTCTGTCCTGGGCTCTTTTCATTCTTTGACGTCCGTTTCAGTAGAATTTCAGTGGAGATTGGTAGATGAGATTCAGTCTACCATTTTTAACAGAAACCTATACAAATGCAAAATATGCTTCATGAAGCTGGGATTACTCCAGTAATCCCAACACTTGGGAAGCTGAGGCAGGAGAGTTGCCATGAGTTTGAAACTAACTTTGTCTACATAGCCTGACTTAGCGTAGACTAGAGTACATAGTAATAACCTTACTAAACAGTTAATAATAAAGTCTACTTGATGCAAGTGTTTTATAATTGACTTTCATCACAGTATGTGTGTTATTTCCAACTCCAGACGCTTACAACTTGTTTGGTTGGCTCGGTTCTCTGGTTTGGGTTTTATCACGTTGTTGTTTTGGTTAGAGTGGAGTTTTTGTTTTGTTTCGTTGAGACAAATGTATGGTGTCATTATGTAGACCAAGCTGGCCTGGAATTCAAAGATCTGCCTGACTTTATCTCTAGAATGCTAGAATTAAAGGTGTGTGTCACCATGCTTGGCCAGGTGTGTGTGTGTGTGTGTGTGTGTGTGTGTGTGTGTGTGTACATGTGTGTGCTTTGTTAACTTGATACAGAGTACCAAGTCAGGAAAAAATTTAAATATAGCATCCCCATGATAAAATAGCAGTTGACCTTGTGGTATGCTCTGTGAGGTTTACGTGTTCTTCTGTGCAAGGGAGCTTTTTGTTTTCCTTTTCTTGGTTGATTTTTTTCCCCTGCTCTTTAGATATAGTAACTAAATAAAGACGAGAAAGAAAAGGCCAAGAAAAGATGAAGAAAAGACGTAAAGCCTGCATGAGGGCTGGAGAGATGACTCAGTGGTTAGAGCACTGACTGTTCTTCCAGAGGTCCTGAGTTCAAATTCCAGCAACCACATGGTGGCTCACAACCATCTGTAATGAGATCTGATGCCCTCTACTGTTGTGTCTGAGGACAGTAACAGTGTACTCACATACATAAAATAAATAAATAATCTTAAAAAGAAAAAAAAAAAAAAAGCAAAGCATGCATGATGTGACTGTGGGGAAAATTCTTCCTACATTTTAACTTCTGGTTGTCTTTCTGAAATACAGTGCCCAAAGTTTATCATGCAAACAAGAACTCAACAGACAACAGGGGTGTGTGGTGTGTTTTCTATCTAGCCAGCTTTACATCTTTGAGGCAAAATCTTTATGTAGGAACACATTTTTAATGATATTATACAAATTAATAGGAAAAAGAATTTGGTTTAAAGAAAAATTTTATAAACGACTTTGAACACATATTTTCACTGAAATTGGATATGCCAGTGTTAAATCAACATGTTCAGGTTCTTAATTTTTTTTCTTTATGAAACTTTAAAACTGAATCATTTTAAGTGTTTATTACTGACTATGGGATAAAAAGGAAACATTCTTATTGCTGGAAGTTTATTTGATGCTAAGCAAAGGTACTAGCTCAGTTTTCCCATGAATGCTTCCAATACCGTTTGTTTTGTTGCCTCCAGCCAGTGCAAGAGCTGCAGGAAGTTCTGAACATTCTGCAAGATGCAAGCAGCAGCGCGGAAGGTGTGGTAACTTCTCAATTCACCACCTTGAGATGTGCAAGTAGAAGTCATTGTGGAGCATGCAGATCAGAGGGATGAGGACGCCCCACCCCAACCTCCATCACCTCTTGCTCTCCATGGTCTTTTGAGCTGTAATCAGCCACTGATTCACGAGTAATTATGTGTAACTAGTATAATTACTAGTAAACATGTGCTCCATTCTGAGCAAAGATTATGTTCACCACAGCAGCCTGGACTAGTGTGTCCTGCTTTCCTGGAATCTTCCAGGAAAACAAAATCACAGTTTATCAAAAGGGACAGATGGAGACAAAAGAACTTGTTATATGTTTAATCACCATAAGTGTATTAGTCAGGGTTTTATTGCTGTGAAGAGACACCATGACCACCACAGCCTGTGAAAAGGAAAACACTTCACTGCTGGCTTAGTTTCAGAGGCCTGGTCCATTATTGTTACGGCAGGAAACATGGCAGTGTGCAGGCAGACATGGAGCTAGAGAGGGAGCTGGGAGTTCTGCATCTTAATCCATAGGCAGCCGGAGACTGACTTCCTGGGCATGACTTGAACATGTATGACCTCCAAGCCCACCTCCAAGTGACACACTTCCCCCAACAGTGATGATCACTGTGTCACTCACAGCACCTAGCACATGATTGATGAGGGCCATGCCTGCTGAAACCACCACTGTAAGTTACTGTCACTCATCTAAAGCCATGCTCTTTCAAGAGTCTCTCCTTACTTAGCCGTCACTGTCACTATTTGGAACTTTTAAAGAATCTGTCTATGGAAGAAATTGTGCCAAACTCAGTGACACATAATAAATGTTCAAGATGCCTTTTATGTGAGTCACATAAGAATAGATTTAAGATGACCGTGGTGGCTCATGCCTGTAATCCTGGCTGAGGATTGCCTTAAATCCAAGTCTAGCCTGGACTACCAAGTAAGACCTTTTGGGAGGGGTGGGGGAGGGGGAAGAGGAAGAAAAGGAGGGAGAAGGAGAAGAATAGATTTAACTAGTGACCATGAAGTCACAGAAAAACAGATAAATAGCTAGTACTTTGAGGAGCAGAGTAGAATATTCAGTGTCAACCCTTATATTTAGTGTAAAGGGAAATGGGAGCCATTCCTCCGCTCTTGCTGACCCTCCTGACCTTTCTCAGGACCTCGGCCTTTAGACTGTCTGCCCACCCCAGTTTGATTTACTTCCTTTAATGCTTTGTTGTTGAGCTATCATTAAAATGTTACTATGAAATTTTTTATTCACAACCTGATGTTGTGAAGGGATTAAGAAATTGAATAAATTAATTCTAATGACAAGAAAATTGACCCACGCTGTGGTGAAGGAGAGTGACTAGTCTCTCAGAACTCTGATGAGAGGAAGAATGTGGTCAGTGCTGCAAAGGGATCAAGGATCCATCTTCAATTGGCAAATGTACCCAAAGGGGTGATTGGAAGGCTGCCTGGTGGGCTGATGTCATAGGACATTGCAGCAGGGCTTGGCAATAAGGGGGGTGGCATAGGAGGAATTGGAGGGAGATGGATATGATCAATATACATTTTATAAATGTATGAAAGTTTCAAAGAATAAAAAAATACTATTTTGTAAAATATAGCAAGGGATAAAAAACCATATAAATGGCAGTTGAAGTCACACCTCTTTGTTTGCTCTGCAGAGTCCATGAGGTTACTGGGAAGTCCTGCACACACTGCCTTGCTTTATTGATTTTTAGTTTAATTGTGAAATTGCTTGCCTCTTACCTCCTTTCCTGGCCTTGTTTGCGCAGTAGGCACCTCTGCCACCTCAGCTGCTGGAACTAACACCACATCTGCGGAAGAGCTGGACAAGGAGGGATCCGAGCAGCCTGGCCCATCTCCAGCAGAAAGGGAGCAGGTGGCCGCAGCGCCTCGGATCCCTGCGGCAGAGTGGGGTGACCCTGGTATCAAATTACAGGTCGCCCCGATTCCTAGGTAAGCAGACCCCAGCAGACTTCTGACCACAGGCCTGATTCCAGTAGAGTTGTGTTTCTTCTACACACGTCCAGAGAAACAGTTTAGAGACCTCTGCTTCAGATGTGGTGCAAAGGGTAGGCCAGTGGTTAGTGTCAGAGCTCTCTTGAGACTGAAAAAGGTCCGTGCTAGAAGGCGATCTGGGATCCAGCCTCCAATGGCAGAGATGCCGAAATCTCTGGCACTCAGGAAGTGGAGAGAGAACTGGACAGCCAAGTCAGGGTCATTTTTTCTGTGTGTATATTGTTTCCTTCTGCCACCCTAAACTTCTGTGAAGTGAGTGCTGCAGGCAAGCTGGTATTCACATGGACCCACATCCCTCCCACACCCCTCCTCACACCCCTCAAACACTCCTCACACACCCCTCCTCACACCCCTCCCACATCCAGCACCACCTTTTCACTCCTATTTGTCCTCCCAGCCTGACACCAAAGGGAGCTGGGAAGTGCCACCTCCCATGTTAGTGTGGGAGAGAAGGGACGGTGACCAGCCCTGGAAGAACATCAAGGGGGCAGCTGAGCCTACTACAGTCAGAGACCACTGCTCAGAGCCTTCTGTTCTCTAAGAGGGATGTTCAAGGAAGAACCCCAGTCATTTTAAGGCTATAGAACAGTGTATCAGTGTTGTTTCCAAAAAGTTACGTCTAATATCTCCCTCTGTTTATGCTTCTGGAAGGGCTGTACACAAGCTGGCTTTACATAAGCTAATGCGGTGGTGGCTTCGAGAATTTTAGGTCAGTAGGAAGATGCCCAGTTGTTCCTATTCAGTACATGGTTTTGAGTATTCGACAGTCAACACAAGCAGGAATCTTAGAAGTCATTAGTGCAGTCAAGCTCAGTGAGGATCCGTTTCCTCACAGCCTGTAAATGTTTATGTGACAAACAAATAGCAGCTGTACCGCTGTTGACTTAAAAACCATTTCCACCCTCCATTCATAACACTGTAATGCTAACACAATCCAGGAGCAGGTACCACCATCCAGGGCTTCCTGAGCCTCAGGGAAAAGCCATTATTATGGAGTAAGAAACAAAGAATAAAACAGAATACTCCTGTAGCCGGGAAGGTTTTGGAAGCATCCTTTGGTCTCTTTCAGAATATGCGGGATGCCAGAAGTGCAAGACTTGAAGCTCATCACTCCTGTGAGGCGCTCCACAAGGATCGAGCGAACCATGGCACGCTACCCAGAAATGCTGCAGGGACATGACGTAGTCGTGGCTTCCCTTAACGAGCTGCTGGAAGTGGACAAAACAGAGTGCTTCGTCTTCCGTGAAAATGAGGCTTTGCCTGTGACACTGGGCTTTGAAATCCTTGAATCATGATCTTTTGATATTCAGCTTTTTATTTTTTTATTTTTTTTAATTTTAAGTGAGGTTTTTTCAGGGCTTGCAAGACACAAATGCCCCTGTCAAGATGACCTGAAATAAACGTGTGCTGGGTCACCGCGGTGCGGGTCGTAGGCTCTCGGGTCTCAGAGTAACGCATTGGGTTTGCTCTCAGATTGCACATCCCACGAGGAAACTTTTGGTTCCTGTGTTTGTTTTATACTTTATGATGGTTTTACAGCATACATACGTCTCAGA
The DNA here is from genome assembly GCF_963924665.1 of Micromys minutus. NCBI lineage: Eukaryota > Metazoa > Chordata > Mammalia > Rodentia > Muridae > Micromys > Micromys minutus. The sequence goes on along the minus strand of NC_137952.1, from coordinate 35,993,494 downwards.
ATATCAAATATTAATTATCTCATGTGTAACAGGAAAAGAACTAACACTTTGCAGAACTGCTATAATTCTATTGTAGTTACTCTTTGTGGCCAAAGGCTGGTGCTGTGGTGTGACTGACGGTCAGCCTCCACCCTACCCTGGAGGGCAGGCTCCTAGAGTACAAAGATTGGACTTTTGACACCAGCTCACCAGGCTGGAAAGTCAAACTCCACACATTGCAGAGAAGTTTGTGCTGGCCACATCTTCACTCAGATCCCAGAAGACACTTGTGGAGACCTTTGACTTCCATCACAGTGACCTTAAAGATGAGGGTGACACTTGTCTTCTGTGGGTGGGTTTCCACTGGTGAAGCACAACCCAGAATTGAGGTGGCAGCCCAGGTTTTACTTACAAACTGCCTTTGGCTCTCGCTATTCGGAAATGCCTCAAGTACAGACAACATTGTGGGGACAGAACTCGCTGCCTCCATCCCTTCCTCTGCCAGGGATTTGTAGCCTGAGGAGACTATGAGCTCCCCAGATACTAGGGCAGGGGATTTTTTTTCTGCACCTTGGGCAACTGCTCTAAGAAAGGAAAAACATAGTTTTGTAAATATACTGTATATAAAAGCCTAGTTTAAATCTTAGCTTTGTTAGTATGATCACTAAGTAATATCTAAAATAAAAACCACTGGATATCTGTTCATCTCTGCTTGTGTTCTCTTTATTATCGTGGTGATGGCCTTAGTGAGACAGGGTTTCTCTGGGAGGACACTGATGGACAGCCCAAGAGGTGCATTAGCACCCTGGATAAAGGCTCTCGCGTGATCTCACGAGGAAGTGGACATTTTGCTGAGGGAAGCAGCTCCACCTCTGAAGATGAGGCTTATACCAACAAAGTTCAGCAGACTCACTGAGCAAGTCTTCCTGCCAGGGACCAAGCCCTCTGTGAGAAATGGATGTCCATCCCTGCCAGAATGTAGCATGCAGCCAGCCACCGTTGCTTAGTGACCACAAGACTTGCAGAAGCATTAATTTCAGTGAGCTAGAGTCTGAAGCCAGACCTTCTCAGTCCTCACAGGCCTCAGGAGGGGCCGGCAGGGCCAGCCTCGGCTGGAATGGCTCACTTGTCTGGGCCCTCTGCTCCCCGGGCCTGAGAATTAGCTTGATTCAGCACTGGCCTCACTTCTCAGAGCCACCATTGCTGCTGAGGCAGTTTGGCTCTTTATCACCAGTTCCTTGGAAGATGTCTGGCCAGCCGTCCCGCCCAGACACTGACGATACAGCGTGTGCTGAACTGCGTTCATTTGAAAATGTTTAATTCCCAGAGGACTAATTGGAGTGTTTTCAAAGCCTGATCAAACTAAATAGAGCCTTCCAGTCATGACGCTGTGCTTGCAGCAAGCCACCTGCTAGATACTGAAGTTCTCATTACTGATGTTTGCTGATATAGGGTCAGGGAGAAAGGCAGGCCTTAACCACCTGGGAGGTGAGTCTGTAGGGAACTGACAGAAATGTGGGCCTTTTAGAGGGAATTTTTACAGTGACTCTTGAAAGCTAAGATGGTTATACCAACACTCTATCCTGTACAGGATGACTAAGCCAGGAGACAAAGGGGCAATGCACTTGCCAATCCTGGCTGCCAAGGAGCTCTGCTGAGTCCTCTGCATACTAGAAAAGATTCGGAACATGTTTCTAAGAAGAGCTCCTCTGTGGAGCAGGGAGTCATACCTCAGTCAGAACCGTGAACTACCCTTCCCACACTCACCTGCAAAGAGACATCCTGATGCAGTTGCTGAGAATGTAAGCTGCAAATTCAGGATCTAAGGTTAGGCATCTTATTTACTGTGTAGACAAAACCTTCTAGAAAACAGTTCCAGCACAAAATAAATGAGATCACATTATATCAGTAGCATGAATATGGCTAAAGACATACACACACATACACGCACACACACACACACATACACGCACACAGTGGACTGGGACCTGGTTCAGTATTGTTCCCCACACATCCACTCACTATGTCTTTCACTAACTGACACAGAGAAAAACAACAGATGATGTGATGGTTTGGAAAAGAGGCTTGGGCTGGAGCAGAGGCTCCAGGGTTAAGAGCACTGACTGCTTTTCCAGAGGACCCAGATTCAATGCCCTATTCTGGCCTCTGGCCTCTGTGGGCACATACAGGTAAATTAACCATAAACATAAAATAAAAATAAATAAACTTTAAAAAAAAATGACAAAATAAACCATAGGCTCATATATTTGAATGCTTGTTCCACACATTGATGGAACTGTTTGGGAAAGATTAGGAGGTGTGGCCTTGTTGAAAGATGTGTGCTCTGGGGGTAGGCTTTGAGGTTTGTAAAACCCATGCCATTCTCCGTTTGCCTGTCCCTCTAACTCCTGCCTGTGGATTACATGTGAGCTCTCACCTACTGCTTTCAGTGTGGTAGCTGCCTGATGGCTCTCGTGACCCCCCACATGGTGGTCAAGGACATACCCACAGAAACAGTTGCCTTGGTGGTGTCTTGTCACAGCAGTAGAAAGTAAGGCAAAGACAGTAAGCGACAAGGTAGAATCTATCTCCGAGCCATCTGGCTCCAGGTCCAGAACTTTCAACACCTAGCTTACACAGAGGAGCAAGAGCGTGATGGTCAGGAAAACTGCAAACCTGAGAAAGTCTGAACTCTTCCTACTTTAGCAAGTGAGAGCCACCTGGGCTGGAAGGCCAAGTCAGTGTGAACACACTTGCTGCATAAATACAAGAACCTGCTTTCAGGTCCCCAACAGCTACAAAAAAAAAAAAAAAAAAAAAAAAAAAAAAAAAAAAAAAAAAAAAAAAAAGGCTGAGTGTAGTCATAAGTGCATCTGTAACGCAGAGTTGTGTGTAGCAGAGACACTAGGATTTCTGGGACTTGCTGGTGGCCACAGAGACTGTCTAAAACGCAGAGGGCAATAGTGCAGGACACCCAGGGTTCTCTCTGTCTGTGCATCCCACACACAGATGCATACACTCACACACACACACACACACACACACACACACACACACACACCAAAAGTAGGTGGGATAGAAAGGGTCACTGATGGAGAAAATACTGTCATTTGTTCTGTGGGTACAGTGGCTAGGCCACTCACTTGCCCTGCTGCTGGAGATGTGGGACCAGAATTAAAGTACTGGCTCAGTTGCTGGAACTCATCCCCAGTGGAAACACAGCTTTCACATCAGCAGGCCCAGTGAAAGCGTGTGTGCTGCTGTGATGGGACTGGGCATGGTCCATGTTCATCCTGGGGCTCTGCCACCCCTGCCTGGAACCTAATGGAGCTGGGAGGGAGGAGGTCACATGTTCCTACTCATCCTCAAAGAAAGCTCGGCAATGTCTGCCAGACCTATGAACTTAAAGTGTGTGTGTGCATATATATGTATGTATGTATGTGTGTATGTATGTATGTATGTGTATGTGTATGTGTGTATGTATGGGAGAAGTGACTGTATGAGGTAAATCAGGTTTAAAACTAAAGCCTGCAGCATATAAACAGCCCTCAAGACAAGTTGCTGAAGGTAGATTCCGAAGTTAAAGCTTCATAGCCCGTTCCCACCTCCTCTCCCTTACTCTATATCCTTCCCCCCACCCCTTCCCCTGCACTTCTCCAAGGCAACCCAGAGTAACAACTCCTCATTCAGGAAAATACTCAGTGTGCTGCAGAAACCAGCGGTAAGGATAGTGAGCCAAAAGTGGCCTGACCCCAAGGATCTGAGGAGCGAGTGCTGACTTGTAACCAGAGTCACAAAATATATGTTTAAAGCCCCACAAGAGCCATCTACTGTCAGGAGCTGAGAACACGAAAGTCTAGCAGGGTAGCAGCAGGCCTTGAAGCCTTAAGTAGGAACAGGAACAACAGGAGAGTCAGGGACTGCTTTAGGGCAACATGGACAGTGTCTAAAGGCCCTTTAGCCACCTCTCCTGTCTTTCCTCTCTTTTCTCCTGGCTCCTCTCCCCTTTCTCCCCCCACCCTGAGCCCCTAAAGTGTTTGGATGGTTTATACCTTTGTCCAGGAAGGAAACTCTGTGAGCTTTTGTAATATTGGCTTTATAGTGTATTCCAGGACCTTTCTAGAAAAGTGTGGGTCTTAAGAGAAGAACAGTCTAACTGAAGAAATATCACTAGTCCTCGGGAATAAACTAGTGTCCGAAGACACAAAGCCAGTGGCCCCTGACCTATGCCTGAAAAGTGTGACCCTGTAGATTCTGGGGCCACTCTGAGGAGATGCCTTAAAAGTGCCAAACCTGGGTGTTTCTGGGATACACAGGAAGTGGGAAAAGAGCTGCCTGAGCTCTTGGCCTGTGCTCTCATCCATCCCACCCTGGTCCTAAATGCTCACACTTCCCAAGAGTGAACCTGGAAGCTACACTGTCAGACCTGTCCCTTCAAAAGTCCCCTTTGTCACCTCCAAAATAGGCAAGGTCAGCCTGAGCCATCACATAATGACAGTCATCTCCACTAAAACAAACACTCAACGGTGAGAGAGAATTAAAGCCAGGACTCAGAACTCCAAGGCTTCAGGGCTATATGCAAGGCTCCTATCAAAATAATCCAGTTATAAGATGAGTTTTGGTGTGTTTTGCCACATGTCTGAATCATTTGTCACAGTGACTCAGGATGACAGGGCAGTTAATAAGACAATCCAATCCAGCCTAGCAAGACAATCCAGCACAGTGGGTTTTAGAAATTTTGAAACACGAAGTTCACAGAAATACTATTTCTAAAAGACATATTTAGAAATAAAATTATATGTGGATATGATGTAATCCTGGAAGGGCTGGTTAGAAGATTTCCATTTCTACTTGTTGTGCACATTTTCAAAAGGTTTGATGGACACCAAGGATGCCTTCTAAGGCAATGGATAGCTAGACTGTCCCTGAAAGAATTCTCAGGCTCCAACTCAGTTCATTGAGAATTTTCAATGTGGCCAGATGTGATGGTACATGCCTTTAATTCCAGTGCTCTAGGAGGCAGAGGCAGGCCGAGCTCCATGAGTTCGAGGCCAGCCTGGTCTACAAAGCAAGTACCAAGACACCCTGGGCTGCATAGAGAAACCCTGTCTCGGGGGAAAAAGAAAAAAGAGGCAACAAACAGTTTTAGATACACACTTCCATACATTTTCAGTTATCTAAAACCTGTCTGAAACAGGCGATGGACATGTCTAGGACCATGTCTAGCCAGCCCAAGTCTAGAATCATGTCTCAGACCATGTCTAGGACCAAGACAGTTACAAAAAGATGGGCAAAGCCCAGGTTCATGATTAGGACTGCTCTGGTGTGCCCCAAGCAGGGCTACTTAACAGTTCCTTCCCGTCCTACACCACCACCAAGCAGGAGACACTTCTACACTTGGTGCACAGTATACACACATTCCATCTGCTTATACCTGTCAGGATCTTATAACAAGCAAGGCTCACAAGTGTCAGGGTGGAAATAAGGTCCCTCATGACAGCAGGGATCTCAGCCTTAACCCTTGGCATCGAAAGACTCCCACTCAGGAGAACGCATACTGATCACAGTGGGTGTGTTTGGATGGTGGACCAACCAACAGCTATCTGTAAAGGCTGATTGCAGAGCATCACTGTTAGCTGTCGAGCAGATCCTGTGGCCCTGAAAACCCGAATGTCCTTAATTTTGAAAGCAAAATCCCAAGACTAACCTGCACTGGAATTCACAAACAACATCATTACCTCCATAATTTTAAAAATCAACATAATTCTCTAATCAACATCAAACAGGGAGATTAAAAATGAAAGCAAGTTATAGCTTGTATGGATTTCTACATAAATATGGATTACTGTACTTGAAAACAAAAAATCTGTGGATTTTCCAACGCTTCTGTGTGGGTCACTACTGCTCTCCCCAGCTGTAGCCACAAGCCACAGAGTTTCTCAGCCACAGTGAAATGGCCCCTCCCAGCTCTGCTACAAAAAGCAGAGGGCACTTCATCTTCTGACTGTAGGGGAAGAATCAGAAGGCAGAGTCCAGGCTAGCGCATTCTTACTCTACAAGCAATTTGTGAGACATCTGTTGAGATGAACATGGATAAACACAAATTCCCAAGGTCAGTCTCCCACCCACAGTGGGAGTTCCTGGCCACACACACCATAGAAGGAGCCCACGGAGTGCACAGAGCAAGAAAGTTCCTGGCAGCTTCATTTCCTCAAAATCCCCAGGCCAAGAGGTCACATTTCTTTCATTGTTCCCCCTTGTCAATCAGACCTGTCTTTCCTTCCCTTGCCTTGTTGGAATGACACTTAACAAAAGCCCCTGGGCTTCTCAGCCTTGCCAAGAACTCTCTCCCACCGCCCATCAAAAAAGGCAGTACGGTGTGGGAAACACATCCTTGCAGCCCTGGAGATACTCCAATAGTCCCCTCTTGAACATCTGGGGCGTGTGAGAATGGCGGGGAAACACCCCAAATCTACTTCGGAGTCCAGATCCTCAACCTAGGTTTCTATATTACGGGTTAAAATAAGGGAGTTCATTGGGTGGACCGACAAGCTCCAGGAAACCTCTCGTGGATGTTCCCCGTGGACCCTTCCCTGTGTCATCACAACCATCCAACTTTTCTGAGCTTCACCCAGGAGCACCCTAGGGCCTCCCAGAGGAAAACCAGCCACAGCCTTTTGTGAATCATCCCCCTCCTTGGTCAGAAAGCACCGGGTGTTTGCTAAGGGGAGGGGCTGTGCTCCTTCCTTTACTACAGGCATTGTTTCCAGATAGCAGGATCTCACTAAAGCCAGGGGTAAGGTTGGACTTGAGGAAGAATGTCCTCAGTAGCAGCACCTTCTCTAAACAATCCTAACTCTTGTGTGTGTGTGTGTGTGTGTGTGTGTGTGTGTGTGTGTTTGCTCGTATTTGTTGTAAGAGCTGTGAGCAAGCATTTGAAAGATCTGGACCCCACAGTGTCTGGAAGTTGGTTGATGGGCCTAAGGACCTTGTGGTAGGGAACCGGTGAGTCCTACTTTGAAGAGTCAGAGCTGCAGCAAGAGACTCAGCAGCTCAGGCACTGCCCAAAATAACGAGCTGAGTGTGAAGTGAGGAAGCTGAGGCCAGTGGTGGTGGTTTGGAGGTCTGCCTGGTCCATCGGCTAGCTGGAGAAGAGGGACTGGAAGAGGCCTCAGTGGGAGGCTGCCCCTGATGATGTAGCTCAGGTCCAGCTCCCCAGCTACCCTCTGGCCAGAGGGAAACATGATCCCAGCCCAGCGCATGAGGAGTGGAAGCCAGAGGGATAAAGATGGAGGGGGGACATCCGTGGGCTCTGTGTGCACCTACTCGAGAGGACAGGCCTCTGAGTCTATGCTCGGTGGGTTAGGAGAAAGGCTTCGGGGAGACGCAGAGTGAATATGAGCCCCAAGAGGGTTCGGTGGGGTCACTAGGGAAGTCTGATCCAAAACAGATCCTTCTGCACCACCCGTGCCACTGAGCACGCACCCTGAGGGTGACCGCTGATGGGGACACACCAGTCAGTCCTGCGAGTGTCCAAACCCTCTGGGGACTGAGGCTCATGTCCGCCTGCAGGAAAGAAGCTGCCTCTTTTAAAACGACAGGCTGCATCTAAGTGGTTTAGGTACTTAGGGTTGGTTTGTTTCTTTGAGTGTCTGTTTTAAGACAGGATCTTGACTATGTGGTCCAGGCTAGGTTAGAAGTTGCAATTCTCCTGCCTCAGCGTTTCGTGACAGGATCCCAGGTATGTGTGCCATAACCAGTGTTCTTTCTATGGTTTTGTTTTCAGTGCTGAGCTATACGAGCACCATGCATGGAGCTTTAGAGACAGTATAGCTCTCTACTTTGCCCAGGCTCTGCTCCTGCCTTCCCCCAGTGCAACCTGCCCGGCTCGAAAGAGTGATCCGCCCTGCAGAGGACTAGGCAAGGCTCAAACGCCCAGTCCTACAGTCGCTGTCCTGGACTCCTCTCAATCCTGTTTTCAGACTATAGAGAGCTGGCTCGAACCAGGTTTTCTGTCTCAGCCTCCTCTTGGTGTAAAAAATGTGAGATCCCACCAGCCAACCTGACCAGACCAAGAGACCACTCAGATGGCTACATTCTAGTCACCTTAAGCTTTGTAAGTCTCTGCCAAGACCCAGCTGAGCCTAAGATTGCCATAGTTTTCTGTAACTCTCGACTTGAATGGTGTGTGGCAATCTCCCAGGTTCACCGGTCAGTATGCCACAGGGGAATGAATTTTTCCCAAGACCGATCAAGTCACTGACTCAGGAGCCCATCTTCTCAGGCTCCTTCTCCATTGACCTCGGACATCCATCACAGCAATCTAGTCCGCCGCATGAGGCCCAGTCCAGCGGTCAAGCATGCCTGGGGACTGAGGGGCCAGAGAGAAGCAAGTCCCAGAAACAGGGTTAATCGCAACCCTTCCACTACAGCATGCTGCTGTCATTTAGAGGAATGGCCAGCAGAGGGCGCTGTAGGACAAGGTCAGGAGGCACTTAGGCAAAACCGGAGAAAAATCAAATGGTTGGGCATAAATGAAAACAAATTAAGTCTAGACAGGCTCGCTCATCTCCTCTCTGGTTTACCCCACCCACCCACCCACCACATAGCACTTAACATCTCTTTCTCCGTGGAGTTGACGGTTTGTAGTCCATAACGGCTCCAAAGCTCCTGCTCCACAAATAGTAACATGATTCCTTCCTCAGACCCATGTGGGAAGGAGACACAGAACATTAGGGGATACATGAGGAGTGGGAGTCGGAGGGGCACACCCATGGGCTGTGTGTGCGCCTGCGTAAGAGGACAGGCCCGAGTTGTGCCCAGTAGGTTAGGAGGAAAGACTTTAGGGAGGCATAGAATAAGCGTGGGTGACCCCCAAGAGGCTTCAGTGGGGTCTTTGGGGGAAGTCTGATCCAAAATACACATTCCTGCTTTCTGTGTGCCAGGACCCCAGCCCTCACCCCTCAGACGGACCACTCTCAGGAAAGTTCACAGTCCTGTTGGTGCAGATCTGCCAGGTGTGTGGGGAGCCTCTCCAGAAGCCTTGACTACTCTGAAAAACAGGAGGCAGCAATGGTGAGTCACATTGGGCTACCCACTGTCCCTGATCTCCTTCCTCGGTCAGCCCCCAACCGGAGGACTCTGAACCCCAGCCACAACATTCCATCCATCACCCCATTAGGTCAGATAAGACCAAACCCAGAGCAAAGGGAACTGTGTGTGACAAAGGCAGCCAGAGAGTCAGGTGGCCAGCCTTCCAAAAGTCACGAGTCAGTGACTCAGACCCAACAGAGCTAACGGCACACCTGAAATTGTTTGAGCTCAAAGCAAGCAAGCCCTGCTCTCTAGTAGCTAAGAAAAATGTGCCTTCTACATGATAAATCCTCAGGGCAGGTGAGGCGGTTGGGAGAGAGAACCCATTGTGGAAATCGCTTGGGGACCTCAAGTCAGAAAATGGGGACCTTAATCCCAGCTTGATCCCTATCACCTGTGTGATTCTGGACAAACGTCCTAACTTTTCTAGGTCTCTGCTTCCTTGTGTGGAAAAGCAGATCTCCACACAGCACATAGTAGTTGAGATTCCCTCCCAGAACGCAGAAACATGGCAGCCATCCTGGTTCTTTCTCTTTCACCCAGATGCCAGATGCTCAGCTCCCAGGGCAGCTGAGGAACTGCTCAGGAACTCCCAGGCAAGTACTCCAGTCCCCAAGGTAAAGAATGTTCATCATCTACACACACACACACACACACACACACACACACCACAAGCACAGATACAAACAGAAGTGCACATACCGGGTCTGATGTGTCCGCCTCAGTAGAGAAAGACAAAGGTTTGCCCACCATTGCGCCCTGGGGTAAAGCATAGACAGCAGTCGACGCCTCCTCCGGAGTAGACAGCACAGGGCTGGTGGGGACCTGTGTAGGTACCCACATGGAACATTCTGGAGTCCTGGAGGGGCCAAGGGAGCCCTGAGCCAAGAGAACTGCCATCCCTGGTCAGAGACGACTGGGGAGGTCTATGTGGTAGGACTACCATGGCAATGATGGAGGAAGGATGTCACCAAGCCCTGAAGTAGTCTTCTGGATCCCTGTCTCCAGGGACAGGCAAGCTAGACGTTACTAAAGTCAGGAAGCCTCCCGCCTATGAAACACAGGACATCAAAACTGCCATTTCTACGTTGACCTGCCTCAGGGCTGCCTCTTCTAGGAAGAAAGAAGGGAGGGAGGGAGGGAGGGAGGGAGGGAGGGAGGGAGGGAGGAGAGGGAGGGAGGGAGGAGAGGGAGGGAGGGAGGAGAGGGAGGGAGGGAGGAAGGGAGGAAGGGAGGAGAGGGGAGGGAGGGAAGGGGAGGGGAGGGGAGGGAGGGAAGGGAAGGGAGGAGAAGGAGGGAGGAAGGGAGGGAAGGGGAGGAAGGGAGGAGGGAGGGAGGAAAGGGGAGGGGAGGGGAGGGAGGGAGGGAGGAAAGAAGGAAGGAAGAAACAAAAGAAAATGGGCTTTTGTGTGTACAAAGTAGGACCTTCAGATTCTGGGCCTCCACCTATGGGACATGGTGCAGAAACATGAGAGTACTTACGTGTATACACAGTCCAAGAAGTGAGCCAGCTGCTGCCTGCCCACCTAACAATAGTCTAATGAGACATCCCTGGGCCCAAGAACCAGAAGTCTATCCACAGCACCCCCAGCGGAGCCAGACAGTGAATAACCAGTGGTAACAGGGGAGGGATTCCCTTCCGTGCCCATAGCTCAAGGCGTATCCTTTGATCTCGTGGACCTGCCAGACACTTAGCTTATCCCCCCAAATATATTACTGTCTCTTAACAGGCCTTTGAGGAGGACATAAGTGGCCCCACCCACCCAGAGACTCCAGAGAGGCCTACCCATGGAAAACGACAGATCACATACTTCCTCAGACAAAGTTTGGACTAAGGAGAGGCTGGCCCTCCCACTCTTTCCACATACATAACCCTCTACCCCAACTCCTCAAACCCAAGAGACAGCAAACAGGTGAGCTGTGACAGCCTGGTAAGGACAGGACAGGGATCAAGGGTCATAGCTAGGCTAGGCCAGAGGGCATCCAACCTCTGCCTTAATGACATCATCCCTATTCTGGGCCCCCAGGCACAAGATGGTAGAAAAACGGAGGTTGAAAGGCCAAGAAATTAGAACCCAAGATGCTGGGCGATGGGGGTAAGAAAGCCTTTGTTCCTCCCCTCAGGTGTCTCAGTGTCCCCTGGGGCCACAAAGAAAACCAGGGCCCCTCCCTTCTGTGCACACACACTCACGTCAGTACCATTATAGTTTGTTTGGTGGCCAAGAGCACTTTCCCAACTTTGTGTTCAATCTACCCAGCAAGATGGGGGTGCATGCCTGATTCAAAGCACTGACTCCCAACCTCCCAGCTCTGGGCCTCCCAGGGATCTGCTGACTTGCCTTTCCTGGCTTTCAAGCTCTGAGTGTCCCCTACAACCTAGGATCTATAGTAGAGAGCCAGAGGTCTGTAGAATTCTTGAGGGAGATGAACAGGGAGGGGCCTGGCTGACTGCTACTTGGGAAAACAGGGGTTAGCCAATCAGATTCTGTGATCCATGGCCACTCATGTCCTCCTCCACGTATTTCTCCAAGTCCTTCAGAGTATTTCCTTTAAGACAGCCCTGCAGGAGACAGTATGTGCATGCACATTTCCCTGCGTGCACGTGTGCACACATACACATGCACGCATATCCACGTGCCTGCATGTCTATGTCCAAGGCAGTGGGTGCTGGCCAAGAAAGCATAGACCAAAGTCCTCAGCAGAAAATGGGGTAAGGTCTATGGGAACGGGAAGGTCTGGAGTTTGCTCGGGAGCATCTAGAGCAGACAGATCAGGGCCGCTCATGGATAGATGGCATTGGTTGCATCCGGAAAGAGGCTTTAAAGGGACATAAAGAGGTTCCCATGACGATAGCCAGAGTCACAGTGAAACAGACAAGTGGCAGAGCCAACTGATGAGGGAGGGGGAAGTCTCCACCAGCCCTGAGGTGCCCAGAGCCTCCAGTCCTGGAGCAGGTTGAAACAAGACACAGAATAGGACTCTGGTGTGGCTTTAAAGACTGATGGCCTCCAGATGTTCTAGCTCTCTAACTATTCTGAATGTGATGATAACGTCTAAAAAGTCCTAAAAACTTTCTTGCTCATTCTGAGGGTTAAAAGCTGCTGCCTTAAGCAATTAACACCTGTAGCCTAACAGGGCAGGATTAAGTACCGTAGCCTTCCTTCTGTCTCCGCAGGAGCTGCACAGCTCTGACTTCCAGCCGGCCAGCTGAAGTGACAGGAAGATAAAGGAACACTTTGAAAAGTGAGGTTTAGCATTTATTTCTAAGCTGTAAAAAGTTTCCTGCGGAAGCTCTCTAAGAAAAGGGAAAAAACGGAATGAACATGCTGGTCCTAAGCAGGACGAAGGAAACGGATGCTCCTTTCTTTGTCTTCAGCACATATACATCTTTCAGAATACATGATCACATGGTGAAAAGTTTATCACACGTTTACACATACATTCAAATCATAAATCAAATAAGAAATTTACAACAGGGGGGCTGAAGAGGTGGCTCAGTGGTTAAAAGCACTGACTGCTCTTCCAGAGGTCCTGAGTTCAAGTCCCAGCAAACACATGGTGGCTCACAACCATCTGTAATGGGATCCGATGCCCTCTTCTGGTGTGTCTGGGGACAGCTACAGCGTACTTATATATAATAAATAAATATTTTTTAAAGAAATTTACAACAGCAAATGTCTAATGAATATCCATTAGGAGTAATTATCCCATTAAACATCCACCACCTGTCACAGCTCCACAGGTTCGTAAAGAGTTAAAAAACATAACTAAGTTATTAGTGAAGTTTTATATAGATAAACCATGTCCATATTTTATCTTCTGGTCTAGCACCTATAATAAATCATCAGTTCCCTTCTTAGGACCTTTGGTTAATGTTTTACAACCTCTTGGAATATGCTCTGAGTAGTAGAATGTCTGCTCACTATCAGAAGTGACACCAAGGACTAGCAGAGTCCTCACTGCAGTTTTGATTATCAGAAAGGACCTAATAGTAGTCCCACTATAAAAGAGCTTAATAAATACCGACATAATTTTAGGAATTTTTATAGGATCATCATTAAGAATTAAAAAGTCATCTGTTTATATAACATCACTACAAGGCGGCACATCTTCATTGTTTTGCAGAGATCTGCTCAGAGGGGTGTGCTATTACCAAGTGATTGTTACATATTTACTAATAATAGGAAAAGCATATAGTAGCAGGAATCTTTCCTAAAATGATTTGTCCCTGGGCCTTATCTATCAGAACAAAACTCTCATGGATTATTTATTAACCCAAGGCAGACTCATCTCAGGAAAATCACCCGCTAGTCATTAGCTTGTTGGCTCCTGACACTTAGGGCTACACCCCATGACCTCTCTATACCACATGACCCTCCAGCCTCACTGGAGGCAGCCTAGGCTTATGACCCAGACATCTGGGGAAGAAATTCACCCTGTGCTGAGAGCCACCCTTCGGGTCAGCAAGGTTAAAGGTCACCCTGCAGTGGAAGCCCTCCAGTTCCGGATGAGTAAGGCAGGACACCCTTGCTGCTGTTATGGCAACAGCTGGAGAGGAAATCCCCCAGACAGGCGTAAAGGTCTCTGGGAGGGAGAATCTAGACAGCAGTCTACCAGGCCAGAGCCGAGCCCCTGAGGACTGCCTCCCTGTTCCCAACTGGCCCTCACCTGGCAGGAGGAAGAGCATGTCGAACACATAGAAGCAAGAAAAGTTGACCCTCTGCATGAACTTGCTGGGGTAGAAGCTCCATGTCCCTGCCCTGCAGTGAGATGGAAAAAGCATGCAGGCCACCTTGCCTGTTCTTCCCTCCACTATCCCTCTGTCCTGTCCGGCCAGCATTTGTTTTGTGGTGTCTGTACAGATAGCCAGAGCCACTCTCCTCTTGCTCTAGTCCATACCTCCCCCAGCTGCCTCCCCCTCTTCTCACCTTTACCTCTGTCTCTTGAGCCTTTACCCCCCAAATGGAAGATGAAGACGTGGACGTGCAGTGGCGCGTTTCCATAAGAGCACATGTTCCCGTGTAGAGAGAGTTAGTTAAACACCAGCCCTCTGGAGAAAGAGTCGGGGAGCTGCTGAGGGTTCCAAAGTAGCCATAACCTTCCACTCAGTAGAGCTCCTGCACCTGACAGGGAAAGGGGGTCATGGTGTGTTGTAGGATCTCTTGGGGATACCTGACGCTCACCAACCATTCCGGCATTGACTTGAACACAAGAGTCTCACAGGCTAGGGACTCGTATGCTTCAGAAAGGGCCAAGCACCCAGGCTCACAAGTCCCTGGTTGCCCTTCACTTGATCCTCCCCATCCCCAAATGCCCTCCACATCCATCCTGTCCTCCCCACCCCGAACCTCAACCCCAAAATCCAGCATCCAATACCATGCTGGCAAGGACCCAGTAGGAGGGCAGAATGCCCTTGTAACTACAAAAATGATGGAGAGTAAGGCCTCAGCTGGGCCCAGGGTTTCTCCACATGTGTGCTAGGAGGAGTGATTTCACATGTTAAAGCATGCAGAGTAGGTGGTTATGTCTGAGTATATGCAGGTGTGCAGAATGGGAGTGTGCGCCTACATATGCATGTAAGAGTGATAACTGGTACACGTGGCAATACTTACATGTGAAGGTTTAGAATGGGTGCATGTGTAGGAGCATATGTGTGAGTGTGCAAATTGGGTGTGTCTGAGAACACATGTGTGTATGGAGTGGGCACTAGTGTCTGTGGATGAGAGTGGACAGATTTGGTATTATGTCTAACTATGTATGTCAGGTTGCATAGGGGGCACATGTGTCTAAGCCTACGGTATTGGTTTAGACATCTGTGTTTACATGTGAGCGTGTATTGTGGATACCTGTGTACTAGTGAATGTACACATCAGTAGTTCACAAGCTCCTTGCTTTAACACTTGTCGGGAGCATTTATGTTTGGAATGAGAGGTGTGATGGCCGGTGTAGGGGGTTGCCAGTTTCTGAAAGGGGCCAAGGTGTCCAAGCCCAGACGCGTGTTTGTCACAACTGAGTGTCACATGTCACTAGGGTGAAAGGCAGAAATTCTCCGGGGAAATCATGAAAGGGATTCCTGCCAATGTCTGCTGTCAGTGTTCCTATGTGACAAGTTGCTGCCATCTGTAGAAAAGTGTCCCTGTAATGCCCATTCCTGGCTGTGCACTGAGAGGAGTCTCTGTGTATCACTGTGACATGTGGGACATTTAAAAGCCGGCCTACGCCCATCCCAAAAGTCCATGTCACTCTGGTGCTAGTCAGGCCTTGAGAAGAAACCAAGCTCCCTGTCCTGTCCTGGCTAGGCTCTCGGATGGGCTATGGCGGCCCTTCCCCAGTCACCTGCACACTCTCTGTGTGGCCAAACTGTTCCCTTGTCCCTCAGCAGTTTGGGAGCAGATAACTCCACCCTGAGTTCCTAGCCCTAATGGCCTCTTCTGAGAGTGGAGACAATAAAGAAGGCTCTGCCTTGTTCTGGCCGGGACAATAAGAATCAAGGAAGAACACCTAATCTACCCCAGGCTATTTCTAGGGCTTCTGCAGCCAAGGGCCTCTTGAGGAGTTGAGGCAGTTTGGAAGTCAAGCAAACACGGAGCTCAGGGTGGGACTCTGTGCTCTAACAATAATAACAATAAAACTATAAAAGAGTCTTTGGTGAATACCTAAAGAACTTGGGCTCTTCTTTATACACAAGTCTAGTGTCGGTTAGTAAACTTCCCAGCTCAAGGACTTTGAAGGAGAAACTGCTGGGGTGTGATGAAAGCTGAGCCCCTGGGAACCAAAGAGAGACAAGGAGGGCAGAAGAGCAACGGGACCACCCAGTGCAGAGATTAAGCCTGATCCCACCCCCACCCCCACACTACCCCACCCCCCACCCCTGCAACCCCATGCTCTTACAACAAACAACCACTTCCATCAGGAGCCCTGGCCTGCATCATGCAGGACGACTGAGATGACAAGTGTGGACTTGTTAAAAGGGAGACAATTCTGAGGCTGGAAAGATGCCTAAGTGGTTAAGGATGCTGAGGACCAGATGACCCGGGCTCAGTTCCCAGCAACTCATATGGCAGCTCGCAACATCCACAACTCCAGTTCCTGGGCATCCAGAGCCTTTTTTTGACCTCCACGGGTGCCAGGTACACACATAGTTCACAGATGTATTTGCAGCCAAAGCAGCCATATGTGACAATAAAATTTTAAATAAAATTAAAAATTTCAGAAAAATTTTAGAAAAATCATCTCTTCGAAACAATCAAAGTAAATGAAAGTAGGCATTTTAAAATGGAGAAACATTTATAAACAGGTCTGGGCAAATGCTGGTCCCCTGGGATTCTTAGGACCCTTAGGATGCATGGGTTGGGCCCCAGCCCTGCAGAGTTGGGCATGGTGATGCGTGCCTGCTATCTCAGCACTCAGGAAGTGAACTCGGAGAGTTGGAAGTTCAAGGTCCTCCTCTGCTACCCAGAGACTCTGAGGCCATCAGCCTGGGGCTACAGGAGACTAGTGAGAGAAAGACTAGACAAGAAGGTGGGAGAGATGGCTCGGTGGTTAAGAGAGCTTGCTGAACGACCGTGAGGACCGGCATGTGGGTCCTATGTAACACAACAGGCATCCCTTGTCTGCCTGTAACAGCGCTGAGGAGGCAGAGACAGAAAGATCCCAGTGGCTTTCTGGCTTCCAAGCTGAAACACAAAGGAATAGGGGGAGTATGACAAAAAAGACTTAATACTTTCCGAGAAAACAAGCAGGCAAGTTCACTGGCCCCAAGGAAGGAGGTCAGGAAAGTCACCATGGTGGGTGGGGGCGGGGGCAGGAGGAGGAAGAGAGAAGAGAATGAGCAAAGAGAGAGTCCAAATTGTCTGGATTATATAGGGAAGAACCTCTTCGGAGAGCACAGGGTGTGCCAAGTAGGAACTGAAGGGATGCTGGGAGAACCTGGAGGCCAGGTCTTCTCTGATATGTAAAATATGCACCTCAGTCTTTTTGTTCCGGGGGTCCAAAACCAAACACTAACAAAACCCCAACACATGAAAAGCCCTCTTCTGAGTCAATGGTCAGAGTTCACCAAGACTCCTCAAGCTACTGGTCTTGGTTCTCAGCAGAGGCAGGAGGTAAGTTCCTATTGGTGAAGACACCATGCACTTCAGACACAGAGCTCAGAGGCCCCTGAGCTGGACCTGAGGACTAACTTTCATGGTACCAGAAGACACCTTGCAAGGTTCCAAAGCAGGGAAGCAAATAACCAGTCCTACCAGCCACAGTGCCAACGAACCACAACAACCACCGGCACAGCAGAATAGCACAGGAAGTCCAAATAGCAGCTACCTTGGTGGTAACCAGAAGCTCTCCAGCTGAACTGAAAATTTGCTCAACAAAGGAGAAACCATGCCTGCTACAGGAAACCTAGCCAACTACCCAGGGCTACTGAAGAACCTCCAACTACACTTTACCAGACAAGCATAATCCCTAACTACATCCTAAATATTTATCCTTATACCAGCAAGTAAGTGTAGTCCTCACCCCTCATCAAGGGAACTTCTTTGCAACTATTCCAGAAACACCAGCACCAGGGGCAGGAGAGGTGGCACAGAGGTTAAAAGCACTGACTGCTCTTCCAGAGGTCCTGAGTTCAATTCCTGGAACCACACGGTGGCTCACAACCATCTGTAATGGGATCCCATGTCCTCTTCTAGTGGGAAGAGAATGGCAGTGTCCTCATATATGTAAAACAAATAAATAGGGCTGGAGAGATGGCTCAGAGGTCAAGAGCACTGACTGTTCTTCCAGAGGTCCTGAGTTCAATTTCCAGCAACCACATGGTGGCTCACAACCATCTGTAATGAAATCGGGTGCCCTCTTCTGGCCTGCAGGCATATATTCATGTATACAGCAGGTAGGCTGCTGTATACATAATTAATAAATCTTTAAACACACACGCACAAAACCAATTAAAATGGTGATCTATACAGCAACCCAGTCCCAATGGATACATCTGCAACCCAATTCCTGCACATAAGGCTCAGGAAACATTTTAGAGGATGGGGAGAAAAGATCACAAGAGTCAGAGAATCAGGGAGGTTGCTGTGAGACTGTCTCCTGCCACTGGCAGTGATGCTGCATCCACAGAGTCTCTCCAGCATGGCTGAGGCAGGAGCCGAACAAAAGCAACAACAGACATGCCGAAGTGGAGTTATGGGAGGACCTCAAGGCCCCAACCCTACACAAAGGGCTAAGGGGCACTCACAGTGAGACAAATAGCTTTCCCCAGGGACGAGCACAGCAAATGCTTATCCAATACCAAATGAGCAGCTCTGAGAAACCTACATACAAGCAACATTTTTCAGTCTGAGCAGGTTGTATTTAGAAATGTGTGTGTGTGTGTGTGTGTATAAACATATATGCATATTACAAAAATCAATAAAAGAAGAAGCCACAAATTTGAAAGGGATCAAGGAGGGACATACGGCAATCAAGAAATGACGCTCTGTTATAATCTCAAAAATTAAAAAGAAAGAGACCTTTTCTTCTGTGGTGGAACTTGGGCCTGTCTGGAAGCACCCCCCCCCCCATGTGTCTGACAGCAAGAACTTCCACTGATGCTCGGGCAGTGAATGGCTTCAACGTTTCTTGGGTTGCTTCTGCGGGTATACAGTCAGCCACACTGCTCATTGGAGTTGGTACCGTTTTGTGGGTACCGTTGATCTACACTGTCACAGTGGGGTAGCTGGGACCTCCTTGGGTTAAAAGCTATTGTGCTGGCATGGCCCCTACCGTCTCCTCCACTGCTCCTACCTCCAGATACACTTGTTTGTCTAGACTACAGAACCCCTCAAAGGACAGAAGAGCCAGTAGGGTAGACGAACTGTAAACATAAGACCCTACTGGGTCTTGACCGTGGGCCTTGGCTTCAGGGGTAGAGACCGCACTTCAAACCACTTCGAGAAGAGATCTTGCCATGTGTCAGGCCTCATCACTACCCTCCAGGTGGGCCTGTTGTTTGCAGAGTTAAAAGGTGTTAAGCCATTATACAGCACTAGAACAACCTTGCCAGTCTTACAGAGCTAAAGTGGAAGAACAGGGCTAGGCCCAGACAGCTAGGCACCAAAGTCTTCACTCTAAGCCACCAGGCAAAACCTCCTCTGCCCAATGGCCTCACAAAAGTTCTTTGACTTTCTTCGTGTCCTAAAGGATCAAGGAAGGCTGGGCAAAGGTTCTTGGCTTAAAGGAGGCTAAAGGATTATGATGAACAATTGGAACCGAGTTCTACTGCAGGGGCATAATTCATTGTTGAGGTCACTGTTAGAGTCACAGACACAGCTGGAATGAGGGCGTTAGATTAGAGGAAAGTGCTGTCTTGATGTGAACCTAAGGGTCAGCTGGCTTTACTGCAGTAATATAAGAAAATATCCTGAGTCTTGGGAAATACTGATTAGAGGATTTAGGATAAATGTCACCGTGTGATCGCTAACCTTCAAATGTTTCAGAAAAAGCAATCAAGCATCTAGATGTACTTACATACACACAGGTAGGCAAACAGAGTTGGAGGGCAGTGGGAAATCACATGGAACAAGATGTCAGCAATAGAAGCAATGGAAATGGCTCAGCGGGTAAAGGTGGGGATGGCCACCAGGCCTGGCTAGCAGCCTGAGTTCAAACAGGGACCCACAAGGCAGAAAGAAAGAACCAATGCCTGCAAGTTTTCTTCTGACCTACACATATGCACTAGAGAGTGTCTGTGCAGTGGAGGAAAGAAAAGGCCAGAGCGGTCGTATGCACCCAGGACAGAACCAGCAGGGTAGGTGGAGTGAACCACCTGGGAAGAGAATCAGGAATTGTGTGGAGAGGGCGGCTTGGACCAAGTGACAGAGCCCATGTGCTCAGCTCCATGCTAAAGCAGTGCCCTCAGAGTGAGACCACGGGGCCGATAAAGAGATAAGACATCCATTTTTTTAAAAAGATTTACTTATTTATTATATGTAAGTACACTGTAGCTGTCTTCAGACACACCGGAAGAGGGCATTGGATCCCATTACAGATGGCTGTGAGCCACCACATGGCTGTTGAGATTTGAACTCAGGACCTCTGGAAGAGCAGTCAGTGCTCTTAACCACTGAGCCATCTCTCCTGCCCCTGGTGGTGGCTTTTCTGGAATAGTTGCAAAGAAGTTTTAATATTGACTGCAAAGTTGGGAGTGATGACTCTGTCAGTAAAGGCTTGAGTTCAGATCCCCAGTGCCCATGTAAAAAGCCAGGCTCAGTGGTGCACGTCTGTAGCTCTAGCCCTGCAGGTCAGGAGGGCAGCACAGAGGCAGGAGGATGCCTCTAGCCAATCAGTGAGCTCCATGTTCAGAGAGACCATGCTAGAAAGCAAAGCTCCGTGTGATGGCGCATGCCTTTAATCCCAGCACTCAGGAGACTGAGCCAGTGGATGTCTGTGAGTTCGAGACCATCCTGGTCTACATAGTGAGTTCTAGGACAGCCAAAGATACACGGAGAGACTCTGTATGAAGAGAGAGAGAGAGAGAGAGAGAGAGAGAGAGAGAGAGAGAGAGAGAGAGAGAAGAAAGAAAAAGGAAGGAAGATAGAAAAAGAAAGGAAGGAAGGAAGGAAGAGTCACCACCAAGGGTTTTCCCAAGTTCAGAGGGGCTAGAAGCCCCCTCTAGCCCTGGGGCATGGGTCCCATACTGTAACTCTGCCATAGCTAGAGTGGGGTGATCTAGGGTGAGGTGGAAGGTAAGACAGTTGCCTGCTCTGTTAACCTCTCTGAATGCAGGCATTCAGGGGTACAAAGCCATTGCAGGCCTGACTTGGACATATGTGCATGTGTGTGTGCATGTGTGTGCATATGCTGATATGTGAAAGCCCAAAGGTTAGCACCAAATTTTTCTTTTCTTCTTTTTTTTCTTCCTTAAGAAGCTAGGGTTTCCACTTTCACATACTCATTAATCAAGACAATGTTAACAGGAAGGAAGGAAGTGAACCTTAGGACGCAGTAAAGATTGGGGTGATGCAATGGCCAGGCCAACAGAGCCCA
The DNA here is from genome assembly GCF_963924665.1 of Micromys minutus. Classification (NCBI taxonomy): domain Eukaryota; kingdom Metazoa; phylum Chordata; class Mammalia; order Rodentia; family Muridae; genus Micromys; species Micromys minutus. Next base: position 35,972,395 of record NC_137952.1, on the reverse strand, counting down.
CAGGGTTCTGAGCTCGGCAGCCTTCTTCACTCAATATGGTGCATTGCCAATGGGTATGCTCTGAGGAGGGACTTTGACTAGACTGTGGCCAGAGGGTAAACTCCATTTGCTGGGGAAGGTGTGGAACACTAAACCAGAAATAGCTCTGCCCTTCCCAGGACAAAGGCTGCTTCCCCTCCTTGGGTGGGGATTATAGAGGATTTTTGGATGAGAGATTAGAAAATTCCCAAGAACTCTGCTCCTTCCATGGCAACAGTAGAAGCTGCTTGGGAGTATGTGAGGTGAGTGTAGGTGCAGATGTGGATGTAGGCACTTTCGTGTATGAGGGTGTTTGTGAGTATGGATCTGTGAGAATATGGGGGGTGGAGGATATTGGGCCCAGGATAGGAAGAGGTTGTGCCAGTCCCTGTCTCCTCAGCTCAGGCTGGTACCAGTGGGAAATCTGCAGTTACAGGAAGAGGTGAAGAGAGAGCAGGGAACCAGCAAACTACACACAGCCCATTCTGACTGTCAAAAGAGATGACGGTCAAAAGAGATCACAGTTTTGGTGGGGGGGGGGGGGGAGCCAGAAGCCAAAGGCTGACTATCAAAGCAGGGTTCTCAGCTGGGCATGTTGGCTGGCACATACTCCCAGCATTTGGGAGGCGAAGGCAGGAAACACTGTGGCAGATGTGCCTCAAGATCTCTAAGTGTGAGAGAGTAATATGATCTACTGTATGCGTGCAGTCACACCCTTGGCGGGACCCTGGGCAACGGCCACTGTGGTCAATGGCTCATTCCACTTCCGGCCAGAGCTTGCCACTGACTAAGCATGGAGACCTCCGTGTTTGGTTCTGTGGATTGAGATAAGGAATCTCGTATCAGCATCCTTGACGGCTAGAGAGACTCAGCAACAGGGTGGCTGGAGTGAAATGAAGGCGGTCCCAGAGTTGAGAACTGAGGAGCCTGGGAATAGCAGGAGGCGTGGAGACAAGGCAGAACCCCACAGAGGAAGCTCCGGGGGAATCAGGCAGGAAGCCAGGAGAGACGCTGGGCAGAGCCCCAGAGCAGGGCCGAGCCCTGCAGAGCCAAGAGGAAGTCTCAGATGTTAATTGGTAGCGCTGGGACTCTGGGCTGAGACGGGTAAGCTGTGAAGGGAAGCAGCGAGTGGAGAGCTTCCCTCGCGGGAACCTCCGCCAAGAAAGAGAACTAGGCTCTTAGGGAACAGCCAAGAGGCTAAAGGAAGGACTTCCAAATACAAGTCTTACAACAGGCGCCTGAGAGATGGCTCCTGCTCATCCAGAGGACCGGAGGACAGGAAGGAGTTCAGTATTCAGTGCCCATACTGGGAGGTGGCTCACCTGCCTTTAACTCCAGTTTCGGGGGATCCAACGCCCTCTTCTGACTCCCTTGATACCTGCACTCACACACACTGCCCAGCGCGCACTCGGAACACACACACATACACACACACACACACACACACACACACACACACACAGTCTCCTTGTGGGCACACACATGCAAACACACCCCATTTCCCACACTATTACAATTGCATGTGGGATAAAGATTTTAGGGAACAAAATAAGAAGCATCACTGCTTCCAACACACAAGGCCCTGTGTGAGGACCATCTGGCCATGCCGCTCCCTCAACCCACCACGTGTCCTCCGTTTCCTCCAGGAGGTTTTTCTGGTGCCCAGGCAGAGCGACTTCTGAGAAGTCGCCTCCCCCTCCTCCAACCACTCAGCTGCCACCCCAAGGCCTGAATGTATGTGACACAGGACACACCAGGAAGGGAGCGGGAACAAGGAACAATGGTTGTCTGCCACCTCGGGACTGTGAATTAGTGAATTATTCTCAGTCCCACGTGGTTTTGATGTTTACTTCATTCGCCTTCTCTTCAATAAAGCAGGCTAAATTAATTTTTAAAGAGGATGTGCTAGAGAGGCATGAGGGTGGCAACCCCACCCGGGAGACAGTTGACAAGTTTCTCAAATTCACAGGAAGCTAAGGGCAGGCAGCAGCCCAGTGGCGCCTGCCTGTCACAGCCTCAAAGGACCTGCAAGGCCTCCTCCGGGCTCTGGCAGCCGCACTAAGCCCTGAGCAGAGAGATTCTAGGTCGTCGGGAGAGTGACCTAATTAAACACACAAGCTTATTCTTAGACCAGGAGGCCCAGTTAAGGCCCCTGGGTGGCCCAGCCCAGAAGCACAGGCCTAGAAGTGACCGCTCAGGACTTTTAAATGGCCCTTGCTTGCTTGTGATGGCTGAAGTGCCACATACTCACAGCAGGACGGTTGTAAAACTTGGTAAATGCAGAGAAGAAAACACCAACCCCCCCCCAAAAAAAAAAAAAAAAAAACCCGAAGGTTGGGCTTGGATTTTGTTGTCTTGTTTTGTTTGTTTGTTTGTTTGTTTAGTTGGTTGGTTGGTTGGTTTTTTCCCCTTTGTGATTGATCGATTGTTTTCAAATGTTTGGTTTGGAGACAGAGTCTAACTAGCCCTAGATGACCTAAAACTCTCTATGTAAACCAGGCTGGCTGAAACCCGTGGAGATCTGCCTACCTCTGCCTCCCAAGTGGTGGGATTACGCGTGTGCGTCACCTTCTGAGATGTGTGTGTGTGTGTGTGTGTGTGTGTGTACCTGAAAACTGAGGGGAAATGCTTGCTCACATAATGTAAGCTTTTAAAAAAAGAAAAATCATGAGCTTGCATAAGAGGTTACTTAGGACTCTGTTACAGGTGGCAAAATGACACCTGACATCACCACTAATAAAGTCAGGGGAGTCACTGGGCTTGTGACACATTCTGATTCTTGTAATAACAGCCAGAGCTCTTTTGTTTTTAACCGGCTCCAGCTCAAACCGGATCAAACACGGAGGCTACCTTGGAGCGGGTGACTTCATCCTAGATCCATGAAGGACTTTGTGACTGAGCCTAGCCCAGCACCCCTTCCCAGCCTTAGTGAGCTCTCAATGCATCAGGCTGCAGAGACAACCCCAGAATTTAGGGGATTAGTGCAAAAGAGATATTGTGACCAACTACTTAAGATGTGAATCAACTGTAACTTTTGTTGTCCTCTTATCCTGAGGGACTTGAAGAAACAGCTCAGCCCCTAGCTCCTGCCTCAACGTCATGGGTTAATGACATAAAGTAGAAAACCACATTGGTGCTTAAGGTTTGATTGGGAGGTAGCATGCATCAGTATGCTCTCTTCCCATTGGCCCAAAGAGGTCATGTGATCAATCAAGCCTGATGCCTATGAGAAGAGAGAATTCAGTTTTTCCTCAAAACGGTGCTGCTGCAGCTCGAATTTTCGAATTTGGGTGGGAAGATTCAGAATGTCCTCACAGAGGGGTTAAGGACTGCTAGGAAGAATGCAACCCTCACAGAGATGGGCAGTCAGACCTCCATCACACCCTGGTGCGAATTCTGACACCAGGGATGTTGGCCACCGTATAGAAAAGGCCTCGCCCTGGATACCTTCTCCCCTGGTGTGAAAGTGTGCACACCTGTAATGCCAACATTTGAGAGGCTGAGGCAAGAGGCACTGAGGGCAAAGAAAGACAGAAAATCCGTGTGTGTTTATGAAAACACATTTATAAGGAGCTCCATTAGAAGTAATAAGGCACTGCTAAGTTACTTAACAGAGTAAAGCCATGCGTGTAACCGGCCCCCTTCATGCCTCACTTGATTTTGCTTTTGGTTTTCAGTTCTGGGGAATGAGCTGGAAGCCTTACAGAGTCTGGACTCTACCATGCTTTATGACCATTTCTTTCTTTCCTTTTTTTTTTTTTTTTTTTTTTTTTTTTTTTTTTTTTTTTTTTTGTAGAATATTTTCCAAAAGACCAAAACAAAACAAAAAAATGACTGTGGTCATTTTGGGGACACAGAACTAATTGACTGAAGGTGGGGGGGGGCTTGCTTGTCATCGGCCACCTAGCTTCTAGCTTGAGTATACTTTACAGACTCCCTTCTCCAGATTTTCTCTTCATTGAAATTCTTAACTTGTATGGTCTCTCTGACTCAGGCTCTCACGTGGCCTTCCCGTCTGTTCCTCCTTCCTTCAAGGATCCCTTATTGGCACACGCCCTGACCCCCAGACCTAGAGCTTGGGAAAGCAGTTTTCAGAAAGCACTGGGAAAAAAAAAAAAAAAAAACACCCAAGAACAAACATCAACAATTACAAAGCAAAAACCAAAGGGTTCGCACACTCCGATAGAAGTGGCCCCAGTAGTGAATGGCAAATGATCCACTCACCACCTCCAGATAAGCCCTTAGTGTGGTGAGATGGAAAGATTAAGCTAAACTCACTCATGAGTCAGGTGTCCTACCCTGACAAGGAGAAGCAAAGACGGTAAACGAGAGAGAGAGAGAGAGAGAGAGAGAGAGAGAGAGAGAGAGAGAGAGAGAGAGAGAGAGAGCAATGTGACAAAGGCAACTGGCTGGCTGAAGTCCAAGGACAGTGCTCCCCAAGTTAGGGCAATCTACAGATGCCTAGGGTACCATTCCATGCAGAGACCCTGCCTCCATCACCCACACATCCCACTCCTGTGCCCAGTCTTCCCGAGAGCCTCTTCGACCTTCATGCTGTGGGGACGGTTCCCTTTGCAAAAGTTGGAAGGCCTGGTATTTGCCATCTGGGTGCACAGAGACAGCACCGATGGGAAGGCTCAGAAGCCGGAAGCCAGAGAGAGCAGCCTGAGGACACAGGCCCCAGGGAGAGAGTGGGAACCCTGGAAAGTGCTGAAGATGGTTAGAAGGCATCAGCTTTAGAATTCAGACAAACTTGTGTCTAAAGAAGCTATAGCTTAATGTGGATTCAAAATCTCCAAAGAACCCATGTGTTAGTCACCTCCAGCCTATGCTTCAATCAGGAAACTGAGGAACTAGTAGAAGATCTAGTTCTACTAGCCATGCCCTTTAAGGGGACACGGGTGCCCCAACCCTCTTCTCTTCCTCTCTTTGGCTTGACTAAGAAATGCACCACCATGAACTTCCTGTCATTATGTCTCACTTTGCAACAAACCCAAAAGCGATGGATCTAAACCAGCGGAACCCTCCAAACCATGAGCCGAAATAGACCCTTCTTCTCTGTGAATTTTATCTCAGGAATTTTGTTACCTTGGCAGGGAAACTGACTAACACGGTAAGTAAGACCTGGGGACCACAGTGGTCAGTAGGGCATGAGCACAGGGGCTCAAACCGAACGGCCTTACACAGATGCTGGAGGGGCTGCCCCGTGCCACTGATACTGTACTGTGGGGATGGCTGAAAGATGCTCACATGCTAGGAACCGTTTTGCCCACTCCAGCAAGACTACTGAGCAGTCATTGAGGCACTGACTGGAACATCTTGCTAGATTTCCTGATTAAACTCTCAGCGCAAGAGACAGGTTCAGATGGACTAGCATAAAATTCCCAGGTTCCTTGATCTGAAGGTTAACATGACATCCTCAAGGTCCCATGGAACAAAGAAAACATGACTAAGTAGTATGAAGACATACATACATTGTAAGCAAAGTTAGGAGTGTTGGCACACACTTATAATCGGGGCTATTCGGGAGGCTGAGGCAGAAAGATTTGTGAGTCTGAGGCCAGGTGAACTAAATATCAATACCCTGTCTCAAAAAAAAGGGTGGGTGTGGGGGTGGAGGAAGGTGGGGGAGTGGGGGGTTGGGGAAGTATCCCTAGGATAGTGACTTATAATTTTTTTAAGTGTTGGTGCATACCTGTTATCCCAGCAGGAGGATTGTAAAGAGTTCGAGGTCATCTTAAACACATAGTGAGTTCTGGGCCAGGCTGGACTATGGCATCCGATCTTATCTGTGTGTGGGTGAGTAAATAAATAAATAAAGCCAAGGAACACCCTAGAAATCAAGACAGAAAGCATGTTACAAACTCCAGGGAAGGAGACTTTGCATCTTATGTCACAGGTGACATTTTCTAAATATGCAGAATCTAAAAGAAGATCAATAAACAACGACAAATGAGCAAGCGGCTCTCGGCTGTATGAAAAAAAAATCATCAAACTCATCAGAGAATTGCAAATTAAAGCTACAGACACCAATTTTCACCTATGAGACCGGGGAGAATTCAGGGAATAGAGAACACGTTCTGGTGATACATGAGGAGATGGGCCTTTCGCATGGTCTCTGGTGGAGGTGTAAATTGGTACAGCCCCTTTGGGAAGGCAACTTTGGCAGCATCTATCAAAACTGAGAGAAATCCTGTTCGCACATGAGACTGGCTTACGTATATCCAGAACAGCCAAGTGGACACGGATGCTCAGGGTCGCACTACCTACAACAGCAGGAATAGTTCCCCCATGTTACCACGAAGGGCTACCCAGCTATAGTAAGTCACTCCACAATGGGTGCCTTATACACACGTATGTAGATAACCCCTAGAAAAGAACAAGGGCAATGATTAAAGAGGCTCCCAGGCAGGGGAAAAAGCTGAAGGACGCTGCCAAGAGGCTTTCTGTTATGAGATGAGGAGTCCCGGAGACCTGTCAAGCAGCATGGCACCTAGAGGTCACATCATTGACCACATGTTCCAAAATTAGAGAGTCCAGGCCTGGTACAGTGGGCTTACTTGTAATGTCAGTATTTAGGAGGCAAGAGGATTGGCAGAAATTAAAGATCAGCCTGGTACATATAGTAAGCTCCGTCAGGGCTATCCTGGACTAAGAAAGCTCTTGTCACCAGAAAAGAAGGAAGAGGGGAAGTACTTACAGGTAACAGCTAAGTTTGTGGCATCTCACATGTTTATCATCAACTCATGAAGATGTGCACAGCCATAATACAACTTAGTAAAAGTCAACCATACTTCATTTGTAATAAAAGAGCAGAATAGCCCTTTACCGATCGATAAGAAAATGTTTCCAAGATATGCCAGTAACTAGGGATGTAGGGAGTCTGAAGAACAAATAGGGGGTCTTGGTCTCTGGAAAGAAGGGGATGAGTCCATATTTGGATTGCCTCCTTGTTTGTATAAAGAAACCCTGGGAGAATATCTGAGAAACTAAGCGTTGAACTTCGGGAAAGAGAAAACGACGGGAAAGATAGCAAGTAAATAAGGGATAAAGGTTGTCTTCCACAACACCCTGGGTCATGTTTTGCAGTTGTGAGCCATGTGCTATATTACCAGTTCATAAAAGTAAATGAAAGACTGTGGCTAAGTATCATACATTAAGAGGTTATTATAACTAAAACCAAAATTATACCCCAAGTGCCACAATCACACCCTAGGATAAAAGATGGGTTTTAAATTTTATGTTGACATTTGGGTGTGTATTATTCTTTCTTTAAGTTGGCCTCTCCCTCTCTCCTTCTCTCCCTCCCTCCCTCTCTCCCTTCCTCTCTCCCTCTCCCTCTCTCCCTCTCTCTCTCTCTCTCCCTCTCTCCCTTCCTCTCTCCCTCTCTCTCTCCCTCCCTCCCTCTCTCCTTCTCTCCTTCCCTCCCTCCCTCCCTCTCTCTCTCCCTCCCTTCCTCTCTCCCTCCATCTCTCTCTCTCTCTCTCTCTCTCTCTCTCTCTCTCTCTCTCTCTCTCTCTCTCTCTCTCTCTCTCCCTCTCTCTGCCCATGCTTAAATCTATATTGAAAACATTTTCTCAATAAACTCCAACTTTGCTTCAAGGAACCAAAGGAAAAAATGTGTGTGGGCAAGATATAAAATCATGCGTAAGGTTTAAAAAAAAAAAAAACACTTAAAAATAATTTGCCATAGAAACATTGCTAAATAAACCTGAACTATCAAACTGGAGAATTGGTGTACATCTTAATTTTTTATTGAGTTGTTGTTTTGAGACAGGGTTTCATACTAGTCTTTATATGAGACAGTCTTCCTAGGATCGCAAGCAAGCTGCCCCTCAGATGGACATTTTCTTATTTTTTGTGATGTTTCTATAGAACAGGCACAGTGGGGACTGTTGTTGTTGCTGCTATTGTTTTCTGGGTTTTTTTGTTTTGGTTTGTTTTAGTTGGTTTTATGTCTGCTTATAGGGTGGAAGGAAGGAAAGAAGAAAGGAAGAAAGGAAGAAAGGAAGGAAGGAAGGAAGGAAGGAAGGAAGGAAGGAAGGAAGGAAGGAAGGTAGATCAGTCTTCTAGAAACCCTATGGGCATTCCAGAGCCCAGGACACTATATTATTTGAAAAGCTGTTGTGTACAAAATCCAGAGAGTTTTATGAGCAGCTGCAAGACAAATCTAAGATCAATCTAGAAACATCATAGACCCCAAGCTCAGCAAAAGCTTTGCTTGAGGATAACCAGGAACTGAGTCGGTTTCCAAGGCCAGTGGGACAGAATTTCTTCTGCTTGGTTTGTCTTGGTTTTTTTTAGTTCGTTTGTTTTGGTTAGTTGGCTGTTTGCTTGCTTGGTTGGTTATTTGAGACAAGATCTCACTACAAAACGTTGACTGTCCTGGAACTCACTGTGAAAGTCAGGCTGGCCCTGAACTCACAGAGATCTGCCTGCCTCTGCCTTTTAAGTGCTGGGACTAAAAGTGTGTGCCACCATGCCCAGCAGGACAGAATTTCTTAAGTTGGTCATCCTTTGTGTCATTTTGGGACACATAACTCCTCCGGTGGAGAAGCAGATCTCTCCTGAGACGAGTCCATTTCTCTTGGTTGACCATCGCCTATTCTTCCACCAAGCTGCTGCTTTTAGGAGAAACTGATGGTTTCTGTAATGGGATCTGATGCCCTCTTCTAATGTGTCTGAAGATAGCAGCAGTGTACGTTCATATATAAAATAAACAAATCTTTAAAAAAGGGAGGGAGAAAGAGAGAGTCTTCTGTCTTGCTCCTCTAAGCAATAACCAGAGGCAGGGGACCGCCTCAAGCACTTGTTGAGGTTGGATGCCTGGAGGTGAGAGTTGGAACTGCCTAGGCAGTCAGAGAAGCAGCAAGGATTGTGGATACCCCACTCCTCTCTTGCCCACCCTAGTTTCCCTTCCAGGTCATAGGCAGTTTCCAGTTGTCCAGTTCATATGCTAAAAATGCTTCTCCTCCTCTCGCTGCCTGATATTCTCCCGACAAAGTAGAAGAGACTTTCGCAAATAAAATAATAGTGTGGTACACTGTGGTAAGGCCTCCATGATCTCGGCTCACAGCCTTTCTGCCTCGCCTCTGCTGTTCCCCCGTGACTTCATCAGCCCCTCCGTTCCCACTTCTCCAGGCACACTGGATAAGCCAGCTTCCTCTCCTTTCCTCTCCCAGAACTCCATCTTTTTCTATTCCAGGCCTAGTTTGACGGAGCTTTTTCACCCTTCAGCTCTTGCCTGTTTCAGAGAGGACAGGTGCTTCTCTTCAGCCAGGCAGACTGCTTGGGCAGGGTCAGATCCAGGCTGAGGCAGAATGGCAGGCAGGAATCCCCTCCAGGTCCTGCCAGGCCCCTTTATTCTCCTTTCTGGGGATGCCCCCTTATGGCTTCAGGTGCAAAAGAGACATATGTTGGGAAGTTGAAAACTATCAGAGACAGTGTTTAGATAGTATATCCAGGCTCTTAACTTATATCACCTCAAATTTATATGTTAAAATGCTTACCTTCACATGGTTGCAATAGAGGTGAGGTGTTTAGGAAATGAGACCATGAGTTAGGAACGTTGGGAATTGGAACGTACCCTCATCACAGCTCTTGGAGAGCTACCATTCGAGTACACCCCCTATACACCAGAGAATGGTTTGATCTCACACTTCTCAGTCTCTTGAAGGGGAGGAGGAAGGTTTTTTACTGTTTACAAGCTACTCAGTTCATGGTATTTTGTTAACAAGACGAACCAACCAAGAGCTGAACCCAGTAACCCACACCTTTAAAATCCCAGCATTCCGGAGGCATAGGTAAGCTGAACCCAGTAACCCACACCTTTAAAATCCCAGCATTCTGGAGGCAGAGGTAAGCAAGCCTCTGTAGCTCTGGGGGGTCTACTTAGTGAGCTCCAGGACAGCCAGGGAGATCCCATCTCAAACAAAAACAAAACAACAAAAACCAGCATCTAGAAACAGCCCAGACAGACAGAGTGCTTTAGGCAGGCATACAGAGATCATTTTTTGTGTCTCTGAGCTCAGAGGCTTATCACAGACTTCGGTCCAAAGACAGACCCAGCCTCTGTCTCTGCTCTGTCTGAAAAAGCTGCCTAGACAAAGCCTCTTTTATCTGCTGTTGTCCCCATAAGATTATGACCTCAAGACGAGCCACAGAAGAGCAGACACACTTCTACTGGAGAAAAGCAGCAGTGGGGACAGAACTAACAGTCACTCAAAGCTCCTGACCCAAATACCCTACAAGGTGAAGACCAAGAGGGATTGGCATGTCCTGCATAGACAGAAAGTCAGCCTCAAGGAGCATCAAATGCCCTGCATGCTACCCTGGCTCTCAAATCCAGTTTCAGACTTGCTTTTCTTTATTTTTATTTTAAAGCATCCAGCTTGTGTTCTCTCTGTACTCTCTTTTCTCTTCTCGCTCTCTCTTCTTCTCCCCACTGCTCCTGCCCCCGTGTGTGTGTGTGTGTGTGTGTGTGTGTGTGTGTGTGTGTATGTGTGTGTGTGTATGTGTGTGTATGTGTGTGTGTATGTGTGTGTATGTGTGTGTGTATGTGTGTGTGTATGTATGTGTGTATGTATGTGTATGTGTATGTGTGTATGTGTGTGTGTGTGTATGTGTGTGTGTGTATATGTGTGTGTGTATGTGTGTGTGTGTGTGTGTGTGTGTGTGTGTCTACACGTACTGGAGGAAGGGACTTTTCTATGGACACTTATGTGGAGGTCAGAGGTCATCAAGGATCATCCTTTCTCACTCTCCAATTTATTTTTTAGACTGAATCTCTCAATTAACTAGGAAATTGTCATTTCAGCTAAACAGTATGGCCAGTGAGCTCCCAAGTTTTGCCAGTCTCTGGTAACCCCACCAGCTGGAAGTTACATACACACACTACCGTGCTCAGGTCATACACGGATGCTGTGATCTGCAAACTCTTTACCTGCTGAGCATATCTCCAGGCCTCTCTACTGGTTCCTCCATTTTTTCCCTCCATTTTATCTTATGTACATGGGTGTTTTACCTTCATGTATGTCTATACATCCCACAGAAGCCAGAAGAGGGCATCTGACCCCCTGGAACTGGAGTTATAAATGGTTGTGAGCCAGTATGTGGGTGCTAGGAACCAAACAGGGTTCTCTCCAATAGCTTCCCATGCTCTTGACACTGAGCCATCTCTCCAGCTCTCTTTACCAAGCATTAGGAAGAATCACACAAATGACAGTATCTGGGTTTTAATGGGTTCACAATAGGGATATTTTCACTTTCTCAAAGGATCTAAAGATCCCGTAATAATACAATCCAGCCGAAGGAGAGAACATGCTGGAATGTTTAAGTCCCAGAAGTTCATCAGCTAAGCACTCAGCCCTTCATACGCTCATTTCTTTCTTTGCCTCCCGTGTCTTCTCTCTCACACTTGCCCATTCACACATAGCTGCCCTGAGTGACCAGGTACAGAAGTCGCAGAAACAGGGAAACTGACACAGCATCTACTGTGGGCGAGACCCAAGAGGCTATGGCTCTGGAGGAGGAAGCACGGGAAACTGGAGTGGTGGAAGGGATCCTCGGTAGCCAGAGGTGGCCCACAGCAGGGGAGGGTAGAGAGAGGCAGACCCTGCAGAACTGGGGAGGGGGCTCCTGTAGTTTCAGTTGCTGCCTTCTCTTCCACTGCAGAGGCAGTAGTTAAGTCCAAGTCTGCCAGATTTGAGCAGTATGAGCTCCGTACTCCTCACTGGGGATCACCCACTCACGGTCTGGGAGCATGTGTCGTGAGTCAGTCCAGTGACATTTCTCTAGTCCCAGCCTTCCTCCACGCAGCAGTCAAAGTACAGGATAGAGTCCAAAGGCTGTGGCTCGCCTGGAGCACGTGTCCTCACACTTGGCTTGTGAGGAAGGCTTCCTCCCAAACCGCACCTGACTGGAAACTCATCGGAAGGAAAGAGAGTTGTCACATCCAGAGCAAGGTCTGAATGCTAGGAAGTCACACAACCAAAAATCTTGATTTTGGTTCAATAAGCAGAAGGCACTGACCTGGGTACATTTCCCTCAGTGTGATCATTTAAATACTCAGTGGTTTTTAGGATGCCTAGGCGACATTAGACCAAGTTGTCCTGTGAGTTCCAGGCACTTTCTCTAACAGTCATTTCTTGAGGTTGCACAGAGTCTTGCAGGTTTCAGTGCATATGGAAAAGACGTGTGAAACACACAGTGACTGTCTGGGTTGTAACAGCTCCTCTGAAGATCTCCTGCCAAGCCTCACCCAGGCTTCTACACCCACCCACTAGGCATATGGAGACTTGGCTAGAAACAGCTCCTAGGAAGCCCACTTGGCCCAGCGGGACTAGGATTCCGCTGCAACTGAGCTAAGCCGGCTCCCGAATGACAGACACACAGGTTCAGCTCTGGTCAGGTTCTTGGGGACTGACAGAGGCCTAGTGTTCAGCAGAAGCTGTCTTCAAGAAAGCACTGGTTCAGGGCTAGAAAGATGGCTCAGTAGCTAGGAGCATGTACTGACTGATCTTCCAAAGGACCCGCTTGGATTCAAAGTTCACAATCACCTGTAACTTCAGCTCCCAAGAGATGCAGCATCTTCTGGCCTCCACTGGCTCCTGTACTAACGTGCACAGATAGAAATACCTATGCATAATTAAAAATAAGATCTTTTTTAAAAAGAATGAAATCTCCTTCATCAATATTCCGTCATGTGTAAGGAAGGGGATCATGAGATCTTCCCCTGCCTGAGGCCCAATGTACCCTGGGGTAATGGTTGCTGGTGAGATGAATCATGTTTTTCAGGGGTATAGTCACGCACACACACACACACACACACACACACACACATAAAAGTAGGAGGGAGGTCATTGAAACAGAAAGAGTTCAGTAGGAAAGCCAATAAACAAAGATAGCAGAAATATAAAATATAGACACATCTCTATAGATCGATATGAAATTGTAAACGAACACATATTAAAAAAGAAATAACAGGTCATTCACTATTTAATGCCAATGAGCATAAGGCAGAACTCCGGCTGTGTGACAGTAGGGTGGGTTCCTTTCTACTGTCCAGAATAGGCACCAGGCGTTTATAGAAAGTGGTAATCCTCAGGATAGGCTTGAGGCAAGTGTGTGGCAGTCCTTTCTCCGTCCGTCCGTCTGTTCATCTCTCCCTCTGTCCCCTTCTCTTTCACATGTGTGTCAGTGCGTGTCCGTGTGTGTGTGTGTGTGTGTGTGTGTGTGTGTGTGTGTAGCACATCCATGTGTGTACTTGAGGAGAAGATGGTGTCGGATCTCCTGGAGTTGGAGTTACAGGTGGTTCTGAGCCTCCAGCTTTAGGTTCTGGGACCTGAACTTGGAACCTCTGGAAGAGCAGTCAGTGCTCTTAACCTCTGAGCCATCTCTCCAGCCCCAGGATATGTTCATGGTCCTACTAGACCTTGTAAATACCAAGAAGAATCTCCCCAACCTGTTCAAAGACAGTGGTCCTAAGAAAAAAGTCTTTTTCTTTGAATTTTTTAAAACCAGATTTATGTCTTGTTTTTAAATGTTTTGAATTTTTTAAATAAATATTCTAAAAATATACTAATAAAAGGAAAGATAAAGTATGCATTCTAGAAAAAAAAAAGGGTGAGCCCTTTAAGGGGCAAGTGGTGAGGGATGGGTGGTCTTTTTAATGTCTGAATCAATTTGTGGAGCTGACAGGACAATTTACACTTTTCATTTTTACTTTTGAGTTGGAACATCTTCATGTTACTTTATTTTATGTTTATGCAATAATGTTTTGTTTTAAACATACTAAACAAGAAGCAGAAGGCTAGTGCTAGTCTTCATTAGACCCAGAGAGGGCAAGGATCCTAGCTTATCAGGAGGAGCTGGGAAAAGTCTACCCCATCCCATCCGTAGTCCTCCAATGGCTCCAAAGCTCACTACTGACGGATGGGCAGAAAAGACTGTATTTGCAGCTCAAAACTGAGAGTCATTAAAAGTTATGGTATGCTCATACGACAGCATATTACTCAGCAATAAAAGGGGGATTAAAGACCCAAGAGCAATCGCCTAGTCTAAGTTCCATGAACTTCTAGAAAAGGCAAAACTATGACAAAGGAAAGCAAGGACAGGGGAGATGGGTGGCAAAGGAGTAAGAGGGGACGTGGAAGGTGACAGACACTAGTTAAATTTTGTTTAACTTTATTATGATGATGTTCACCTTGGTCTGCATGTTTATTCTATCTTACCATGTATTGAAATTGGGTGCATTTTATTGCATGCAAACTATATGGCACCCAAAGTGTTGTAACCTCACAACATTCAGCATCCAGGAGCACCTTTCTCCGTCTACCCTGTTCAGATTAACAAAGACACAGTTTCTGTTTCTCTGCTCATTGCAGAAGACTGAAGACCCTTTGTTGGCCACCTATAGTCCCCTCCCTGCTTCTTGAGAAACTGTCGGTCTCATTACAAAGCCCCTCTGGTAGCTGGTCTCAAAGTCCGAATTCTCCTGCCTCCGCCTTCTGGTGTTGGGATGACAGGCATACACCACAGTGCTCTCTGGTCAGCCGCTCACTCTTTCTTTTCCTTTCTTTCCTCCTTCATCTTCCCTCCCTCACCCCACTACAGAGTTCTGCATGCAGCCTTACCTGATCTGACCTCACCATGTAACTCAAGCTGGCCTAGAACTTTCGGCAAACTATCCACCTTTTCCTCCTGAGCCCTGCAAGCTCTTGCAGGTGTGCCACCAAGCCTGGACTCTGTCTTTCTTTCTTTCTTTCTTTCTTTCTTTCTTTCTTTCTTCCTTCCTTCCTTCCTTCCTTCCTTCCTTCCTTTCTTTCTTCCTAAGTAACATTTCTAGTCATGCATTTTCTTTGCCCATTTTTATTGTGATCTTTTGTTTTTCTTAGTTATTTCTGCAAGCTCTTTGCATATTGAGGATACTAACCCTTTGCTTCCTGTATTACAGCTCCTGTTTTGTATGTGGTCTGATCTGTGCTCTTGTGTGATTGTGGGTTAACTGTACTAATACTATTTTTACTACTTGTGCTCTGTAAAAATCCTTATCACAAGGATAAATGTTTTCTTCTGGACCTTATTAGAAATAGTTAAAGAGTTCATTGACTAACTTTTTCAAACTCTGACTTTAAATTGTCCTTTGGCAGGGGAAGCCAGCTCCAGCTGAGAAACGCTGGTTTAGGCTTTGCCCACTTTCCCCATACAGTGAATTCTCATAGCATGTCTATTTCTTAATTTTCAACTCTAATCCAATAAGACAATGCCTGTTTTCAGGCTAATAGTGTACAACTATTTTCACTATTGCAGTATTCCTTTTTAAATAATTTCTTGTTCTCTCAGCCGTCTCTTTCTCCTCTCCCTCCTCCTTCCTTCTCCTCCCTCCTCCTCCCTCCTCCTCTTCTAGTTCCCCTGAGAATATAATATTATTGAAAGCCAGGCAGAAATGGAACAAGTAAGACCCTGGCAGAGTCTGCCGGATGGATGGATCACCAGCAGAGCACCTGAAAGGTCAGGCAGTACTGCTCGGGTGGGGCCGGCAGGCCTGCAGCTGCCCCGGGCTGATAGGTGAAAAGGCCCCAGATAGGCCCCTCCGTGGGACTCAGAGAGAAGGAGCTACAGAAAGCAGAGGGGAGGAGGCAGCGTTTTGACCTGCTGGTACTAAGTGGGAATGGGGAAGGGTAAAGGCAGAACATAGGAGCCTGCTCACCCATGGGATATAGTTCTGATGACCACAACCCCAGGCATCACACACACACACACACACACACACACACAGAGAGAGAGAGAGAGAGAGACAGAGACAGAGACAGAGACAGACAGAGAGAGACAGAGACAGAGAGAGACAGAGACAGACAGAGAGAGAGAGACAGAGAGAGAGAGAGAGAGAGAGAGAATTGAAGCCTCTCTAATCTCTAGGGGAAAGGCCCTGCCTCTGCCAGGGGGTCGTGGGATGAGCAGACCACCCAGGGCAGCCTGCCCAGGAGCCCACAATGTCAGAGTTCTGCCGGCCCAGAGGGCTCTGGCCTTAGCTGTATTGATCTCTCTCCCAAAACATCAGGGATTTCTGTCTCTTCCAGGCAATTCTATTCAGAGCATGCCTGGCCCTTGTTAGGGCTGTTTCAGGACTGTCTCAACCGTAAAGAAGCCCAAACTGGCCTGGACCACTAGCCATCTTGAAAAGAGTAGGACCCAGTAGCTTACTGATGCTACCAGCACCAGCTTCTTGCCTCGGGTCCTTCACAAAGGCTTGGACCAGCGTTTGGTGTAAACTGAGACTGCATGCTTCTCCCCCTCACAAACAATCCCAGCAAAAGTTCCTAAATTCTGTCTGTTCCTGAACAGACTGGATTTTGTCACCTGTCTGTCCTGGAAGAGGGACAGACTTGACCTGTCTTGACTAGCTTCAAGCTGGACTCACTTATGTGCCCAGCAGAAATCTTCAGTCTCTGGGCAAGGGAAGGGGCTGAAAATGAGGGCACCCCTATTTGTGCTGCCCCCCAGTACTGAAGCAGCTCAAAGAGATGGAAACTCAAAGTACTTGTCTCATAGAAAATGCCACCTCCAACATCTTGAGACTCATAATGTCACCTTCATTACATCTTTAGCATTTCCTGACAAGCCCAGTATTCAAAAACCCTCTGAGCCCCGGGTAAGGCTAACTACACAGTAAATGCGTGTGGCCTCAATAGCAGATAAGGCCAAATTCTTACTGCATGCTCTGTCTTGTCCTTCACCACAAACTCTGTGTGAGAAAGGTCGTGTAGTATTGTGTCTGGGAAACAATCTGGTGTTTTTACAGCCAAAAGGGCCTTGATGAATCAGCCTGCCCTTGAGCCAGCTCCCAAACCAGCCCCTGCCCCTGCCCCAGCCCCTGCCTCCACCCCTACCACTGCCCCTGCCTCCACCCCTACCACTGCCCCTGCCCCCACCCCTACCACAGCCCCTGCCCCCACCCCTACCACTGCCCCTGACCCAGCCCCTGCCCCCACCCCTACCACTGCCCCTGTCCAGGAGAGTCTAGAAGGCATAGACAGAAAGGAGCAATGAGGCAGCCCTCACCCCTCCTGCAAAGCAGTACCAGGAACAGCCTCCCTATCTCTGCAAAACATGCACCATCTCCACTGGCCTGGCATTTTCTGATCACCCCACCTCTTCAAGTAACCGAGTGCCTCCTACTCGTGTACTCTGCTCTGCTCGGCAGAACATTCTGGAAAATCAAGGTGGAGAGGCTGGGGGCAAATCCAGGCGTGGCCTGTGAAACTGCCAAGTCTCAGGGATCTCCAGTAGACTACACTGGAGAAGCTCACTCTGCACGCCTGCCATTCGGTAACATTATCGCCGTCCTTCATCGTGTTTGCGAATCGGGCTGTCTTTAGTCTAACATTATTGGCTCATTCTTGGATGCTTTATTTATTCATTCATTTGTGATGGGGAGAGGTACGTGCCAAAGCACCTCGGTGTCGGAGGACAGTTGTAGAACTCAGTTTTCTCCTTCTGCCATCAGCCTTGGAAACAGACACCTTTAACCCACTGAGCCCTCTTGACAAACCTGTGTTGTTCATTTATATAGGAAGTATTGATACTACGTTGAGACCTCAGCAACCAGGTCCCCAATTAACCCCTTATGCTTCATTTCCCTGCTCTTTCAGATCATACATTTATTTTTATTGGCTTTAAAAACACCAAAGGCGGGAGGGAGTGGGGGGGGGCACCCTCCTAAAGGCAATGAGAGGGGAGATGGGAGAGGGAGATTGTGGAGGAGAAACCGGGAAAGGGGATAGCATTTGAAGTAAATAAATTAGTAAATAAGGAAGGTATCCAATTTTTTAAAAAAGAGTAAAAACAAAACAAAACAAAACAAAAAACAAACAAACAAAGGCACAGGCCTCAAGTTTCACGTGGGCACTCCTTTCTCTGCTCATACTGAAGCCTTGTGGGTATTTGTCATGGCCTCCAGATCTCCTGAGGCTACAAGCTCTGCTTTGGGCAGGGTTATGAAAGTACACGCTGAGTTGCCTTTGTCTCTGAACGAGTTCTCTACACTTTCAGCTTTTGTGATGTGGGGTACACACGGAGGCCAGAGGACGGCCTGCGGGAGCCGGTTCTTCTTTCGATGTTCTACGATGTGGTTCCTGGGATCGAACCTAGGTTCCAGGCTTGGCATTTCTAAATGACCTCCGAACACACGCTCACCTTGGAAGAAGTAGCCTGAGTGACATCCAGTGCCTGGTCCTCTTCGGGCTGGTGCCAGTTGAATGTCTCCTCGTTCTTCCCTCAACCCTGGGTGACATGTTCCCTTCTGTGCAGACGGTGACCTCAGATGGCTTTCTCAATATCTACATTGCCTTAATTGTCTCCTCGGGATGGTGTGACTTCCTGACTGAGTTCTTGTGAGCAGTAAATGAGACAAAACAACTGGGGGGTGGGGTCAGTGAGAGCCGGTTCTGATTAATCTGTGCCATCCTAATTATCACTTGATTTCCCTTTGGCCAAACTCATCTAAAAATTATATAACATAGGGAATCTAAATTGTATTTATCTATTTCATAATTACATATTTAATTATAAATTAAGTATGCACTTCAAGCAAAGACCAGAACAGAACATGGGAAAAATTAAAACAGAGGGTTGGAAGTCACAGGTTGGCAATTCTCAATGTGCTGTTTATGTAACACAAGGAAATTAAGCCCATGGGAATTGAATTGGGTATTTCAGCCTTGAAATACACATATTTTGTGGTATCTACAAAGAATAAAAACATCTTCACTTCAACCTCTACCTTTGCTAGAGCCCTAGCATTGCTACATCCCCAAGCATAACAGTTACATCAAACGTTGTATTTGCTCCTGAATATGAGGGTCTCCCCTAAGGCTGGAAGACCAACTTCCAAGATGGCTGACTCCCATGATAGCAAGTAGGAGTAGCTGGTATCCTACAAAGCACCAGTTTGGGAGGCAGTCAGGGTTGTTTTGTTTTGCTTGAAAAGTTCTCTCTACATAACTGTAGCTACCTGGAACTCACTCAGTAGGCCAGGCTGGCCTCAAACTCACCTGCCTCTGCCTCCCAGGTGCTGGAATTAAAGGTATGCACTACCGTGCCTGCAGCAGTCAGAATTCTTTTGCAGCAATTACCTTTCCCACAGAGGAAGGGGTCTGAGAGATTAGTAGATGCTTCCAGCGTGCTTAGGTGTGGACCTGGAACTGACAGTCGTCTCTGACAAGGTGGATGCATCAAGGTAGTTGAAGGCCCTTTACAGAGGGACAGCCCAGGTTACACAAGTGTGAAAAGAGGGTCAGAGAACCCACACCATTTTTCAGTGGTCACTTATCCCTTCCTAATGCCAGCCTTGGGTGTCGGTGCTGTCGACAAGTGGTTACCATCATGCCGTGCACTCCTTCCTAAATCCTGAGTCCCCTCCCATTTCTAACAACCTGCCCATCCTCTGCCCTAGTGACAGTGGGAGAAGTTCCTCTACGTTTCCATGACTTCATGTCCGAGAGCTTTGAATCTAACAGACCTAGGTCAGATCCAACTTGCCTATTACTTTGTAAACCTTATTTGCTGTCATTTAGTACTGGATACTTGAGTCTTTATCTAAACTGAAAAGGATATTTGGAGGGGGAAAAAGGTGTAGATCTAAAGCTTACTGCTCATAAGAGTACCACCCGACTTAGCTAGTATCTAAAACCAAGCATACAATAAAGCACACAAGTCTAGCTTTGGACAGAAACACTCAAGGAAACTATAAAAAAATCTAAGGAATGGCTGGAGAAATCATACCTTGGGTTCTATCCCCTGCATGCCACCACCAAAAGGTGCTTGTAAAATCACTCTTATTTCCCCCAGAGATTGAACCTTCCACATGCTCTACCATTTGTCATTCCCTCAAACCAGAAGCACTCCTCTGAATTGTCCAAAATATGAAACCACCAATATGTTGATGAGCACAGATAACAAATTGGTCATGAACGGCCAGAGCCACACATGTTACCAGGAGGAGATTTCACCGCCACATCAAGCAAAAGGAAAATAACATGTATGAGAAGACTACCTAGAATATAAGATCATTTGCGTGCAACGGCCTGAAAACATGCGAAGTGAGGCTGTACAGGCCCTAAGGATATGTGCTCGTGTGGAGTTAGAAACAGGAAGAAAGCATCCAGACTCTGAACCTGCACGCTGGGAAGTGGGCACCAGCAGGCTTGTCATTTATTCATCTTACAGTCATGCAATCTTTAAAAGCTGTTTATTATTTGTGTGTGTGTGTGTGTGTGTGTGTGTGTGTGTGTGTGTGTGTGTGCGTGTTTGATGTGTGCATGTGCCCCAGATCCCACTGGCCCCATAAAGTTTTGTTTCTTAGCTATGCAACTTTGAAAAAGAATACAAATTCTTAGGCTGAAATGCTGTCAGGGGTATGATGGGTTCTTTTGGTGTGTTCTTCCCATGCAATGACTTCATTGCATTTTGCAACTCCATGCAGGTTTGGGTAAAATATTGAGCCACGAGTTCACATACGACCTTATGAAAATGGTGGAATAAATGTTTCTAGTGTGTGGAACCAAGGTGTTCACTATTTTATTTAATTCTTTGTTATTGTTTGTAGTGTTTGGGTGCTAGAGACTGAGCTTAGGCCTCCTACATGCTAAGCACACGCTTCATGACTTACTTATATCTAAGCCTACCAATTCTTTATACCTTTTTATAGATGAAATACTTGACGGCAATATTTTGAAGTAGAAATACTTTATCTTTTGGGTTCTTGTTTTACTTTGCTAGGTTTTGCTCTTGTGAGACGGGATCTCATTCTGTAGCCCATGCTGGCCTGGAATTCACAACAATCCTCCTGGCTCCATCTCCCCTGTTTCATAATTACAGGGGTGAACCACCACACACCCATATTCAGTATATAGCACAAAGCCCAATAGAGAGCAGAACCTACTTATCCCTTGTATTTACTGAACTGGTCCTCACTTCATCCTTAAGACAGAGAATTGTGTTCCCACAACCACATAGCTCAAACAAGCTTGAAATTGAGGTCATGAAAGTACTTAAGGCCAATTAACCTGGATCTGAACCAAGGGAGCTGCAATAAATGTTGAGAACCGTGACCCTTTCTGAAGGTGGTAAATAAAATCTGTAGCTAGGCCAGTGGTCACACAGTAACAACAGATAGATTTTTGAAAGTGCTGATTTAAAAGCAAGTCTTGCCAACATACATTCCTGGTTCATTGAGTCAAACATACCTGATGGACTCTAACCAGAAGTCCCGGTGTACTATATCTAAGCTGTTCACTTCAGGATTCTCAGCCCTGCAAGAATACTGAGTCCCTACTAGAGGTTTAAACATCTTGAAACCCAGGTTTTACCTATGTGGAATCATAGGTCCCTAGAAGAGACCTATGTCCAAACATCAAGGTGAGTCCAATGAGCAGCCCGGTTTGAGAACCACTGGAACTTTGTCTGCTCCGAAGAGTGAAGGACACCAATTTTGAGCTCAAGAATAGGAAATGTCTTACTGCTTGAAGTTTCTACAATTTAAGTACTCAAGGATTCCAACACCATGAAGAGACTGTGCAAGCTTAGGAGTGTCGAAGAAAACCCTAGGGGCTGACACCTGTGCATCTGCTCTCCTCATAATCCTCAATAGAACTCCAAATTCACCCAACAAGAAAAAACACATCCTAGGGCAGAATGTGAGGGAGAAGATGATGTTCTTCTTCACAATGAATGCCACCTAATGATTGTGTGAGGAACGAGAAAACCTAATTACAAAGTCACCTTAGTGATTAAGGATACAGGCAAGATCCACCCACAGATAGGGAAGTCACTTTGGTATGGGATGGTCGTGTGATGATGTCTGAGTATCACCCATCAGATAACACACCATTCCACAGAGTGGGAAATACACTGACAAGGGGGAATTCTTGTAGTCTATGGAGCTGTGGCAACTCAGCTTCGACCCCACCCTACTGTTGTCTGCTGGTGGTCTTGGAACTCTTCCAAGTTTGTGTGCCAGTGACTGCAGGTTTGCATTGCCTATAGAGAGTTTTTTTGGACTGGAGAAAGAAAAAGGAACTCCCTCTGGGTCTGCTTTCTCTTCCCGAAAGGTAACCTCGAATTTCTCCACCCAGGGTTTCTTCTCACATGCTCAGTTCCCATGTATAGGTCTTTGGCTCTTACAGAATTGGCCAGTCCTCGTACGGCTACACCTCACTGGCCACTCTGTTCTCAGCAATCTTGCACCACCACCTCCCAAAAAAAATCATCTATACATCTCTTTCACAAGGACACAGCACACAAATTAGGCAATGACCTGTCCTCAGAGGCACAAGGCCTCCCCTGTTGGCAACTCGATCTTTCTTTCCTCCTCCTACTTTCTTACTGCTATCAGTAATGCCTCTGAGTTCCCCCTCCATGTCTCAGTTTCCCTGTTAACACTTCACGCCTACTTAACAACTAGAATTCAAAGTCTAAATTCTCTGTTGAGATAACTATTATTTGGGGGTGGAGTGTGGAACAATCCTTCAGTGGGTGAAGTGTGCTCCCGTGCAAGTGAGGTAACCAGAGATCTTTAGCTCTCAAGTAAATGTCAGGTAGACGTAGAAGACCACCTCTCATTCCAGCTCCCCAAGGTGGAGACAGGGGATCCCTAGAGCAAGATGGCTAACAAAACAAGACAAAATGACAAATTTTGTGTTGAACTGAGAGACCTACCTCAACAAATAAGGTATAGAGTAATTGAGGAAAACACCCATACAATTAAAAAAAAACCAAACAACCTATGATTTCTGTCTTCTAACTGGATCTTGGTGCAGATTGGTATCAGGAGTAGGGTGTATACATACCCTCGGACTTATACATACACCTGCATAAGGTAGATATGTACTAGTTCCCACTCATTAGAACTCAGTGGTACACTCAAACTTGCTATTACTAACGAGATATCTGATGACTTTGGGTACTTATCTGTGCCTATGGCAATCACATGTTGAAGATAGAACCAAAAGAAGGAGCCTATCTTTGCACCCGGATCGCTCGGGAGCTGTTCTAACAGACTGGGATTTCCTGTGCTGAAGGGAAGAAATAAGCTATCTTCATTTCTTTGTATCCATCATTCACAGCTTGACCTAAACTGAAGCAATACAAGGTTGCACACTCATAGCTCAGATGCGAGATGAAGTTACCAGTTCAGAAAACCTGCTTGTCACATCACACAGTCAAGGTAAGGTCCCTGCAGAATCAGTACCTAGTGGACTATTACCTTGTCAGGAGACCTGCGAAGCCGGGCAAGCTTATAGTCTCATTAGCTGGGAGGTGAGACACGGAGATACCAAAAGACCAGCCTGAGTTACATAGCAAAACTGTGGGAGGAGGAAGAAGAAAGCAGGAAGGGGGCAATGGCAATGAAGGCAGAAGCAGCAGCTGCAAAAACCCTGTTCAGAGAGCAGCATCAGCTAATAAACATGACAGAGAGGGATGAGGTCACTGCCCAGATCACATGCATCATCTTATTTAATCCTCATGAGAACCCTGGAACGTAAGCCGTCATCCCCAACCTCTAGATGAGCAACCGACACTTCAGTGGGTGAATTAGCCTCCCAGACCTCCCAACTTGGAAGTGTAGAGCTGGAGCGTGAGCCCAGACATGTCTGGTCCCAAAGCCTGTGTTTCTCAGCCTTTTGCTGAAGAGGAGAGTCTTGTCCCTGACAGCAGGATCGCTACTTCCACAGGAAGCCCCAAGTGCAAACCCTTCCTCTACTGTAGATGGTCTTTCTATGTACGAAGAGATAGATCCGTGTAAAGAGGTGGCTCTTAACCTGTGGGTCAAGACCCCTTCGGGGTTGAATGACCCTTTCACAGGGGTCATCTAAGATCATCAGAAAAGACTGTCATTTACTTTATGATTTATAAGGTTAACAACATTACAGTTAAGTAGCAACAAAAATAATGTTATGGTTGGGGGGGGGGTCACCACAACATGAGGAGCTGTGTGAAAGGGTGGCATCATTAGGAAGGTTGAGAAGCACTGCTCTAAAGGAAAACCAGATTCTAAACACAAGCACTACTCACCCACTCTCTGCTCCCATGCCGATCCGAGTCTCAGAATGCTGGTGAGGTTGAACACATGAAAGCCAATGAGGAGCTTGCCAGGAGCCAAGATGTCAGGTAAAAGAAAATTACCTTCATTCCAGATCAATAAGGTGCATGTAAGACCCATCATGGGACTGTTCAACTAATGGGACATATTGATTAGTATTCCCAGGAGCTGGCTCCCCAAACATTTTAATTAAAATTAAATTTAATAAAGGTTCCTAGAACAACCCAGAAGTCAATGGGTACATGTCTTCAGGCCAGAGGACATTCTTCAGTGGTTCTTTACACAGTATAGGCTCTCTCTGGGACCCTCAAGGGTCTATTGTCCTTCATACTAAACTAGAAAATACTAGTTCACTTGAAGAACTGAACTAGGAACCCAGCTGCCAGCCTGATTGTGCAAAGCAGGACACAGTGAGTTGAAAATTATATTTTTCCAATTAGCACAGTGGGAAACACTGTGAGGCATTCGGCTCCAGCCTGCAATTAGAGAACATTTGCTTCCACAAATAGAATGAATGGTAGTGGAGACCTGCTATCTAGGTCTTCAGCAATAATATCCCAGGCAGGGAGACCTGCTACCATTTCCCAGTAAATAACCATCTCGCTCTTTTCCAAAAGGAGCATTCTGCACGGCACCACAGTATACTCAGCAGGGACCAAGTAGTCAACACCATTCCCCGGCTACAACAAGTACTACCAGTGAGCAGCCCGTGCTTCATTTCACGTATGCAAGTACGCTCCATCACAAAAGTAGGTTTGGTAGTAGCATCTTCACCATTTCCACTGATGTCCAGCTACCTGACCCTCCTCAGCCCTCTTGAGTTTTCTCGCCTCTCACATGAAACAGACAAAGTTTAAAAAAATGATGAAGAGACGGCTAAGCACCTGCTGCACACTCATAAGGACCCAAGTTCAGACCCCTAGCACCCACGTATAAGCCAAGCACGGTAAGGCGTGTCTAACACCACCACTCGGAGGAGGCAGACACAGGTAGATCCCCTGGGGCTTGCTGGCCAGCCATTCTCATCCAAACAGCAGACCTCAGCTTCTGAGAGACCCAGACTCAAGAAGGAAGTTTGAAGGCAATCGAGGTAGACACCTAGGGACCTCTGACCTCCATACATGCATGTATGTGCAAGTGCACACATGTACCGATAAACATGGAAGTAAAGAAGAAAAGCAGCCGTTAAACAGATTTAGGTTTCTTAGGTCAGGTTAGTTTAAGGCTGATCAGCAATAGAATAGAATGGATGCTCTGACCTTCTTAGGAAGGGCAAAGCACTAAACATGGTTTTAGTGAAAGTAAGGGAAGAGCATGGGTAATTAAGATGCGTGCAAACATCCTATGTTACAGAAAAGGGAAGGATTGCAGAGCAGGCGCCCCATACCGTGAGGTTTTGCAGGGAACACCAGATAATTTACTGAGAAGGCTACCTCTGCTCTGCGGGCAGCTTCATACTGCCCAAAGGTGAGTGAGGCAGAGGGAGCAAATGCTTTTATTTGCTGCCAAGCAGGTAATAAAGATTGGAAACCTGGCTTGTCCCAGTGTGACCCAGCTTGTAACCCTTAAGGCCACTTACAAATGAGCAGTGTCAGGACTGGGCAGTGTTCGTCTCTTAGGACAAGAGGCTTACCGGTGACTTGGGACTGACATCCGTTCTAGGAATGAAGCCATCTGACTTCTAGACTCCAAGGGGGGCTCACCAAGAATAAACAGCTCAAGGGTGAGGGGGAAGAAAATGGAAGGGGTTAGAGGTAAGTCAACCAAAACCAAGGATGTGTGAGAAGCCCTGTGCAAACCTACTACCTCCTGTACTATGATATTTATTTATTTATTTATTTATTTATTTATTTACTTACTTACTTACTTACTTACTTAGAGACAGAGTTTCTCTGTGTAGCCCTGGATGTCCTGGAACTATGTAGATCAGGCTGGCCTCAAAATCAGAGATCCACCTGCCTCAGTTGCCAGAATTAAAGGCGTGCATTACCATAGCCCAGCCTTAAAATATATTTTAATTGAAACAATTACATAACCACACCTCCCCCTCCTATTTCCTCCCTCCAGCCCCTCCCATGGCTTCCAACTCCCGGGTTCATAGCCTGTTTTTATTTGATCATTAGTGTGTGTATGTACACACACAAATATATAAATGCAACCTGACGAGTCCATTTTAGTTGTTTAAGGGTATATAATTTCAGGGCTAATCACTCCGGATAGGACAACCAATAAGAGAGTTCATTCCTAGGAAAGTCTAATTCTTTTCCCCCAGCACTCAACCTGTTGTTCTTTGTCTAGAGAGTGGGACAAACTAAAACTCCCCCCTTTCTCGTTCCCATGTTCATTGATACTGCCATTGTTCTGGCCTTGTTTATATAGTCACTTCTAGGAAAGGGTGTTTTACAGCAGACTTCCTAGGATTCCAGCTCCTGGAATCTTTCCGCCCCCTCTTCCGCAGTGTCCCCTGAGCCACAGATGCGGGAGCTGTGGTGTGAATGTAGTCACTGTGGCCTGGGTTCCTCACATTCTCCTGATCTCAGCACAAGTCCAGCTGTGGTTTGTTATGGTGGCCTTTTGCTGAAAGAAGGGGCTCTCTTTGATGAGGAGTGCTAGCTACACTTACCCGTGGGTAAAATATAAGGTTTAGAATGTAGTAAGGAATTGTGCTGGTCCAGCAAAATGCTGGTAGTAGAATCTTTTCTAAGATCTGTGACCCCACTAGGCCCAAGAAGCTGGTGAGGTATAATTTTTATAGAGGAAGTTTGAATGAAGACACCAGGCATGGATGATGAATAATATTACTCCTACAAACAATGGGTTATTAAACAAAAATCCAGGGCCAACTCAGGATACCTCCCTACAAGTTGTTGCTCGCAGAGGCCACAGAGGTCTCTAAAGCGGTACAAAATATGACCTTCACTCTTGACTACCCTCTAGAGCTTACCCGTTGCTAAAAACACTACATATTTCAGTTGTAGGACACCAATCTGGCACTGACCAGGACATGCCTTTCGCTGGCTGTTTTAATGCCGTTAGAAGGCGCTATGCAGCCTGCTGGTAAAAAACATCAGTCCTCTGCCACCACTGGACCCTGGGTGTTACAGAACCAACCCACCAGGCAAGATGTGCCAATTGGTGCATCCATGGCGTGAGGATTATAAAAGTTTGTAAGTAACTTTCTGATTGAGGTCCACACTACAGGAGGGACAATGAATGCCTGGTACGGTACACTTGCCAAAGAGGTCATAGACCCAAGGTAGGAATCTCCAACTGTTATCCGAGTCATGGACACGTTGTCAGAGTGCCTTCTAAGCATTTGTGACGATGCCACAGATCTGTGCTACACTCAGCCTTGATCTGTGCAGTGGACAGCAGTTAATTCAGAGACCCACAATCAGTCACAGGGTTAAGAATAAATCACTGTTAAGTTCTCTGCTCTAAATGGGACATCGATTTCACCTCCAAACCCACCCAAGGCTCAGAGAAGGTAGAGTTGGAGGGTGGAGCAGAATCCCGGAAAATGCCTTCTTCTTGCACACGACACTGCACGACGGAGCTCCCAGCACTGTGCTGACCTGCCAAGGTTTAAGACACCACTCAGCACTCCAGCATGAAGCTCTACCCCTAGCTGAGGGGCTCCTGGCAGTTAGCAGCCACCATTTTCTCCCCAAGTGGTATAGCCACTGTTGAATCGGTATAGCCATGATCCAATAAATAACCCCACACCTATGCACAGGCAAGCAACTGTTATTAAACCCAATGGGTTACTCTTCAAGAAGACATAAGACTAGGGGATGTGTTGTAAAGAGGAACAACAGGATGAATAGGAAAGAGAGAGAAATGTCATTTGTGTGCCTTTGGTCAAAACACATTATGAACAGGAATGAGATTGTCAAAGAATGAGCATTTTTCTAAACAGCTGCATTTGTCAGAAAGATCCCACAAATGAGGGTGTCAGTACATAAATGCGTGGACATCATTCTTTAAAAGGCATTCAGGTGTCTGACAACCATTCCCTCGGTTGATGCATCTGGGAAGGGGAGTGCAGTGAAGTTCTCTCATTCTCTCCTACACCTAATTGTTGAAAAAAAAATTCCATGTGTACATTCCAGTGCATTCTTCATTCTGTGCGTGTGTGTTGGGGGAGGGGTGCTCACCTGTGTATGTGCACGTTCAGGACAGAGGTTGACTTCAGCTGTCTTCCTGTTACCCTCTGACTTCTCTTTTGGAGACAGGTCCTAACCACTTAGTGCTGCTGTTGGTCTAGCTGCCAGCAAGCCGGGAGACCTTCCAGTCTCCACCCCCTCGGAGCTAGGTTTACAGGCGTACACCAGCAGACCCAATTTTTTAAATTTAATATTTATTAATTTTATGAGAGCAAGGTACACACCTATGTCATGGTACATATGTGGAGGTCAGAGGATGATTTATGGGAGTTGGTTGTCTTCATCCCTTATGTGGGTCCCACGCATCAGGGTATCAAACTTAGGTCATCAGGATTGGCCACAAATACTTAATTCTACTATGTCTTCTTGCCAGTTTTTTTTTTTCTTTAACTCTTTGAAAAAAAATACTTAAGTTTTTAATTCATTATTAGTGTGTATGTGTAAGTCAGAGGGCAACTGGTTTCCTCTGTTCACCTTCATGTGGGCTCTGAGTACTGGACTAAGGCCTACAGGCTTACCTGACACACAGCTTTACCCACTGAGCCATCCTGCTAGCCCCATATGCTATCCCATCAACCATCTTATCCACTGAACCACTTAACTCCTAGCCCTAAGTTTTCATTTAAAAAAAAAAAAAAAGTTACTAACCTATGAAGTACTCAAGAATTCCCAGAAAATCAGATTGAAAACTTTGTGTGGCGTCAGAACAATCACAGAGGCAAGTGGAAGGAGGTGTATCGCTGCTCTGCTAATGTTAGAGGAGACAGAAACAGACTTGCACCCTGAAGGGTTAATGCTAAGCTAGAAGACTCAGAAATTGGAGACCCGGAGCTGGGCTGCACCTGTGCTCACAGTGTGTTTGCCTAGCATGCAGAAAGTTCTGAGTTTAATCCCCCAGCACCATACAAACCCAGGCGTGGTGTGCACCTTTCTTCATGTGAGTCCCAGGCATTGGGCAGAAGTGGGAGGATCAGAAACGCAAGGTCATCCTCAGCTATGCAGCTAATTTGAGCCCAGCCTGAATCACAAAACCCTTGGGAAAGGGGGAGAGAAAGAAAAGAAATCCTATATAATTGAAAGGAAAGGAAGGAAACTTCCTTTCGTACACTGTAGTTTAAAATACGAATATTGGCATGGTTTTTGGATCAGCTTCCGTTTTACCCATTGTACTTTACTGTGTCGTATCTGTGAGATCCCTTACTACCAAGTCTGGACAGTGCCATTCCTTCTGGGACATCTGCATTCTTGTCATCACAATCCCATCCTTTTTGCTTGTTAAATTTACCATCACTAAGCCCCTCTGGCTGTCCATCTCTCAAACGGCAGCCCCAGATGTAGTGATCAATGCCTGTCATCCCGGTGCTGGGGAGACAGGAGCAGAGGAGCCACAAACCTCAAGCCAGTCAGCACTACATACCAAGACCTTGCGCTCAAAAAGCAAAACAAAACAGAAAAACCCAAATCATCCAAACAAGAACAACCCCTCCACCAATTCCAGCACCAAGCATTTGTGTTCATGTGTGATTTGCCCCCTGCGGTCATTCAGTGACACAATAAGCGTTTGCAAGATCTCTAGATATGATAGCAAAGAGTTATACAAGAGGCCATCTTAAAAGAAGCTTGAAGGGCTGATGTAATACTGTCCACTGGCTGGATTGCGTTGTGCAATGGTAAGAGCAATTTCCATTCAAGTCTGTGGAAAGCCCAACAGCAGTCAAAGTTGGCCTAGTGTTCCTACTTTGGGAAGGAGGTAAGGCAGCTAAAAATCTTTTTCATCCTTGTCATCCTCTAGTGAAGTAACACACACATGGCACAGTCATTTGCAGACTTTGGAAGCAGAGCTGGACCACTGATCATGAGTAACTGGAATGCTCTAAATTTTCTTGTGATTTTCAGACGCAAGACCTAGCATTGCAGTTGGTACTTTACACAGTGACTCACCTTTCAGGGAGACTGACGTGTGAACTAGGTTGTTGACCAGTATTTATTTAAACCACGGCAACTGAAATCCACAATCAGCCAAACAAAGCAAAGGCTGCCTCTGCTGAAAAGGGAGGCTAAACTGTGTGCTTACCACTCTCCTGAACAGTTGGACTTTCGTCCTTCTGAATTTTCCTATGGGATCTCCAAGTCATCAGCCCAACCAGAACTGCCCTACCTCAGGTTTCTTCAATCTCAGAGGTACTGTAGGATGTTCATGACATTTCTGGTCAATACCATCTATTAACTTTACCAATCAAAGATGTGTCCCAATAATTTTGCATGTGTGGGCAGAAAGAAAAAAAAATCACCCCAGTTGAGAACCACTGGTACTGACAACCAGATGCCTCCCAATATAACTAAAAACAAAAAGAAGTGAAGTAGTAATGTTTTTGCAGCAGGAAATACCAAAACAACCAATCTGGAGGTAGCTTACACAGGAAAGGAAAATGGCAGCAATGGACTTCAGTCTTCTAAAAATCTTACTGCTGTCTCTAATATACAAACAACCGCAATTTTTTAAGAAAACATCTATAACCAAAAATAAAAAATTTCGAAAAGGCCAGCATTCTTACGAGCATGCGCCCAACCTTTATGGTGTCACCTCCTACCTCTAAGGGCTCCTCCTATTTCATTCTCCTAAGCTATGAATTGGGAAAGCACTGTGCTGTTATTTCAACACTGTGGAGGGAACTTGGACGGTCATGCCATAGATCATGTGAATGAAGGCCAGGACCAGTTCTCAGCATCTCCTTCCAACCCTCAGGTCCATCTTCCCCATTCTACTGCCAGCCACCCTGAGCTTCCAGATGTTTATTCTCTGCCAATACACACCAAGCACTGAAGTGCTCCAACTTAGGGTAAGACCTGCCAGTGTTCATGGGGAGAAGTGTCAGTTGCTCGGTGCCTGATAGTTTAAACAGAAACATTTACTGATAATTCTCCAGTGGACAACCTTCTTGGACATACATAGCCTTCTACTGGCTTAGTAATGAGTTTTACTATAATACTTTGACATTTAAAATGTCAAAAGCATTGTCCAGTAATTCTCAGAACAGAAGCCATCAATTCCATGCGCCAAGGTGCTCTGAGGGCAAAATTGTTCAGGGGATCACAGAAGACAGTGAGGAGCTTGAACTTGGACAGCATCTTCATTTGGAAAGTTACATACATCCTCCTAAAAATGTCATAAGGCTGAATGATTGGGACTCTGAGAACTCAGTAAAACAAAAAGCACAAGAACACATTTTCTAAAAACTGTAGGCTTTTTATTCAGTTAAGAGGTAGACAGATGAACATGGAAGGCTGTCCCATTGAATTTGCCCAAAGTTCACATTCCACTTCATTCACCCATCCCACACTGCCAGAAATCTCAAAAGAACCACAACCGCCAGGAGGCTTTGTCTTCCTACTTCTTAGCAACATGCCCATGCATTGTTTGCAAAGAAGTTACTACAGACTTCTATTTTCACTGTGCCAAAGATTCTCGGCCCTCTAAAAAGTTGTCACATGTCACAGAACCTGCCACTAGTGACAGGGAGCAGAGTGCCGTGACTATTCCTATGAGAGACTACAAGGGAAGCTTCAGTTACATGTTTGTTAAATCCCTGTGCATGTTGGGGAAGAAGCTGGTGAGGCCAACAAAGCAGTATATGCCATCAAATGGCTCTGCCTGGCTGTTTAAGAAGAACCCACATTGAGTTATCTCACAGACAACATTAAACATAATGGAATTGATGCCTGATACAAAAGTAGAGAAATATGTACAGGAATTCATAGCCCAGGAGAAAAGGGACCTTAGAATGAATCAATGGAAACCCGGCTATTTTACATAGCTAATTTTGAGATAAGTCATATTTAGCACAAAAGCAATTATAGTGTAAATTACACTTCCTTCCCATGGCCCCAAACTTTAAAACCCTTTTCTGTCTTCAGCAACACTGTGAGCATTCGTTCAGGAACAGGAATGTGTACAATGGTCCCAGACACTGACACAACTTTTGACCCCAGCTTCACACCGGCAGGATGATGTACTTGAATACTGCCATGATGGCGGCACTGATGACACCAGAAATGGGGACAGTGACAAACCAGGCCATGAAAATGTTTCGAAACAGTCGCCAGTCAACAGCCTTCTTGGATCGGAGCCAGCCAACAGACACAACAGAGCCCACCTAGGAGAGAAACAGACAAGACATTACTCAGCAAAAAGACACCTGAGACAGGGAACCCAGACAAGCGATGAGCCCAGCTCCATGGGTGCAGTTTGTCTGGAGAAAGACACAGTTGTTCTCACTGTCATCCAAACAGGACTGAACTTGTGGTCCTCCTACTCAGAATCCCAAGAGCTGAAATTACAGGCATGTGACACAAGCCAGAAGATAACTTCTAATAAGCTAAAATTACCATGGCAAGGTGAAAGCAATATAAATATTCAACCATTAAATCTGTTGCTAAATGTGCTAAAACAAGACTCTTTTTTCCCTGCTTTTTTTTAAAAGTTAAATCTCTGATTTTCCAACAATCACTCTGGAGAGTGGCTGGTACGTGACACAACACCACCCTAGCAGAAAGAGTGATTTGGCAACACCAAGAGACCAAATTCAGCTCTTCCAAGGAAGCTGGTTTCTTCTTTATCCAATAACTATGTTATACATTCATCAAGCAACTTCTTCAAGTTCAGTGTCTCAGCATGACAGGCCCAAAAGGCCCTGGATCTATGCTTTCACCAGAAGACTGCCCTTACAAATAAGCATTACAAACTTGTTAAAAACCAGTTTATTTACTACCACAAGTAGGAGTTCCCCCAGATCCACCTGAACAGTGGACACACCCAAGCTACTGATCAGCCTTGAGTGCCCATGTCATTCCCACTCTACTTACTTTACAATGTGTTGTGCTGATGGGAAGGCCAATGTTTGATGCGATGAGCACAGTGAAGGCAGATGCCAGTTCAATACTGAAACCACTGTTGATACAGAAAGATGCCTGTTAACAATGTAGGGTTTTCTGAAAACCCAACACTGGCTAAAGTAATTGGATCTAATTTTTTTAATCAGTGACAAAGCCTAACCATCACCTCTAAACCCCAAAACCTACTTAAACTGAGCCAAGACCCTAACAGCTGAGGATTAAGTACTGGAATGATATTATTTAATAAGCTGGGATATGCCAGGTAACACATGCCTTTAGTGCTAACGCATGGAAAGCAGAGGAAAATGAATTTCTGAGTTCAAGGACAGTTTGCTCTATCTATATAGTGAATTCCAGGCCAGCCAAGACAGAGACCCTGTCTCAAAAAGCAAACAAAAAAAGTTGAAACTTATTCTGAATAAAATATAAGGCATTGGCTCCCAAACCAGAGCCATGTAACTATTTACTACACTGTATCTTTCTCAGAAAACTCAAATTACATGATCACTGGAGCTGAGAAGATTGACAGTCAATGCAGCAGGAAATGCTCACATCAATTGTGAGAACAGCAGCAACTGTCATGCCTCCGTTAGCTAGAGACCCACGTGGTACCCCCCACCCCAACCCCATACACACACCACTGCATCTCTTGAAAAGCTTTTTAGCTCTAAGGTGAGACTCATCTACTCACCTGGAGGGTGTGATTGGTGTCAGGTCCTTTCCCATGGTCTGGATAACTCTTCTTCCCCAAACCCACAGCCCCATGCAAATGCCAACACCACCATAAAGCAGAAGCCATATGGGTGTTGCCTCTTTTGTAGAGACATCTCCCGTTTCATAAATAAGATACAAAGCAACCAGAGGGCCAATGGCATTGCTGAAAGAAGAAAAGGGCAGTGATGACTTTTTAGGCAGAACCACTTCTTATCAAGACCCAATCTGTTAAGTGACTGACCAGTGTCACCTAGCTAACTACCCTACAGAAGCCTCTTTCCTCTCACACGGAGCTTAGCGCAAGTCTCAGGCAATAAAGCATATTGGCCACAGACACAAGGCTAATAACGCCTAATAAGTCCATTCTCAGGGCTGCCCGTGATTTTAAGTTTTTTTCCACTGAAGTCACAATTTACTAAAGACTCATTCCTATTGTTAAATTTATCTTGTGTAGAAATAAAGCTAAAAACATGCTTATAATCTAAACAAACTTTCTTCCTGTTGCTCTATTAACGACTTCATCCTGTCTAGTCACTCAGTGTCTCCCCGGGAGGTAGAACACTACACATGGGAGAGTAAGACTGTTTAAAAATAGTAACACTAAGAGTCATGGGACTAACCTGACATCATTGCCACCATGGGCAAATGACCCAAAGCAAGCTGTAAGGATCTGCAGAAACTGGAAGAGGAGAGAGACTTCAGGCTTGTCCTGGTCATACCATTCTTCAAGAGAGCCACTGCTTCCTTTTCTGTCACCCAGACCCATCTCAGCCTTAGCACTCATGTCCATCTCAGACTCGGAGTGAAGGTCAGACACAGCATTGCAGTAACTGGTGTAACTGTCCATTCGAATCCGCTTCTTGGTATCTGCATTAGGCCACGTCAGCGTCTCCATTTCGTCTCCCTTTTGTTCACCCTCTTTGGCACGGAATGAATCCAGGGGCATGCCACATATTGCCATCGTGTAGGAAGTGTAGCTGTTGTTCCGTCTCAGGGGCTTGTCCCCGGAGTCTCCCATGCAGTCTCCCACCTTAGCCAGATGTAACTTATGGAGCAGCTCCTTGTACAGGCCAGAATCCTTGTGCACGGTGTGGTACTGATAGTGGCCACTCGAGTTGATCTGGTTGCTGACAGTTTGACTGAACTGAACAAGGTTCCCATTAGGCAACTGCACTGCACCTAGGAGACCAAACAGGTGACATTCAACGCAAAGTGCATCAGCCCAGAATAGCAGCCTTTGACCACCACAGGACACCAGGAAACCCTGGAAAGTTAACTCACTTTTGATGGTACCGTCTATGCTGGTCTCCTCCTTCAGGTCCATGGTAAGTCGCTCTCGCTCCGGAGCTTCCTCCAGGTCACCAAGTTTGAATGACACTGTTCTCTCCTCCACCACAGCCCGGAGTGGTGCAGTGGCACACACTACCTCAGACACAGGATTCCTATTCTCAACATCCCCAGAAGCCATCTTGGTTTCTTCATGGTCTTCTTTTAAGTTGCTCTTCTTTTCCATTAAGGGGCTTTCAGAAGGGCTAGACTTTACCTCTCCTAAAAAATAAAGGGTTTTTTGACTCGACTATACTACCTTGCTCCACATTCCTTTCTATCCACCCCTGAAACCTGTCTCAAAATAATAGGTGTAAATTCTAGTTAAAATTCAAGCTAACACTGCTGCTCTCTTTATTATTTCAGGAATGCATCTTTCTACGCGGCGGCACTGTCCCCTTGGAGAAATGGGGTCGACAAACTGCTGTGAATTGCTGGATATTAAATATTTTAGGATTCTGGTCCACTTTTTGCTTTTTATTTTTACAATTACAAATGTAAAAGCATCTTTAGCTCTTGATCATGAAACGGGAGCCCAAGCCTGGGGATGGCAGCTGACTAAAGGGTTACACTGCCCTAAGAAATCTCTTAACCCTTAGGTCACGAGCACAGACAACTGAAACAGTCATGCCTGAACGCTTCCATACCTGGGAACCAGACAGTATTTCTGCCTGACGGGCCAGCTCACCATGGTCACCTACTGGCCCACACACCTCACACTAGTATAGCATTAAAGTCAGACTGAGACAAAAATGAGGTCAGAGTCCTGAAAGCCTCATTCCCGCTGTGCATGCTGCACAGCTGACTAGCACAGAGCTCTGGGCAGCTCCTCAGAACTGCAATGACGTAGCATTCTTCCAATGCCACTGCAGTCTGCTCCTGGTGCTGCGCATCCGCAAACTAACATCCCACACACTGAAAGGACAGAACGGGAGTCCACTAAACTCTCTTAACCACTAAAAAAGATAAAAAGACTAATAACAATCAAAACTTACTCGGTATTTAATTATACCACAAAAACATCCTTCAACAGCCTAAGAGATTACTTATATCTAGAAGTGTTTACTTCTCCATGTGTTATAGCTCTAGCACAAGTGTGTCTTCATCATGCAGTGCATGTGTGTACACACACTGACAAATAGCCATCTAAGCTGAGTCTACAAAGGTAGCTGAGGCAAATGCTTCCTCTAACCCAAAATCGTGTACTCATATAAGGGAGAGCGGGGGAGAGGAAGGGAAAGGAGTTGAGGGGAGGGGGAACACTGTTAAACTGTATTACTTACGTTCAATTTTCCTCTTCATCCTGGGACATACAAAGAACCAGACGATAAGGGCACTGAAAACTGCACATCCCACCGAGATGAGGATGGTACCCCACAGAGGAAGTTTGTCAAAGCCCAGCACTACGAGATAAAATGGTGCATCTTGAAAACCCCAGGGCAACAGCCCCCTGCAACAATGTGTAAACCCTCCTGAAGGGAAGGAGGGCTTCCCCAAGCCAGCCCATCACCGTCACCCTTTACAGCTGCTGCCATTCCAGAGTTTCATCGGGCTACTACTGGCTATACAAACCAAAGAGAAAACCTCAGTAACCATCTTAAACCCACAGCAACCAGAGCCACTGAAACACTCACTGGACTCACATGCTAACCTTCTGGATGTGCGTGGCCCTACAGATATGAAGAATCACTACACTAAGGACCTGTAGTATAAAACCAATCAAAGCACCCCTTTCTCCACCCAGCTCCTCATCCTAACTACCCCATATTACACTTACGCATGGTTTATTTTAATGTCAAAAAGGGAGGGGCCTCAAGTCAGCGCCATGCTGACAGGCTGTTGAGCAAAGTTACACACTCACTATACCGGGCAGCCTTCAGGGAAACTGATTCTCTCTGCAAAAGCATCATCAAGCTAACAGAAAATGGGGCTATTTATTAACTATGGGAAGACACTTGCTTAAATAGTTGTCTTTTACAAAGGACAAGTTTAGTAGTGGTTCAGTAACAAGCCAGAGACTTGTCCTCCAATACTTTTCCCTTGGCTCAAGGACCATAGGATAAGCAGTGTTGGCGAGTGTCAGCCTGCCACTGACACACAGGCAACTGGGCCTGCTGGCCTGTCCCACAGTGTCCCTTCCCACAGCAGCTAAGTCTCCTGCACTTGGCTCACTTGATTTTGCTTACTGCATAGTAAGTCACTTATAAATAGGAACATTACTGTTGTCAACTGTTTAAGTTGGGGCTGCAGCTCAGCCTGGCTGGCAAAAACCCTAGATTCAATCCCTAGCACTGTAAAAAAAAGACAGAAAATACTAAGAACTAGCCTTTAAGAATCAGACATAAGCTGAAATCCTTCAGACCTGAAGCTCTGTCTGCTGGTCTTCTCAGTTATGTCACACAAGGTAAAATATCGATGAGGTCTAGCCAGTCTCTGTAAGTTTAAATTTGTCTACATCCAATGTCAAAATGGGAAACCAAAGGACTGGATTTTCTTATAAACAATCTGTAAAGGACAAAAGTAGCAAAGTCCCCGCACCCAGGCCAGTCCCATCATGTGTTTCCTTACTGACATTTCAAGAACAATGTGAGAAACATTTTGCTGCTTTGTGTTGCTTGGTGACTTACTACATCAGTTCAGTGCCAATAATACACAGGCCACAATCTATGGACCAGAGGCGGAACCAATTTGGAGGTCACAAGCATTGAAATCCTTTAGGAATTGAGGATGAGAGCACATAGAGCGTAAAGCGTAAGAATAAATCATCTTCCTACTTTAGTCCTCTCTATCTACATGGACATGGGATGCCCATGGAACAGTCAGAGGAATGAGTATAGTGAATACCTAAGGCCCTACATGGTTAAGACCAGCAAGTCTAATGAGCCTGGACACCAGACACTGGGCTGCTCTGTCTCACAAGGTCAAATCTACCAATCTCTCAGACAACTGAATCCTTGTCTTCCCTTAGTCCCATTTTCAAAGAATCAACACCAGACAGAGCCTTGAGATTCTCTCAAATGCTTTCTCTTAGCTGTGGAAATTCTTCTTCCAAGTGCAGTTAGACCAGGTCTTACACATCCCAACTCCTCTCATTCACATCAATTCAGAGGTCAAACTGAGAACTTAGAAACTGAAATGGCTCCAACTGGGAGAGAAAAGTGACATCTAACAAGAAGTCCTAAATGGCTGATTACTGAAGAACGGATTTAACTAACAACTCTTCCATAGTTGAGGCCAGTATCATTTCCAGCGTTTTTAGCATAGATACAGGAAAGGGAGGGAGAAGGTCATGTTATCAGTGGATCCTGTGAAGACTAAAGAGGAAAGGTCTGTAGTGATTTAGAATCTGAGCAGGTCTCTTTGGTTGAAAACCTATCTAGGTTAACTCAGCATACACTAGCCTGCAGCCTTCTGAAATGGGTGCAGGCCAGCCACCTTCTAGGAGATTTCAGCCCTGTAAAGCAAAAAGGGGTAAATTGGGCATTTAATGAAAGTTTTGTAAATAACCTTAAATTCACATTTAAATGTCTTGATTTGTACTTACATGGCGCTCCAGTGTACATAATGGAAAAGAGGTTGATTCCAATCGTGCAGGCATAAAAAACTGGCAAAGCTCGTAAGCCGTTAGGAACTGGATCTGCCTGTAAAACATTAAGATTGGTATCTTAAAAGTTGTAAATGCAGATCTATTTCCAGAGCACCCTGTGGCAAGGCAAACTAAGGAATCACAGTGTTAGCAACAGCCTCCCACCATAATTTCGACAAAGCCAATTAGACTTGTCCTACATTTGCTACCTAAGAAAGCTAATGCCACCTTCCATTCATAAGTGACTTTTTCTCCCTATTCTTAGTAACGAGGATGTAGCTAATATCCCAAATAACCAGTTTCTCTGAGTTATCCAAAGTCCATCTCTAAACCTGAACACACACACACACCCTAGGATATACTGTACTGGAAAAAAACAGACTAAGGTAAAATAATTATTTCCTGATGTCCTGCCTCCTTAAATTAAAAACAAAAAATCTGTAGACTATAAACAACCATCTTATCTATATATCTGATCAATGTAGCATAAAGCTTTACCAAAGAGCAAAGTTAAATCAATTGTGAACCTAGCCATCCAGTCTAGTGACTGTCAAGAACCGTTCGGGACCAGACCAAGTCCCCATGTTCATAGAACTGAAGAGTCATTTTCTACTACACAACAACACTGAGCTGACAGATGCTTTAAAGGGAAAACAAAAACAGGCAAGATGATGTTGCTGGGGAGGGACATTTTAATAAAATTCGGGAGTGAAATCAGTTGGGCTGACATATGTCTCAGAGTATGGAAAGTGTAAGCCACCAGTCCACGGGGGAAATGGGCAGAGTTAGACAAGGTCAAAGACCCCAAGGCAAAGCGGTGAAATGTTTAAGAATCACCGTGACTGAAAATGGAAATAGTTCCCATGTTTATATTATTGATAATTGCACAGAAAAACCTTCCAAGGCAAACATTTAAAAGAATAAGAACATGTCCCTTCAGGAAGGCCAAACCTGCCACACAACAGTTTAATGCTGCTTTTGTCACAAATACAACCGAAATTCCTAAGGGTCAGACAAAGGCAAAGACCCAAAGATAGCAGCGTTTCTGACAATCATTCAGAGGGGGGGCTTAAAAATCAGTGAAGTTAAAGCCCCTCATAAAGAATGGATTCTCAAATGAGTACAGACCCTCACTAGAACACTTTAAGTTTTACCCATTGTTTAGGAGGACACTAGCAATAAGACACCAGATCAAAGCAACCTACAGAACCATGACTCACCCTGAACAACTTCATAGATTCAGGCTACACCTAAAGGCAGACAAGAGCCTGAGGCACACAAGACAATCCAAGGTTTCAAGAATATTCTGTAGGCATTAGGTAGGGACTCTCCCATCAATTTTCAGATGCTATTTATATTTAGTAATTGGCCCATCAGGTAAAAAGCACCCTACATACATTTTCTTTACTTGGGGCCTAAAATTAACTATTCCCTGAAGTAGCAGCATAGCTGGGGCCACCGTGCACATGGTGTTATATACCTGTAACACCAGCTCTGGGCTTGCTGAAGCAGAAGACCTCCTGATTTAAGGCCACCTAGACTAGAGACTTAGTCACAAGATAATAGATTTACAGTGAGAGTATATAGCTTGGGATAGGTAGGGAATGACTAGTCTTCATACTCTATGAAACAAACCACTTCACAACTTCAAGAGTCAAGGAAAATGGTAAAATAAGGTCTCTCCCTTCCGACCTTCTCATAACTATGCTAGTGATTTTTACTAAATGGTTTTCTCATCATGTAAACTCATCTTTTTATATATAGTGATAAAGATTGAAAACCAAATATGCACTAGGTCTTTCTGTCAAGTCAGCAGACTTCCAGGAACTATTTTGGGCCCAATATAGTAAGGGATGACACAAAGAAGTTAAAGCTTTAATTGAGAATTATGTGAATATCTTGCTCAGTTATATGGAAACAGGAAAGGGTCCCTCATCTGTTGCTGAGGGATCAGTAAGCAAGTGAGAGATGAGGGGGGAGGGGTAAGATCCTCAAAGTCAGCACTGTATTAAACTTTTCTTACCATTCTTGACTATGCCCACTGCATCTTAGAAGAAACATTCTGTTAGGCTGGCAGTGGGAGCACACGCCAGTAATTCAACAACTTGGGAGGTGGATGCAAGAGGATCAGAAGTTCCAGGCCAGTCTGGGCCACATGAGATCATACAAAAGAATTGTTAACATATACAACTTGATATTCCAGCAACACAGAGAGTAAAGATGCTTGGCATACATTGTCAGTGAGATGTTCTGGTCACTGAGAAACCTATCTTTGCACCTCTGATCCCCCTTCCAGGAAATGACCACCAATCAGTTTTCAGATCTGATATGCAGAGGTGCTCCAGAATCCGTATAATCTATTTCCCAATAATCAAAGAGCCAGAATAAACCTTTATAAAACAGTGATCCAAATAGCACCCTACTAATTATTCTGGTTGTCTGGTATACATGGTTCTAAGGGGAACATTAAAACTATGATCCCTGAATCCTAGTGAGATACAAATTACCACATACTACAGACAGGGGGAATTTGATTTGTTAACAATCAAACCTGCTTGCTAGATGAAAGAATACCAAATCTAGAGGTTGGGCATCACTGAACTATTTACCCAGTCACACTGTGCCAAGCTAGAGCTATTTCTAATGCTCAACATGTTAAGCACGTTCTGCCAGACACATAATGATAAGTCTAGTGAATCAGGAAGGAGCCAAGGAAGGATTTCTACTGAGAGAGACATAAATCGTTCCCCAGAGTCTCTGAGAACTAGAACAAGAAGGAGGGAGTCTAAACACACCCTCCGCTAGGACAAGGTACCTATCCTATCTCCCCTCACTCAGATTTCTGTTTAAGGGCATTTTAAAAGAACTTAACAAAGGACTGTTAAGAGCCATTCACCCTAGGAAATAGGATAACTCTGTCTCCTGAGAAAACTTCACTTATTCTTACTGTAATTCAGTCCAGAGTCAACATAATCACTTGTCTACATTGGGGGGTGGAGGGGGTGAAGGCAGGATCAGACTCCATGATAAAAGAAATACCACTAGGTCTCTCAAAAGGGATTTTCAAGTAGTCAGGAAATTCAATGGCTTCCTGATTTTTTTAAAGCAAAAAACAAACAAAAACCCCACCTAACTCATCCCTACTCTTTTTACTGAGAAAGTGGAGTCCCTAAAGTAGAAGGCCTCATCTAGAAACTTCTATGTAATTGACAAGTGACATGGGGGAGACCAATTTAGAAAGGATTCTGTGATTTGTTGAACTAAATTGTCCTGAACTCCAATTGTCCTGAACGTAGCAGCCTATACTTCGAGACAAGGCTGCCTTAAACACATGTTCTTATTTTCATTCTCAGTCTTTATTTCTGGGCAGACCATAGAACTACCCAGTTTTTCCTTCCTAAATGCCCTCTGGGGCATTAAAAACTTGCTTATTTCACAGAACTCCATAACTCACAGGAGGTACAGAACAAAAATGCTTTAACTTTCCCAAGCCACATACTTACATACCAGTCACATCTGAGAAAATACCAGTGTGCCTGAACAAGACTGAATGTGACTCACGAAAGGTCGTTAAGTAGAAAGGTTACCTTACGGAGGATGAACGCACGAACAAGGAAGAATAAAATTCCAGACATAATACCAGAAAGCAGTGGAGAGACGAACCAAGAAATCACTGGAATAGAACACAAAGCAAAGTGTCAAGTCTGGAAATGAAGGAAACAAGACCCCAAAATGTCAGGTGTCCCATTCCTGCCCCTGTTCTTCACACCATGAACCCACTCCACACACACACACACACACACACACACACACACAACTAAAAAAAACCCAGACCGTTTAGAATTAAACATACCAATTTTTATCAGTTCAGACCACTTGACACCCTCTTGTGTCACAAGGGAGAAACCAATGGTTGCACCAACAATACAGTGGGTCCCAGAAATAGGGAGCTTCAAAAATGAAGCCACTAGTTGCCACACAGCAGAACCTGAAATAGAATTAATCAAGTTTTGTCAGGTAAACGGCAAAACGGTTATATAAGCAGTGCGTTCTCACGGAAAGAAGCGGAAAAAAAGGTTCAGGACTGGAAAGAACATAAGGTATATGCAACAACTTACCAAACATAGCACTGACCGAGCCAGCCATGAGCAGATCTTGAGTCTGGTTGTACATCTCCACATCTATCAAGCCCTTGCGTATGGTTTCACTCACTTTGGCCCCCAGCAAGGCGGAGCCCACAGTTTCGAAGATGCTAGCTAGGATGCAGGCTTGCTTCAGGGTCACTACACCTGAGCCTACAGCTGTACCGAATGAATTTGCTACATCATTGGCTCCCACGGAGAATGCCAAGACAAATGCAATGATGAAGCCCAAGATGAGCATCCATAGATTGTCAGACTTCGGTGGAACAGAAGCAGTAATAGCAGCTAAAGTACTAGTAATCGGTGCCACGGTAGATGCCAT
Source organism: Micromys minutus (assembly GCF_963924665.1). Classification (NCBI taxonomy): domain Eukaryota; kingdom Metazoa; phylum Chordata; class Mammalia; order Rodentia; family Muridae; genus Micromys; species Micromys minutus. The sequence goes on along the minus strand of NC_137952.1, from coordinate 35,929,128 downwards.
TCTCCAGTGTTCTTTAAATAATAAGAGAATTACTGGGCGGCTTTCAAGATGTGTAAACGGAATGAGGTATTAAAAATGCTTTAATAAATAGTATATATTATATAAAATTAAATACTGTAAACTACGGCACGGAAACCCGAGCTGGGGAGTTACTGCTATACGCTGCGTTTGGGCGTCTGTTGTCTGGGGTTTCTTTGGCTCTGGAGGGCTAAAAGCACGGAGCAGAATTCCATGGCGGATTAGAGAAAGGACGCAAGTTCATCCTGGGGGGACGAAGTGGAGAAAATAACAATAGCGGCGCATCCCTGGGAATAGGGCAGCCTGGGACTCCGCAGTACTCCCCCACCCCCGCGCCACTTCTGTCCTCAGTCCCCCAAAAGCTATACAAGGTGGGGCACATGGCGATAGCTGTGTCCCCCCCCCCCACATCCCGTCCCGCCCCGCCCCACGCGTTCTGTTCTGTCTCCGGCCGCTCGCCCGCGCGCGCCCTCCGAGCGCCCTCCGTGGAAGACCGGAAAAAGGCCATTTCCCGCGCGCGCGCCTGCCGAGGACCGCCGAAAAGGCCCGCGGAAGGGTGCGGCGAGGGGAGGTGGGACAGCAGCGCAGCGGGATCCCTGCAGCCCGCAGCCCACAACCCGCCCGCCAGCTCCTTTCACCCGGGCCCACTCCAGAGAAGAAAGGACATTTGCACGGGAGCCGCGCCACCACTCACCAAAGGAAACTGAGGGCCGACCAGAGACCAGAAGAACGAGGCTGGGGCAGGCTCGACCCACGGTCGCACAACCCAGGACGGCAACACCGGGAACAGCACGGAGGGACTCTCTACCCACTCGTGAAGCAGCCGCTGGCGCCTCAGCAGGCGAGGGAAGTAACCGCGCAATGCGCGCCGGCAGCCATCATGTAGCGAGCAGGCCGCCGGCTCTTATTTATAGCCCGTTCCGGGCCCCACGTGACCTGCCGAGCCTCGCGCCCGCCCGAAGTCCCGCCTCCGATATGACGCAACCGCAGGCTGGTCGGGCGCGCCCAGCCGGGTGAGGTGGGCAGCGGCGCTGATTGGCCAGGACCTCCCAGAGGCCCCGCCCCCAACGGGAAGCTGGTCCACGTGGGACTGGCCTGCCGCCTCCCTGCAGCCTCGCCCGGGCCATCCTGTCTGCGCTGGCCACGCCGGGTGGCAGCGGGCGGGGACTGTGGGGGAGTCTCGCCCAGGCGCGCGGGTCCTCTCGCTGGGACTCAGAGGCCACCACCAAGGTCGTTCCGAGTTTCTCCCACGCGGGCCCGGGTAGCTCTGTGGCGACACGGAAGAGCGTGTATACTGGGACTCGCCCTTGACCAGACTCCATCTGCTCCTCGCCCGGAGGGGTGGAGGGCTCTCACGTGGCCACCTCGCTCCCGCAGTCACGCACTTGGGTGAAAACGGAAAGATCCAAGAGTCACGAGGACAGGCTCGCGTTCCCAGCTGTGGCACTGCACTGAGGGGGAGCCATGGGTCATTAAGTTTCCCCGCGGCGGACCTGCGTCTTAGGAGCCCCGGCTGTGGCGCAGCGGGGAGGATGTTACTTTGGATTCGAATTCTTACCTCATACTCGCTGCAGTGTGTCACCTTGAACAAGCCCTAGGTCTCTCCGACCGAGTGCTCGGGGACGTGAAATAATAGCAGTGTGAGAGGAGGCTGGAGGACGGGTTGGGATTGTGTGTAACGCAGAACAAAGATGCATTTCCTGTCTGCTCATCGGGGCTTGTGGCGACAGGCAGTACTAATTCAGGTATTCTGGTTGCAAATTCTTACCCAGGAAGGAGAATCATATTAGCTAAGATGTAAGCATGTGACTGGAACTCAATAGGTCTTCAGGAAATGTTCGTTTCCTCGTTACTTTTTTTTTCTGAATGTGCCTTTTTTAGAATATAGGAAAAGGTTAGAGAGGATGTCCTCTTCTCATCCTGCAAGTTTTCCCGTCTTTTTTATATAAAGATTGCCTTCTGGTTCCCTACATGGTTGGTATACGGTGTAGTTCTGACATTAGATTAGTTCTGCACATTTGGCTTTTCATTTTATTGCCTAAGCTCAGAACTAACTAGCCACCACTCCTTGAGAGACTTAAGTTATGAGGGTTATAGTGAAAGTTAAGTATTCCAGCCAGAAATACCTGGTTTAGAATGTTCTAAAACCCTCCCTACAGTTTTATCATCTCCAAAGGTAGGGCAATGAATAGCAGGGGGGAAAAAAAGTGTTGTAAATTATAACTTATAACTTCACCAGAGTGCCCTGTGACCTATAATCTGTTACTCAGAATCGTATAGGTTATACAGGTCTATTGACCCCAGGGTCATGGCTGGAAAATAAAGTTAATGTTCCAGGACACTGACCCTGGTGTGTAATTCTGGCATCTTCAAATACAGCACTCTTTGCCCTTACTTCATTCCAAGGTCAAAAAACACTGAATAAAAGGACTAGTTTGTTAAAGGTTGTTAGTGTTCTGCCAATTAAAACAATTTTTAAAGTAATTATTTGTGAGGAGATTGCTCCTAACTTCCCCCCAATGTTTCTGATGTGTTTTGCTTCAGTCTGTTGATGGCCATGCTTTTGCCTCTTGAGATTGAGACAACCAAGGTGAGCAGCCACTGTGATTAGGTCCGTCAAAGTACAGGAGCAGAATCTTGAGGCAGACTTACAAGATGTGAGTGAGTCACTGTGGTTCAGAGTGCAGTATTCTGAGACTTGACTTTATGTTGCTTGGTATCCGAGTATTTTCAGGCAGAGACAGATTTCTCTGTCTCTAGAGAATAGTGTCTTGAAATCAAAGGTGGAGGAGTGATATGATGTGATGGTTTTTTTTTGTTGTTGTTGTTTTGTTTTGTTTTGTTTTTTAGTTTGTCTTGGGTTTTGTTTTTCTTTTGGTTTTTTGAGATAGGGTCTCACGGTGTCACTCTCTAGTTGCCCTGGAACTTGTTTTATTGATCAGGCTAGCTTTGAACTCACAGAGGTCCATCCCCCTGCCTCTGCCTCCCAAGTGCTGGGATTAAATTCATGCACTTCTATACTTGGCTATTAGTTTGTTTTTTGTGAGTTTTTTGTTTTAAGATTTATTTATGTGTATGAGTACACTGTAGCTGTCTTCAGACACACCAGAAGAGGGCATCGCATCTCACTACAGGTGGTTGTGAGCCTCCATCTGGTTGCTGGGAATTGAACTCAGTGCTCTTAACTGCTGAGCCATCTCTCCAGCCCCCTTGGCTATTGGTTTTAATATTTGACTTGATTCAACCTAGAATCATCTAGAAGAGAATCTCGGTGAAGACCTGTCTAAATCAGGTTTGGCCTGTGGGTAAGTCCGCAGTAGACTGTCTTAGTGTGGAACAATGAAGTCTGAAAGCATGTGGCACCATTCTCTGGTATCACCGTTAGGATTTCCTTTGCTATGGTGAGACACTGTGACCAAAAAGGAAGTTGGGGAGGAAAGGCCTTATTTGGCCCCACTATACTTCCATATTGTTTCTTTCATCATTGCCAAGACAGGAACTCAAACAGGGGCAGGAACCTGGAAGCAGGAGCTGATGCAAAGGTCGTGGAGGGGTGCTGCTTATTGCCTTGCTCAGCCTGTTTTCCTGTAGAACCCAGGACCACCAGCCTAGGGATGGCACCACGAGCAATGGGGTGGGCCCTCCCCCATCAATCCCTAATCACCCCTCCCCCATCAATCCCTAATTAAGAAAAGGCTCTGAGCTGGAGAGATGGCTCAGTGGCTAAGAGCACTGACTGCTCTTCCAAAGGTCCTGAGTTCAAATCCCAGCAATCACATGCAACGGGATCTGATGCCCTCTTCTGATAGCAACAATGTACTCATATAAAAAAAAAAAAAAAGAAAGAAAGAAAAGGCTCTGAAGGCTTGCCTACAGCCTGATGTTAAGGAGGCATTTTCTCAATTGGGGTTCCCTCCTCTCAGATGATTCTGCACTGTGCCAAGTTGACATAAAATTAGCCAGCATACCTGGTTTGGGTCCCTGGCCTATACAAGAATAAGGGGCTGGAGAGATGGCTCAGGTGTACTTGCTCTTACAGAGGACCTGGTTTTATTCCCAATACCCACACAATGGCTCCCAATCATGTATAACTCCAGTTCCAGGGGCTCTAACACCCTCTTTTGACCTCTGCATGTACTGGATATACACATGTTGCACAGACATAACATGCAGGTAAACATCAAATAAAAGTAAATGTTAGAAAGTGGAGAAAGCTAACCCAACACTAAGCGTGCAGACAGTCACTTGAATCCGGTGTGACTAGTTCCAAGCGTCTGTCACCTTGGCCTTCCCCACAGTGATGGTTGTAGCCTGGAATTAAATTGTAAGCTAAACCCCTTGCTTCCATAATTTGCTTCCTGCCAGAGTATTTTACCTCAGCAAAAGAATGGAACTGTGAGGAACCCTAAATACTATGCGAACAAATGACATTAGTTCCATTACTGTCTCAGTGATAAGGGAAGTAGTCAGAGATCCTGGGGAGTTTAATCCATATTAAAATGGAGGCTGTGGTACAAACATGCTCTCCAGTTTTAGGGAGCCTACTGGTAAGTAGTTAAAATGATCTGAAGCCAGACTGCTTGCTCTGTAGTTCTCTAATGTCCTGACACTGCAAACACCATCCTTCAGCTAGCTACCTCAGCTTGACAGAGAAAAGATGAAGAGTCCCGGCATCACAGGCCGGGAAGAGTAGATGATCAGACAGTGTAAGGCTCCCCTAAAGGGTACTAACATATCCAAACACTCATTTTCTTTATTCAACAACTAGTCGAGAGCAGAGCCCCCCACACACCACCTTCCTTTCTCCAGCTGCCAGGGCCAAGCGGTTTGAAACTTCTTGCTGCAGAAGAATGACCAAGCAAACCAGCTGCTGCCAGAGGGGTGGTGGCAACGACACATGACATGTGACTATTTTTTTTTTTAATGTTTATTCTTTATCTTTAAATGTGTATATGTGGATGGGTATGTGCACTGGAATGTAGTAGCCTTTGGAGGCTAGAGGCACTGAATCCTCTTAGAACTGAAGTTATGGGCAGTTGAGAGCTGCCCAGTATAGGTGCTAGGAATCAAACTCAACTCCTCTAAAAGCAGTATGATCTCTTAACAGTGTCTGAGTCTGAGACAGGACCCCACCACCACCTACCTTGACCTTCAGAGGTCAGAGCAAAACAGTCTGCCTGGCGCAGCTGTACACAGAGCTAGGCTCTGTGCAACAAGGCCCTCCAAGGCTACAGAATTCCAGACAAAAAGGAAGAGACAATACCACACGTGGTTATTCTGAGCTCAGGGACTAAACAGTCAAGGAAATGAATCTGCAGCTACCATTCGGTATGCATGAGTGTATATCCTGGAAAAAGACTGTTGGGGCGAGAGGAAACTCAAGCAGACATGGGAACATTCACTGTGCAGCAGGGAGCAAGGACAGTTGCCAAAGCCACCCATAGGACATGAACAAAGGAAGAGAACATCTCTGGAAGAGAAGGTACTCCTTAAGGGAGAACTAGCTTCTCTACAGTCCCTTCCCCATCCCCAGATAAATGAGAGAATTATAAAATCTGCAGTGTGATTACACATTTACTTTGTGCTGGGCTCTGTTTCCTGTCCTTTGCACATATCTCATGTAAAACACTGAATACTTTCATCTTATTTTACAAAGGAACTGAGGCACAGAGCATGAAGTACTTTACCCCCAGAATGCCTGGAAGCCCAGAGGCAAGTTAGGTAGATTTGGCTGTTAACTCTTATTTCCACTCGACACATTTTTCTCTCTCTTCTACTAGGCTCTTTCATTTACAGCCTGTATTTTAAGCTTTCTCAAGCCCTACTGGAATAGAAAAGACCTATCTCCAAGATTGGCCCCAATATTCCTAGAGTAAGAGGCAGGACACTATCATGCATGCTCACTCTAGTTGTGCCTTGGCCTTGCCTTGGAGTTGCTGGAAACCCTGTTCTCTTTAAATCTTCCTGGAAAAGAAAACCTGTCTTACAAGACAAAACCTTCCCGTGGGGCTGGGAGAGTGGCTCAGTGGCTAAGGGCACTTGCTGTACAAGCAGAGGACCTGAGTCTTAATCCCCAGAACCCATATAAAACAACAGACATGGCCACATGTGTCTATAACCATATCACTGTGGCAACAGGGGACAGAAAGGGGTCCCTAGAGTTCCATGGTCAACCAGCCTAACCTAAGCAGCAAACTTCCAATTAAATGAAAGACCCTCCCTCAAGCTAGTAAGGTAGAAGGCAATAGAGGAAAACAGTTAATATCTTCCTCTGACCTTGACACATACACAGAGACAGAGCTAGACAGACAGACCCACCAGTAATCACTTGGGATGCAGAAAGAAGAAAATCATGAGTTCTAGGCCAGCCTGGTCTACACAGCAAGCCTCCGATTCTAAAAACAAATACCATCAAGAAAAATAATGATTCAAGAAAGGAGCCTGTCCCCTGCCCCACCCCCATCACTTCCCTATCTGCTTTGGATGCTCCTCATCTCTCCATCTCCATCCAGACAAATTCACATCTCCCTAACCCCCACTGCACAGACCAGACAACCAAACCATCAGCGTTGGAACCTGAAGCACAGGTAGAGTGCTTCCAAATACCCAGCCACCCAATCTCTGATATAAAGAGCAGAGTTGAGGTGGGTCTCAGGCCAGCATTCTGAAGCATGAACAGCTACACTTTGTTGGGCCAGGGAAAGTAGTGCTTCATTTCAAACTGTCAACACAGGAGTTGGTCCCCACCCACTCCAGATTTCATGTGCTTCCTTCCTGACTACTCATCATGCGGTTGCTCCCCTTTGGCTTGTCTTCACACATGTGGGCGTGATGTGGCCGAGGATCCAGACAGTGGGAAAGGAGCACAGCTCTTTGACATCCTGAAGTGGTCCAGATGTTCTGGCTCTCCTTTGAGCCAGCCTCAGGACCACACAGCATTTCTCAGATCACTTCTTCAGAAGGTCTTCAGACGTCAGAGGTCTTGCTTGAGGAGACTCACACTGAGTCTCCCTGTTTTCTCCAGTGCTCTGTTTTCTCAGCTCTTCAACCGAGGTGAGAGGATTGCTGGAACCCATGTAATGGAGAGTCCGCTCATTGTCCCCACGCCCCAGGACATGGTTTTAGCCTAAGAAAATGAGGGGGTGGCAAGACATGAATCATCCACACAGTCATATCCAGGAAGAGAGAGGCAGCTTTGGGCTCAGCATGGCTTCCCTTAGCTCTTCAGTCATTCACCAAATATCCTGGTGCAGATCTCCATCCACAAGGTTGACCAGCCTGTGTCCTTACAAAACACAGACTCCTTCCTTGTACTTTAAACACCAATCCTGAGGAAAACATCAGAGCCAGTAAAGTCAGCTTCACACTTGTTCACGCTGCCCCTGCCAGGCCTGCCACTTCTGGATCTGGCCCGCACGCCTTCCCTACTTGTGCACAAGGATTTATCATTGACCCTGATTTATCATCCACTCAGCAGATACTTTCAGGATTGTGCCAGGCCACTTGTCCCCCAGGCTACTGAAGGGTACCCCCTTTTACTAGCATCCCTCTTGTCAAAGCAAGATTATTCATTCCTTTGATGCCTTCATTCCTTTGATGCCTTTACCTAAAGAGGGCCCTCTAAGAACAGCCCAACAATGCCAGTCTTGGGCTGGGTAAGGGGAATTCTAAGGTGATTGCTGGGAATTGAACTCAGAACCTCTGGAAGAGCAGCCGGTGCTCTTGACCTCTGAGCCATCTCTTTAGCCCCCAGCTTTACTAGTTTCTAGTGTTAAGTGGGAGTCCAACAGGTGCTTCAGGCTGGGGATAATGGTGTATACATGTAATTCCAGTACGCAGGAAGCAACAACAGGAGGACTGAGATCGAGGTCCTCTTGATTCTTAGCTAGTTCAATACCATGCTGAGTTACATAGCAAAATCATGTACAAAAAAACAAAAGAACAAAAAAAAAAAAAAAAAAAAAGCAAGGGCTAGGAAACTTGTGCCATAGTAGTACACTTATCTAACATGGTAAATGGAAAGCCCTGGGTTAGATCCCTAACAGAGGGAAGGAGTAAAGGAAGGAGAGGAAAAGAGGAAAAGAAAGGAGGAGGGAGAGAAAGAGGGAAAGGGAGAGAGACAGAGGATGAGATTTGATTTCAGCTGTTGGGGAAAACTCAGGTTATGAGCAAAACTTTACATCTTAATTTTCACTGGAGAAATATATTTCCAGTGGTGAAGGCTGAAAGGTGGTGTCCTCTGCCTACAGCCTGGCTCCTCAAAGGACGGTCATAGATGTGCAGCAAAGGGAACCTACTTGCCAAGTCCTCACCCTAGACGTCCTCCAGAACCAGACTGCATTGTGGAGGGGGAGCACTGAGGATCAGTCCAAAGGCCTTGTGCATAGGAAGAGTGTACTCAGACACTGTGCAGCAGCCCCGGCCCCCAGAACACCCAACGAGCTCCCCATGGGCGTCTCCAGGGAAGCAATTACAAGAATAAGGATTCTTGTTAACTGGTGAATTTAGAAACGGTATGTTTACAGATGCTTTTCCAGTCAGAGGCTGAAAGCCACCACCCTTTTCTATATTAAGCCCTGTTTTCGCCAAGTTCCTGCTATTGTACCCCCTCATAGGCTTGGAGGTTAGACTATCTGAAATTAGAATCTTTGCCAGTTATCTGCCTGCCGTGACTTTGGGCAAGTTGCTTCACCTACCTGGGCCTACCTTCTAGTCCATAAAGTGGAGACAGTAGCATTGTTACGAGGCTACAGGTAAAGTCTTTCCCACTGTGTCTTGCATCTGTGAAGTACTTATGTGCATACTGATTATATTTGAGTGTCCCCAGTTTTTGAGTCAAAGTCTCATGAAACCCAGGCTGGCTTCAGATTACTTGCTCTGTAACCAAGGATGATCTTGAACTCTGCACCTAGTAATAGGCTAGGAACCTATCTGAGAGCTGCAAGGATTCTAGGCAAACCCTCTACTAATTGAGCTGTGCCCCCAGGTTCATTTGTCTGTTTATTTGTTGTTTGTTTTTATAACATAGTCTTGTTAGTAGTTCGGGCTGGCCTTGAACTTGTGACCCTCTTGCCTCTGCCTCCAAATACCAGGATTATGTGCACGTGTTATCCTGCCCAGCCATTCATATTTTGTAGAAAATCGCATTTACATATTTTAGAGTGAAATGATTCTGTAGTTTGGCCCATCCATTATTCTCAGATTATCCTCCAGGTTTTGGGGTTTTTTGTTTTTGCTTTTTTGTTTTTGTTTTTTGTTTTTTTTTTTTTTTTTTCCCAAAGTGACTATTTTTCTTGGAGGCAATTTAACTATTACTTAAAAAAAAAAAGTTTAGTCATGTACAGTACATACATCCTGTATAGCTCCAGCATTTTAGAAGCTGAAGAGGAAAGACTACAAATTTTAAGTTAAGATAGCTTGTGTAATAAAACCAATCTGGAAGAGAGCTAGCTAGGCTTTGGCTTAGAAAACATTTGCATGTTTGCATTTGAATCCCTCAAGGTGTGGTTCTCAGGAAGTTCATTTGAATAGAATGAATCAGCAAAACTTAGATTGGACTCAGGTTCTGGGAAGCTGCGGCTTTTGTCAGAATCAAGCCTAGATTAACCTCAGGGTGGGTCTTCAAGAAGGTGGCCCTTTAGAAAGTGCCTAAGAATATTATAGGAAGAATAGCAGGAGAAATAAACAAGTGTTGAGAAGTCGATAAAGCTATAATTAAGCTCACTAAAAACAATAACCGTTATTAGGGTTTGAAAATCACTGAAGGAAGACCCCAGGCTCAAATAGTGTGCACGAACAAAGAGCGTTTATTCTGCAGAAATGACCGACATGCTAAAGTCACCGTCACTCCAGGATGGTGACCCAGACAAAAGTATTCGAGCCCCTTTTAAAACAGAACTGCGGAGTTGCTCCTGAGATAATAAACAGACTTCTAAAACCTAGAGCACATGCCAAGGGGTTATAAAAACCATTAACCGAAGTTCATAAAGAGGGAGCCAGAGATATACAGCACAGGACATAAAATATTGACTGGGTATATTAGTACAAAACTTCAAGGGCAGCTTAGTTATGGTTTTTAACTCTCCACGAACCTGTAAGCTGGTAACAAATGATGAATGTTTAGCCAGATAATTACTCCTACTGGATATATATCTATATACATATATAGATAGATAGATAGATATCCATATATATATCTATATATAGATATCCATATATCCATATATATCTATATCTATATATATATATCTATATATATATAGATAGATAGATAGATATATAGATATATATATATATATAGAGAGAGAGAGAGGCATGTTCTGTTATAAGCCTCTTAGTCAAATTATGACCTGAATTTATGTGCAAACTCCTAATGAACTTTTTATCATGTGATCGTGCACTCTGAAAGTCATACAAGTGCTGAGAAGAAAGATCAGAGACAGGCCTCAACATAGAGTTGTGCAATAGAGAGAACAAAGGCTACTTTACCTCCCCCCTACCCCCTACCCCCCTACCCCCAGCTGTTTCACCATGAGGTGCTAAACCAGAGACTCCAGCTTCTCCTTTCAGAGCAATCCAGACAGGCAGATCAGCTGCAGAAGCAAAGTGCCTTACACTTAGGATGGGTAGTAAATGGTTATGGCCTAGTTTCTGAGTGGAGACAAATGGGATAAAAAAAAAGGACCCTCCACCATAAGACCCTGTCTTAAAATGCATACATTCATGTATAATGTGTGTAGGTATATGTGCATATGTATGTATGGAGACAGATGCTTCATATTATCTTGACACCCACCACTGAAAGAATTGAGTTTCTTAACCGTCACTCTATACAATTCCTTTTTTCTTCCTCTTCTCCCCCCTCCCTTCCCCTCTTTCCTCCCCTCCTCCTCTTCCTCCTCCTCTTCTTGATTTTTGGAGACAGTTCTTTTTCTGTGTAGCAGCCCTGGCTGTCCTAGAACTGGATTTGTAGATCAAACTCACAGAGGTAGGTCCATCTGCCTCTACCTCCTGAGTGCTGGTAAAGTGTGCACCACCCCACCGGGCTTGGCTCCCTTGCCTTTTTAAAACAATACTTTGCAAGAGCCTTAACTACACTTTCAGAGTTTACCATCTAGGTTTCAGGTACCTTCAAAAGCATAGTTTCATTTCATCTTCACAGCTCTTGTGTTGTGTATATTTATGTTTAATACTTAATCTGTACAGAGAAAGTGTTAGTCCCAGAGCCTACAGTCACATGGCTAGTAAACAGGAGAGTGAGACCCAGATGTGAGTTCAGTGTTCCAAAGTATCCACCTACACAGCTGGTGGGAGAGTATGAGAATACACCATTTTCCAAGATGGTTACTGCATTCCATTCCATTGTCCCCATAGGAATATATATATATATATATATATATATATATATATATATATATATATATATATATATATATATATATATAATTCTATCAGGCTAACCAAAGCCTGTGCTCCCAGATATTCAGAGGCTGAGAGTAGAGGATTGCCAGTCAGGGTAACATAGTGAGATGATCTTGTCTTATATTTAAAAGGGCAGTTGAGGGGATTGGAGAGATAGCTCAGAGATCAGAAGCATATATTGTTCTTAAGGAGGACCTGAGTTAAATTCCCAGCATCCACACCAGGCAGCTCACAAGTACCTGTAAATCTAACCTCAGGAGATCTGATACCATACTAACCTCCTCATACACAAACATTACTTACTTTTAAAGAGGGAAGGGTATATAGCTCAATGTGAGAGCACTTACCTAGCATGCACAAAGCCCTAAATTCAATTCCCAGTACAAAAGGCAAAGGACAAAGTCTATCAAACAATGAGTAAAATTATTTACAGCAAGAGAAACTCCAAATTTTGTATTCAAAATAATATAGTCTTGTGCTGGAGAGATGACTCAGCGGTTAAGAGCACTGATTGCTCTTCCAGATGTCTTGAGTTCAAATCCTAGGAACCACGTGGTGGCTCACAACCATCTGTAATGAGATCTGGTGCCCTCTTCTGGTGTGTCTGAGGACAGCTACAATGTACTTATATATAATAAAAGTAAAATCTTTAAAACAAAAATATAGTCTTGAAATCTTGAAAACAGCTTCACAGAAGAGGTTACTGTTGGGATTCTGTAAACCCCACCCCTCAGTTACCTAGCAACAGCCAGGTATACCCCATCCCTCAGTTACCTGGAAATAACCAAGTATGCTCTGCCCCAGTGACCTGACACTATAAAAGGGACTGCTTGCCCCTCCTCTCTCTCTCTTGTTCTCTTACTCTCCTGCCCTTACTCCTCCTCTTCCCCTCCCCCCCCACGTGCTCATGGCTGGCCTCTACTCCTCTACTCTTTACTCCTCTCTTCTCTTCTCTCTCTCTCTCTCTCTCTCTCTCTCTCTCTCTCTCTCTCTCTCTCTCTCTCTCTCTCTCTTCCCTCCACTACCGTCTTAACTATCCCATGACCTGAATAAACTCTATACTGTACCATCATGTCGCTGGTCCCTTAGCGGGAAGGGATTCCCAACATGGATCCCCCAGAGGCATCTCCCTTGCCTCCAGGCCTTGGCACACCTCCATGGGCCTAAACCAGCCCCCGACTCTCTTTATCCTTTTTCTAACAGTTACCAAGTTAACAGGGCACTTCCTAGGAATCTCAACCTTCTGCTCTCCAAGTAAGAGGAGAATAAGACCCAAGATCCTGGTCCTACAGATTCTAGTGGTGAATCCAATGTTCCAAAGTATCACTTACACAGCTACACACACACACTCTCACATACACACACTCATTCACACAAACACGCATGCACACTCACCAGGAACATGCCTTTATGCACACATTCACATACACACACGCACACACTGATATTTATATTTTCTATAATGTATAGTTTTTCTGTTTTTAACCAAATGAAATCATACCATAGAATTATGTAACTTGGTTTTTTTTATTCTGTTACCACTGTCTTAGAAGGTTCCTTTTCTTTTTTTTTTTTTAAAGATTTATTTATTTATTTATTTATTATATATAAGTATACTGTCACTGTCTTCAGACACACCAGCAGAGGGCATCGGATTCCATCACAGATGGTTGTGAGCCACCATGTGGTTGCTGGGAATTGAACTCAGGACCTCTGGAAGAGCAGCCAGTGCTCTTAACCTCTGAGCCATCTCTCCAGCCCAAGAAGGTTCCTTTTCAACATTCCTGATTTTTTTTTTTTTTTTTTTTGGATTATCTGCATAATAGTAGTCCACTATAAAGTGTATTCGAGTGTGTGTATATCTGTCTGTCTATGTCTGTCGGTCCTTGCACAACTATATTAGGTGGGTCATAGGCTATGTGAATGTTTTCATTATATAATAATGTGTCAACTTAGACACCTACCTGACACACACAAGAAAACACCTAGGTCAAGGCTAAGGGTGTTTCAGGTCTCTCTCAGATCACACGTGGCCACCCACATCTCCCTTTCCAGGCCCAGGCTCTCTCTAATTCTCAGTTCTATTGAAATCTTTTGATTATTGTCTTCATCCAGGCAGCTTTCCCTCTGCCTTCCCCTTCCAGCCTTTCTGAACAAGCCTGTCTCTCTCCCCTTCCCGCCACCCCTGCTTCTGTAGACCAAGGTTGCTTTCTTTCTTCCTCCCTCCACCCTCTTCCCAGCCTGTCTTCTCCCAAACAGCCTCCCACAGGCCAGCTGATGAGGGAAGGCAGCCTCCTTCCCCCAGCCATGTGGGGTGTATGTTTGCTTATTCAGTGAGGTCACCCCCTCCTTCACCTCCTTGCTTGTTGACATCTCCACCTCCGCAGAGCCTGCTGTTGGCATGGCGGTTGTTATGGGGTCAGCGTGGGTAACCAAACTCTGAAGAGACAAGGTTTTGCTGCCAACAACTGTGAGTCTGTAGTTACCGACTCCGACTGGGGCTGGCTCAAGACAAGAATCTTGCTGCCAAGGAATAGCTCTGGATGAAGCTAGCTAGCTCTTACCCTCGCCTCCTGGTGGTTACCCACTTTCACTTCCTGTCACTCTTGGGCATCCCAGGGGCCACTGAGACACTTCACTGGTCAGCAGTTCTAATGGTGCCCCAGGATGGGGGGAGGGGTGGGGAAATACATGCAGACAGAGAAAGGAATAGTGTCTTGTGCTCCGAGTCCTAGCCTTGAGCTAAGAACACACTCAGAGATCTTGGTTCATCCAGCCACCTGACTTCTCCCTCTGCCTGCAGGAATGAAAACCAGAGTCTAAGGGGCCCCAGGCTAGCAGATTGACACAAGGCTAAGGGAATGAGTGAGCTGCAGATTGTAGTGAATTCCAAGATTAGCATCTCCAGCTACACCAGGGCATGGGGGTGGGGTGGAGGAGTCTCTTAGCTCCTCTGGCCTTTATTGTCTTCTTTGTCCCCAGCAGGTTCAGGATCCATTACTATTCTCCCCCCTCCCCCCACCCTGTCATCTGGGTCACCTCTAAACTTCTCTCTGGGGCCTGTGCTCTGACTGCTACTCCTTTGTACCACAAGTTCCCTGATCATTGTCCCTACCAACTGGTTTCCTGCCTTTCCATCTGCTGAGACCCATGGCATTTACCTCCAAATACCCCAGCCTTTGTGTGAGACTTCCTAGGTATGGAGTTTCCAGTATGAGTGTGTGAATGAGTGTGTGTGTGTGTGTGTGTGTGTGTGTGTGTCCCTGTGTGTACATGAGCACTCAGGCCTGAAACCCAGTGATTCACTGAAGCAGGCTGGCCCAGCTGAGTGCCAGGGATAATTTCCCAGTACTAGGTTTGGATGTACACACCATTATGTGCCCTCCAACCCCGCCTGGTGCCGGGGATTGAACTCAGGTCCTCACGTTTGTAAGGCAAGCATTTTACCTATGGAGCTTTCTCTCCAGCCCAAGCAAGGCTCCTTTTAAACAGTCTCCGATGGCTTCCGTGTGCTCCCTACCTATCCCAGTCTACAGCAGCCTCCTTTGCCAGCCTTCATCACCTCTCTCCTCAGTCTTCTTGTAGAACCTCACCTAACCGTGCACTGAAATCACCAGGCACGTTTCCACTAAACCTGTACCTCCCTCCCCACCAAACTGAATACAAGCTCTCCCAACAACTGTAGCATCGACACCTCCAAAGTCTCAATGACGCCAAGCATCAGTAGTGAGAACTTTGGTTTCTTTAAACACATACGCACACACACATACACAAATATTATAAGAATGTGTTTTCATTTTAATCCCAGGTGTCGGATATGGGGCTGCTTCAATCTGTCCACAACAGCTGATTATGATTTGCCTCATGCTCTAGTACAGTTGTGTTTTTGCCAGCTGCAGAAAGTTTCTGCAAGTGTGTGGCAATTGGAATTCTGCGGACTTTTCAGAGCATGTATAAGTGGCCAGCGTCCCCAACAGAAGGGGCTGATTGGCTGGTTGGTGGTTGGTTGTGGTTTGTTAAGTAGTCGTGCACAA
This sequence comes from Micromys minutus, assembly GCF_963924665.1. Lineage (NCBI taxonomy): Eukaryota > Metazoa > Chordata > Mammalia > Rodentia > Muridae > Micromys > Micromys minutus. The sequence continues at coordinate 35,913,655 of NC_137952.1, read as the reverse complement.
AGTAGAAACAACAAGAAGAAATTAGATATTCTGAGCATGAAGATTAAACTTGCCCCAAGGAACTCAACAACCCTAAACAGCAGAAAGTAGCCCAAGGATGACATCACCCCCTTTCCCCTCTATCCTTTTTTTCTTTCCTACCTAGTGTTAGGGGGTTGAGGAAGAAGAAGGGTGAAAGAAAAAAAAGAACACACAAAGTAGCCAGAAGCCCTGATATATAGCAACCCTCTCAGAACCCACACCCTGAGAGAATAACCAGATGGGCGTCCCTCCCAGGTAGGTCCTCTGAGGCTTCAAGCCTACCACTCTCGGAGTCTCTGAGCTCCACATCCGTTTCACCCAGGTTAACCTCAGCTAACACGAAAATGCTCGCTCCTGCCTTGTTTCTGGATGATTTGGACGTTTAGGTGACTAGATGTCTTATAGCCATTATCACAATCATCACCAGTCCATCGTGTGGCATGTAGCCTAGTGATGAAGACCTGCCACCCCTCATCTTTGTGTCTGTCCACTTGGGATACATACCCTCTTATGTACGTTTAACTCTAAAACATAGGTGTCTACTAGCCATGATTTGCCTCATGCTCTAGTACAGTTGTGTTTTTGCCAGCTGCAGAAAGTTTCTTCAAGCTTGTGGCAATTGGAATTCTGGGGACTTTTCAGAGCATGTATAAGTGGCCAGCGTCCCCAACAGAAGGGGCTGATTGGCTGGTTGGTAGTTGGTTGTGGTTTGTTAAGTAGTCGTGCACATAAGTCGTGCACGTAAGCCCTGGGTCTGGTTGGTCAGCTCTCTTTCCCATGCACTTATGTAGGCAGTCCCAGCAAAATACAGGGCCATCTTTGTGCCCTGTAGTCAGAGCACAGGCGCCAAGGGGATTGGCAGATTCACAAGTCAGGAAGACACAAGGTACCAAGGAAGGAATATATTAGAGAGCAGAAGGCCCCAGGGTGGCCATAGCCAACCCAGCTCCACCAGACTGAATCACCACATTTTCTTCCTTAGTGAGATGCCTGCAGCCATTCCATAAACACTTTCCTATAGCTGGAGTCCCCAGAGGCACCAGTCAGTCCCTTAGTGTCTGGCGGGATGCAGGATGACCTGTTTTCCGCTAGCCCAGAGGTGTCAGCTCTCTTCTCACCCAAGCAGCTGTACTGCACCTGATGTCAGGCGTTGCCAAGGGCTCCGGCTTCCTGTGAGCTAGACTCCAGCCGCCTTTCTCACTAAAGAAGAGTGGGCCTGTCTCTCCTCCGCTCATGACCCACTCAAAGGCAGCCAGCCAGAGCTTGTCAAGGAGCTCCTGCTGGCAACATTTTGATTATCCGAAGCATTTGCTAAGTGCCATCAACACACTGACTTAAGTGGTAGAGGGATGAGGGACAGGCGATGTGGGCTGTGGGGGCGGAAGAGGAGACGAACAGGAGGAGAAAGCAGATGGGAGAGGTGTGAGGAGACAAGAACACATGGAAGCCAGGCACCTGGACTAGACTTTCTCCAGCCCTTACTGCAACTGTCTGCTCCCAGAGTCTAGCCACTCATCTAATGACATCTTCAGCTATGTCCCAGCCTCTGAGTTCCGCTGGAACCAGACCGTACAGTCTAAGCCGGTATGCCGGTATTTTCTACCATTGCCTATGGGACACAATCCAGATGGAAAAAAAACAGGGCTCTTCCATGACTGCACCTTTCACCCAGGCCAGCTTCATTTTCCATTGCTTCACAGGGGGGAAAATCAACTGTACCCAGGCTGGCTTGTCCTCACCACCACCCCCTTCTGCACCCCGAAGCAGCTGTACATGGCTATTTAGCAGAAGGCAAGCTTAGATTATTTTTTTTCAATCTTGGGGGTTTTCCCATAATTATTTACTAAGTACACCATTCATAAAATTAGAAGAAAAAAAAAAAACTTCTTCAGAAGTCGTACCTGCTACACAGCCAACCTTCTAGTTCCTTCCTTGTACCAATCTTGAGCAACCTGAATTCTACACATGAGAACTCAAGTCTCAGAAGATATAGGTTCCTCCTCAGCCAAAAGAATCCCAGGACAGAGAGCTCTCAAGTCTCCGTTCAGGACCTTTTTATTCCACGGGTTAAGGTCATCCCAGTCAGTCACTGAAGTGAAACCCTATGCACTTGGGAACATGGGCCATCTCACTTCCTATATTTGGCAATGAGCACATTAGTGTCTTAATCTATGCAGGCAGGCTACTAAGACAGTAAGCTGTAGACCCGTGGACTGTAAGCAACAGAAAACTATCGCCCACAGGAAGCTGGAAAGTTCCAGATCAGAATGCCCATAGATTGTGTCTTATGAAGACCCATCATGTGATCTATAGAAATCCATCCTCTCTTTCTTTTCCCATGGCAGAAGACTGAGGAGTTTCTTAGTGAGAGCATTGACCCATGAAGGTTTCATCATGAAGGACCCTAGGGGCTTTCGCCAGCCTTACACCCACTGCCTCAGGTCAAGGCGAGGCCAAGTCCCATTCTCCATCCAGTTATTGGGAAGAGCAGGAACATTCTTGAAAAACCTCAGAATGTTCTGATAGTCACCTGACCCTCTGGTCCCATGGCCTGTCACATGCTTGCTAGCCAATAGATTTAAAGGCCAATATGTTTAGCCAATGAATTTAAATTATAACCTTGATGATGTAACCTATACCCCTAAAAAGTATAAAAACTACTCATAACAGCCTTTCGGGATCGTCTCTCCTCTGGATGTAGGCTACCCCAGTGCACTGGACTAATAAACCTCTTGCTTTTGCATTGATCCCCAATCTCTCGGCTCATTCATGGGAGCCTCAAATAAATAAGACTCAATTTGGGTTTTACAATCCTATTATCTGCTCAGCACTTGGAAGCCTGCCTCCTGAGACAGAGTAGCCTGCTTTGTCCTGTCCTGGCTCACTGGATCTCTCTAGGATCTCTCACTGGATCTCTGTAGATCTCCCTAGAAAAATAGGGATCTGCAGACCCTGTGGGCACAATGGTAAGTGGGTACAACGAAGGCACCAAAGAGGAAAAAGACAAAAAGCAGAGGTAGGACCTAGCTCTTATTCAGACCCTGGGGGCATTGCCACTGCCAGCTAACCCTGGAGGGGCTCCTTCCTTGCAGCAAGGTTAAAGTCACAGTCTGCAAAGCAGGACTGGCCAGAGCCCTCATTGGATTATAGCTTAATCCCAATCTGATGAGGTTTGGGTGCACAACTCTCTCAATTTTACAGGGACCGGAGTAGCCCTGTGTTTCAGAACAGAGCTTTCTACCTTAAGGTCCCAACAAGCGCTTTTTGGTGTTGGTGCTAGAGTTTCAGGTCTGCCAGGCACGTGCTCTACACCAAGCTGTGTCTCCAAACCCACACAGGAAGCCTTGGGGAAAAAAAAGAAATGAAAGAAAACACCAGAGCACATTCAACATTGCGAGTATTCTCTCCTGAAAATTGTGTTAAGGTGTGTGTGTGTGTGTGTGTGTGTGTGTGTGTGTGTGTATGTGTGAACAAACTGTTGATAATATAAAATGTACATAGTGTGGGTGGAGGTTAAAACGTTTTTAAAATATTGGTTTAAAGGAAAATATCCATTCCTCAAATATTATACAAATATTATCAGAGCTGCACCTTGCTCTAGGAGAAAGAGAAAAACAAAAGTTGGCTACCACACCTGGAAAGCTCTGGATGGGTTAAGGACCAAACACCACAGGACAGGATGTTAAAACCACAGCCTGAGGGGTGTCATGGGAGAAACCACTTCCTTCTTTGGACCCTGGTGGCTGGTTCTGACATTGACTGGGAAAGGAAGGGAAAAAGTGTATTTCTGATGAAACATGGATATGGAAGAAGCTGCTACCAAGACCTTGGCATGAATGCCAGGAAAGAACATCAGAGCGTTGGGAGCAGATGGGAATGACAAAATACAAAAGCAGGCAGATATTGGCTTATCCTCTTGGAGATGTGGATATGTATATAAAATATTTATATATAAAATATTTTTAAGGGAAGGGGGTGGAACGGTGGAAGACAGCAACTTGAAGGTCAGACCTAAGGCTTTTCAGATTTACCTCTTTAGTGATTCTAAGATGTCTGGTACAATGAGTCCATGGTCCGATGGGAATTTTCCATATTTCAATTTTCTTATCTTACTGTCAGATTAGACCCAGTGCTGCCGTCTGGTTACCAGACTGTTTGTGTTTACCCTTACAAATCATGTTCTCTAGGTTTCCCTGCTGAGCCCTGTAGCCAAGCCCTCTCGGCTACGTGGTGGGTGAAAGGAAAAGATGACGGGGCACCAATGAAAAGAAAAGTCACTGAAAGGAAAAGTCACGGGGCACCAGTGTTGTGAAAAGATGACGTCCTGGGTTTCGGTACCAGTGTTAGGGAAGGATGAAGGGGGGGGCGCATATGGTCCATGGAGGTGCCTCGAGGCCTGGGGGCAAGGGAGATGCCTCTGGGGGGGCATGTTGGGAATCCCTTCCCTGAGGGACCAGCCACACAACCTTAGAGAATAGAGTTTATTCAGGTCATGGGGGTGTTAAGAGGGTGGTAGAAGCAGGGGGGGGGGGTGAGGAATAGAGGCTGGCCAGAAGCACATGGAGGGAGAGGGGGGAAGGGAAGAGGAGGGGTAGGGGTGGGAGAGCAAGGCTGCAAGAGGCCTAGAGAGGCAAGAGAGAGAGGAGGGGACAAGCAGCCCCTTTTATAGTGTCAGGTCACTAGGGCGGAGCATACCTGGCTACTGCAAGGTAATTGAAGGGTGGGGTTCACAGAATCCCAACAGTGGGTTTTTTCTTTTACCCTTCTCCACCCTTTTTCTTCCACCCTTTCAACCCCTTAATATTAGATAGGAGAGAGAAAAGGCAAGAGGGCGATGATATTGTTAAAATACTTCCTGCTGATTGGGGGTGTTGAGTTCCTTGGGGGGTGAGTTTGATCTTCACAGTTTAGGATTATCACATTTCTTCTTGTTTCTTTGCGCACAACTACTTAACAAATAGCAACCAACCAACAACTGGCCAATCAGCCCCTTCTATCGGGGCCCTAGCATTTATACATCCTCTGGAAAGTCCCCAGAATTCCAAATGCCACACAATCGCAGAAACTATCTGCTGCTGGCAAAAGCAATGCCCCTGCTTAGAGCAGGAGGCAGATCATAGTCAGCTGCTGTGGACAGTCTGAAGCAGCCCCACATCCCACACCTGGGATTAAAATGGAAACACATTCTGACGAGTTCCTCAGAGAAACCAAATTTCTCACTACCAAGCCCAGCACAGCCGGAGGGAATTCGAAGGTGAAGTGTTTTCTCCCGGCCCTTCCTCTGACACTCCCCGGCTTGCAGACTGCTTGGCTACCAAAAAACACAACAGGATCAAGAGCTTGACTTCCTGCTTTGCAAACAGGGAGTGGCCTAAGTCCTCCTTCTGCATCTCCGCTTAGGCGCTTGCGGGTGGGGGAGGGTGGGAGCAACCAAAGGAGCGAGCAAAATGTTTCCAAGTGTCCGAACAGAAGGTCGTGTGTCAGTCCACCTTTTCCGTAGTGACTGCTGAGCCAGTCATTGGAAAGGGGCAAGGCAAAATGCCCATTACCAAGATGTAGCTACCAACGGGCTAAGAGTTAGGATCAGAAATTCAGTACCTTGACCCCGGGCCACGTGGACAACTTCCTCCTATAAGACTGAGGGTTCTAAGAGGTCTCCAGAAAGTTATCTCCAAACGCCTCTGTTTGGCATGGCCTATCTACTTACTGCACACTCCTTGCCCAAGCGCCCTTTGCTTTCAGCGAGTTCTGCTCTTCCTGTACCTGTCTGAATCCAACCAACAGGGATTATCTCGGTTTTCTAAATTGTCTCGGAAGCCAATCCACAAAGAGCACTCAAAATGCATAAAATCTCCTTATGGCACTTAAATGTTTATGGGTAATAAAAGAAATCATTCGTCTCCTTATGGGTGACTTTATGATGTTTGTCACTGAGCTTATAGATTCTGGAACCTGGGGACACTTAATTCTCTCTGTGCCTGCCTCCCCCCCACCCCCCAGTTGAATATAATACAGGAGCTCAGGGCTGAGTTCTAACATCAAGATGACAGAAAAAACCTGGCGTCAATTGTTGGGGATCTGTGGTTTTTGTTTTTTGTTTTTTGTTTTTTTGCTATTTATTTACACCTCAAATGCTGCCCCTCTCCTAGTTCCCCCCACAGAGACCCTCCTCATACCTTTCTCTTCTGAGAGGGTCCCCCCAAGGTATCTTCCCCACCCTAGCACATCAAGTCTCTGCTAGACGAGGCACAACCTCTCTCACTGAGGCCTAGAGCACTTTTAAATCACCAAAATCCATCCCAGGCCTTGTCAGAGTAGCCCGGACGCCAGTCGCTTAAGGAAATCACAGAGATTAAATGAATTGTTTAATTAATTGCTTCATGCACAGTAAAAGTTTGCTTTAAATAAGAGAGTAGTCAAAGGGCATTATTTTTTTAATTTGCTTATTTCTGGTTTTTATTTGATTTTCAGGTTCTTCATACCTTTCCAAACTTTATTTTGTTTCAGTTTTAATCCTGCAATGGCTCCTAAATGTCATGTCAGAACAAAAGGCTCTGTCTAGAGAAGTTCTGTTCCCACCTCATCCACTTTATCGGTCCCATCCTGTCTCTGCCGTGCCCTGAAGCAGGTAGCTAAACTCATTAGTCTCTGGTTTGGTTTTGTTTTTTAATTTCTATTTTTGTTCCTTTTACTTTTCCTTTGAACAAATAGGTACATGTTCTTACTTCTTCCCCTAGGGGGTATTATTGAGGTAATTTCTTTCAAGACTAGTTTTTCACTAGTCTTACCACCTCATTAATCCTCACTGTAGTTAGTTATAGTGACAAAGAAATATCCTTCCTCCCAGGGGTAGCTTGGTTTTTAAATCCAGGCCCAGGACCTAAAGGTGTTGTTGGGTTAGGTGGCCACAGCCTAGTCCCAGCGACTCCGGAGGCTAGGCAAAGGAGACATCCACAGCTAAGCTCCTGGCTTGCTCATCCTCCTGGAGGAGGACACAATGCCGCTGTACACTGGCTTCCTGAAAACCACTTATAAAACCTCCGCAAGCACACGCAGCCTCCACGAGACCTGTGCTCAGTGCAGGAAAACCATGCTCTGTACCTGTGCTGGCTAGCTTCATGTCAACTTGACACAAAAGTCAACCCAAAGAAGAAACCTCAAGAAAGAAAAGGCCTTCATAAGATCAGGCTGTAGGCAAGCCTGTGGGGAAAGTTTTTAATTAGTGATTGATATGGGAGGTCCTGGTCCATTGTGTGTGTGTGTGTGGGTGGGGGTCCTGTGTTACATAAGAAAGCTGCCTGAGCAAGCAAACCTTTTATGCATCAGCTCCTGCCTCCAAGTTTCTGCCCAGCTTCTCCTTTTACGATTTTTGATGATGAGATGTTCGATGGAACTAAGAATGAAACAAACCCTTTCTTCCCAAGTTGATGGTGCTTGGCCACAGCAAGAGGAACCCCAGCTAAGGCAATATGCCTATGTCTTTTAGAAAGAGGGAGTTTTAAGAACCGAAGACTAGTGATCCTCTGGATCTTTAAGGTTCCGTTTCAAGGCAGATACAACATGCCTAAGTAAGTTAGTTTAAGTTACAGGTGTTCTTAGTTAGATTTCTCGGCTCATGCCCGGACAAACCACACCAAACCAACACGGTTCCATGTGGAGAGGTTTAATAGAACAGGGACGGGACAGGGGTCAGGGTCAAGGGAAGAGGAGAAGGAGGAGGAGGGGTTTCAGTCTTTTATAGGGGTAGTGACATCACTTGCTCCCAGGAGAAGGTGGGTTTTTGAACTGATGTCTTCTGGGAATGCTTTGGCTGTTTCCATGGTGATGGATGATGCTAGGTTTCTGTCACCTATGGGTGGCGCCATCGCTGCAGGTAGGAGCTGTCCTAATGCCAAAAATAGAGAGGGAGCCCGAAAGAGTGGAGTGCCTCCTGCAGGTTTTCACTGGAAAAAGCGGAACGGGAGGACTCTTGCCTTGGGGTCAAGCTATCCACAGTGGGTTCAGAGGCTGTGACTCACTGAGGAAAAGGAGTGCCCTCTGTCCTCAGGGAGGCTGTTTTTCCCAAACAAGAGTTGGCTAAGGAAGGAAATGAGTCAATCTCAGATTAATCAGCGGCCACCAGCCTGACAGATCTAGAAGTTCAACCATGCCTGGCTACTTCTGTGTAGAATCACCCTTTTCCTCCAGGGTACCAGGACACTAACATGCCAGGTTCTGGGGAGAGAGGGCACAGAGCCCTTCCTTGGTCCTCTCTGGACCTTTAGTTTTCTCTTCTATTAAATTAGGAGGTAACTGATCACCAATGATGCAACAACTCAGCCCATGGACACACTTCTTTCTTTTTTTAATAATAAAAATTATTGACGCAATATATTTTGATCATATTCTTTTCCATCCCAACTTCTCCAAAATCCTCCCCAATTAAAAAAAAAAATGTAGGAGTTTGCCTATGGATATGCCTCTGTACCTGGTATGTGCCTAGTGCCCCAAAGAACCAGAAGAGGGTATCAGATCCCCAGAGAATGGTGTGGGAATCAAACTTGGGACCTTTGGGAAAGCAGCCAGTGCTCTTAACCACTGATCCATTCCTCGAGCCACCACTACCTTCTCCTCCTCTTCCTCCTCATCCCCCATCCCCAGCCAAGTTTCTTGTTAGAAAAACAATAGGATCAAGCTGTTTTTCTTCCCAAGGCTCACCTCCCTCCTTCAACATAGCTGCCACCATCTTACCTAAGGCAGCTTCACAAATTATGCTCCCCACCTGCCCTTTGAAGCTATTTGAAATGCCAGCTTCTATACTTGCTGCAGCCAACCTTCCACCGCCGAGACGCTAAGAGCCTATGCCTCAGAGAAACGGAGTCTGAAAAGGAGTGGAAACGCTAAGCAGCCGGGATGAGCCTTTATCCCAGGATCCTAGATGGGCAGTGCGGCAAGGTGCCAGGCTACTCAAAACAACCTTTCCACACAGCGTCGCTGTGCATCCTGCTTCTCCGGTGCTGCCGCCAGCGAGTGGGCACCATGCCCAAGTGGGCAGTATGGGGGCTAGGTGTCCATCTGCCCTGTTTGCTAAACCAGTGGCTAGGGAAAATGGTGCCTGAGTTCAGACTGCCCTCTGCTGGGACGGTCCAAGACAAGGCACCTGATAGAGCACGGGTGTGGGCTTCCGCCCTCCTGCCAGCTCCCAAGGGGCACCTGGACCTCTTCTTGTGGTGTTAGGATCTACTCTAGGGTCAGGCCTCAGATGTGACATGCAGGCCATGTGACAGGATGTTTAGTCAATGGAGAACCTTCACGAAGCCTGGCTCAGGTGTCATACAGAATCATACAACTGCAGTTTTTTTCTTTTTTCTTTCTTTCTTTCTTTCTTTCTTTCTTTCTTTCTTTCTTTCTTTCTTTCTTTCTTTCTTTCTTTCTTTCTTTCTTCTTCTTCTTCTTCTTCTTCTTCTTCTTCTTCTTCTTCTTCTTCTTCTTCTTCTTCTCCTCCTCCTCCTCCTCCTCCTCCTCCTCCTCCTCCTCCTCCTCCTCCTCCTCCTCCTCCTCCTCCACCTCCTCTTCCTCCTCCTACTCCTTCTTCTCTTCTTCTTCTTGGAAAGGAGATCATATCTTTATTAGGCCTGCTTCTCTGACTTGATGTTCTGGCTAAGTTTTTGCCAAGTTGACCAAAACTTTAGTCATTTGGCAAAAGGGAAATGCAATTTAAAAAAAAAAAAAATGCCTCCGTCCAGGTAACTGTAAGTGGGCCCAGCCCATGGGGGATGGTACTACCCTGGGCAGATGGTCTTGAGGTACATCAGAAAGTAGGCAGAACAAGGCCTGAGAAGCAAGCCAGGAAGCAGCCCTCCTCCGTGGCTTCTGCTTCAATTCCTGTCTCCAGGCTCCTGCCCTGACTTCTCTTAGTGATGCAGTGTGATCTGACAGTTGTAAGATAAAATTAACTCTTTCTTCTCCTTAGTTAATTTTGGTCACTGTGTTCATTGCAGCAATAGAAATCTTAATACATATGCTTTTCTATTCAGTAATAAGTGAGACAGCTAATCTTCATTGTCAAATAAGATTTAAACTCAGCATGGAATCGCACTTCTGGGTGTGTCTCTGAGGGTATTTCCAGAGCAGTTTAACCGGGTGCAGAAGACTCACACTGAAAGTGATGTGCAGCATTCTATGGAATGGGGTCCTGCCCTGAATACAACAGAGAAAATGAAGCAAGCAAGCTTGGCGCCAGCATTCCAGCCGTGGCTGTGTAAGTAACTTCAAGTCCTGAAAATCCTAGCCAGGACGTAAAACCTGCAAGCACAAGGAACGGGTAAGGAATTGGTAGGGAAGCTTTTACATATTCATATGAGGGGGTGGTGCTTTCAGGAGGGTCCATTTCAGCGCATGCTCAGTTTAAGATACATGGCTCTGAGCTGGCTTGGTTAGGGCTATGATTTGAGAAGAGGCTGTAGCCGGAAGGCACTCCCCTCTCCCCCAGGCATTGTGGAGATGCTCAGAGGGAACTGGCACTTTCTGATCACTTCCAGCTTCTGGCATCCCTTGTCATCGACCTTGGTGCTCTAGAAGAGGAAACCAAAGCAGAACTGGTCTTTATTTTCTCACCCAGTTAATTTTAAGGTGTTCTTTAGTATACCCTTCAACCACGTCTCATACATGTCCCGTCTTATTCCTGTCTTGTCTTCTTGCTCTCACCCTTTCTGCTCCTCTTTTGGTTTTTATTTTTCCTAGACGGGGTCTGACTTTGTAGCCCGGGTTGACCTGGAACTCCATATGTAGGGCAGGCTAGCCTGGAACTCACAGAAATCCACCTGCCTTTGCCTCCTGAGTGCTGGGATTAAAGGTATTAAGACTTCTTTTTACTTTTTTATTTGTTTTAATACTTTATTTATTTTTTGACTCATATGCATTAGTGTTTTGCCTGTTCGTGTGTCTGTATGAGGATGTCGTGGAACTGGAAGAGCAGCCAGTGCTCTTAACCTCTGAACCATCCCTCTGGTCCCCCTTTCTTTTAGTTCTGAATTATAGCCTTCCATAGCTTTAGCAATTACTAAACTCTGTGAACCCTAACTGTTGGGATTCTGTAAACCCCACCCCTCAATTACCTGGCAGTAGCCAGGTATGCTCTGCTCCAGTGACCTGACACTATAAAAGGGGCTGCTTGCCCCTCCTCTCGCTCTTGCTCTTAACTCTCTTGGCTTCTTGAAGCCTTGCTCTCCCCTCCCTTACCCCTCCTTCCCCCCCCCCCATGTACTCATGGCCGGCCTCTACTCCTCTATTCCTCTCTTCTCTCTCTCTTTCTGCCTCTACTACCCTCTTAACTCTCCTATGACCTGAATAAACTCTATTCTGTACTATACCATCATGTGGTTGGTCCCTCAGGGGGAAGGGATTCCCAACATGGGCCCCTCAGAGGCATCTCCCTTGCCCCCAGGCCTCACCACACCTCGAATATCCCTCCCCCCCTTCATCCTTTTCCTAACACTAACAGAATCCGAAGCAATTTTCCTCACTTTCCAGAAGTTGCACCAAGTGGTCCTGGTGGCCTTTCGGCTGCATTCCAGACAAGTTAGAACAGCCTTGGATACATGTGCTTCTCCTACATCAGCACGAACAACAGTCAGAACAATAGATTTGACTTTTCCTTGCAAGTAAGCAATGAGCTCACTCCTAGCAAGGGGATTTTTCATGCCAGTATGTGGTTCATTTTACTGGAAACCGTAGATAATAGGCCTTCCCTGAGGCTAATCCCCAGAGTATCTGTGAGCCAGCAGAGAGACTTAAGGAGGCATGGGGAAAGATAAGGTTTGGCCAGAGACCACCTAGCTGTGAACGCATGGCTTTCTTTATACTCTAGAAAAAGCCGTTCTCAGCAGATATGGGGCTTGTATTTCTCTTCTCTCAACCAGACCCTGGTGTCTTCTCCCAGGGTGAGAACTCCCAGAAAAGGGGAGCCTTTTTCTCAGAATTCCATTTTATTTGGAATTCAGTTTCTACATAGATGGCAAATGTGGGAAGATGTGTAAAACTTTAAGTTCCCTTGAGGTTGAAAGGTTTGCTAGGGAACGGGCAACAACAGCATACTGCACCTGCTCCTGTGGCTGGGAGGTCCTTAGAGCTAGCTTAGGCTGTCACAGCTGGAGTTGACCACTCCTACCTATTGTTCTGGATGTCCTGTTTGGGGACCCTTAGTCATCCATCTGGAGGGACTCAGCTGGAGTTGAGCACAGCCAGCCACTGTGGTTTCTGTCCTGTTTTCTGAGGCACATTCTTCCCACCAAAGCCAACTTTTTGCTTAACAGTGACAACATGGGCCTGACATCTCTGACGTTAGGGTACAAAGTATACCTGTCCTATCTCCTGGAATGCTCCACCAGGACCAAGACAGTGATTTCATGAGCTGCTGGAGCTTGAACTGCTGGTGACTCACAGTGAATCCCTTCCCAAGAATGACCGTGGCCTAGAGAAGCTGTCTTACCCAGAGTCATATGGAAATACACAGCCTGTCTTTCATACGTGGGATTCTCCTTTTACAACAACAACAACAACAAAAGTTCCTGTTAGTAATGGGATACCTGCATATCCAGTGAGCCACCCCACACTCATAGCAATGGTGTGTGGTGTGAGTGGAGCAGTAAGGTTTAGTGTGTGTATATGTGTGTGTGTGGGGGGGGGGGTCGTTTCACATGAATAAAAGGACTAGCAGAGACAGGCATGCTTAAGAACACTGTCCAGAGGCTGTGAGAAATGCTTTTCTTCCCAGACCAGTTAACTCTAACAAGCCTTTTAAGATCCAAGTACCAGTGGCTAGCTGCTATGCAGACTGAAGTCACTAAGTGTCCCAGAAGTATTGTTGCATAAAAAGGTTGTTTCCAGATCTCAGTGGATACCTGACAGAAGTCCTGCTCGGTGGACAGAGCTGGAAATGGTGCCACTGTCTCGGAAAAGCTGAGGAATCCTTCCACGATTCACCAGTTACATTTTTGTTGAGCCATAGATAGCAGCCAGTAGGTCATATGCTTGGCGACAAGACAAGTAGATGGTTAATTAAAACCCACCTCCTGCTTGTAACTGAGGTGGGCATCCTTGAAAATAGAAGTGAGTGGAACCATATCAGACCCGTTCCATCTGAGTGTAAGCAACTGGACCCACCCTCCTGACACCACAGAACTGTCCAAAAGCAGGTCCAAAGCAAGGCCTAATCATTTCAATACAAGAAGCTACAAGAGCATGTGATGGCTCACCCTCTTAATCCAGCACTGAGTTCCAGACCATACAGAGCAACATAGTGAGACCCTGCCTCAAACATACACACATACACACACACACACACACACACACACACACACACACACACACGAAGAGAAGTGAGAGGAGACAAAAAGGAGGAGGAGGAAGAGGAAGCAGCCATTTTCATAGCTGTCCCCACTACAAAGCTCAATGTCTGGCAACTGTGCCTGTCAGTTGTGTGTAAATCTGAAAGATTCTGTCTAGTCTTGGACAGCAGATTACATTCCCTTCCTTCCTGTGCTGCTCCTGAGTATCCAGGTCTTGAGTCATCTCCTGTGGCAGTCATGTTTCCAGAATCATCAGAGCACATACGAGCTGTGGACAAGTGCAGGACAGAGCACATACATCCTGCCATTATGATGCAGGACTCACAGGGGACCTGTTACAGAATCAGATTTCCTGTAGACAGCCAATCGAACAGCAGTGCTGTGTGTAGGCAAGAGGACCCAGCAATAAGCTCTACCCTGGCTTCCTAGGATGTGCTTGCAGGCCACTATGACCCACAGGTGGGAGATGCCACTGGAAGAGGAAATGAGTGCTTAAAAGAGAAACCTTAAAAGATTCACAGGCGGGCTGGAGAGATAGCTCAGTGGTTAAGAGCACTGCCTGCCCTTCCAGAGGACCTGAGTTCAAATCCCAGCAACCACATGGTGGCATACGACCATCTGTAATGAGATCTGATGCCCTCTTCTGGTGTGTCTGAAGACAGCTACAGTGTACTTACATATAATATATAAATAAATCTTTAAAAAAAAAAAAAAGATTCACAGGCAACCAAACCTCAAATACCTAACATAATTCAACTCAAGCCCAGTATTATAAAACCCATGACTAAAGAAGCCATGGGTGCTTGGGGAGAACTTATAGATGTTGCTTGCTACATGGTCATGTTGTCGAATTGTCTTCTGAGCATTTATTTTACAGCCATAGATTTCTTCTTCTTCTTTTTCTTCTTCTTCTTCTTCTTCTTCTTCTTCTTCTTCTTCTTCTTCTTCTTCTTCTTCTTCTTCTTCTTCTTCTTCCTCCTCTTCCTCCTCCTCCTCCTCCTTTCCCTCCTCCTCCTCCTCTTCCTCTTCCTCCTCCTCCATCTTCTTTTTCTTCCTCTTCCTCCTCTTCCTCCTTCTTCTTCTTACCTCCAGAAGAGCAGTCAATGCTCCTAACTGCTGAGCCATCTCTCCAATGCTGAGAAGCTTCTTATTGAAGAGGGTAGTGAACAACACATAGACTAAAAACTTCAAAATGCTGAGAACAAGAAACTGTGAGTGCCCAGCTGTGGATAGGACATCAGTGTCATCACCCCTCAAGGCTAATTCCCACGTGACACGGTGAATAAACCCCCTTTTCTAGTTTTTATTGTTATTTTTTTTTTTTTTTTTTTTTTTGCTTTGCCAAGCTGGGTTTTTAGGACTACCAAGCCAGACCCTAATACCTCTGGTATCCACCCTCCCACAGCATAATTGTGAGCAAGGTGGGACTCCATGAACCACACATTGTTCCCCTCTTGTTCTTTCTGCTTGGGTGTTACCCTGTGAGAAGGCCAAAGGGACTGGATATACCTGATTATTCAAGGTGTATCTGCCTATATGAAAAAAAGGTTCCACATCTCTTCCCTGGCCAAATGCATCATCCAAGCATTTGATAGCAGGCACATTGCTGCCTGGAACGCTTAGAAAATTCTGGATTTGCTAAGGGGAGAAATGAAAAAAATCATATATACCAAAGGAACCATGGGGTCATAGGCAGTGTTTCCAGTGGGCTTCGAGGGTTCTGGGACCCATCCTAGACATGTTACCATCAAATGAGTAAACTGTAAAGGAGCATTCACTGGCCTAAAACACCATCATACTGCATGAGATTAACACTGTCAAGGACCCAGAGATGATGCTAACACTTGGTTTGCTTCTTGAAGCTTGGAGAAGGCAGCAGACCATACTAAGTGAAGCAGATAGATCAGAGCTATCATGGATGGAACAAGACACCACCTTGGGCAGAAACCACTCAGGGCGATAGTGGTCCTCAGGAGCATCTGGGGAACATTCTATTTACCCAAGTGATAAAGAACCAACAATCCCAGTGAGAGGCTCTGCCAGGGTTGGGAATAGAAGATGCTGCTACGAAATCCTGCTCCTAACACTAGTGGGGTGATAGAATCTTGTGACACAGAGGCCAGAGGACAGCACTAACTTGATAGAACCTAGCTAGATGAGGTTATCACAGCCCACAAGCCACAGAACATGTGCCACCAAATATGTCTCCACACAGAATCACAGCTGTTGACAGAAGAGGATATTCCTTAGGGGCAAATTGTGGCTTGACTTATACAGCCGGAGGAAAACAGCAAGGATAACAGCTTTGGTAGACACCAGCGAAGAAAACCTCTCACCCCTCAGCCTGCTTTGTAGACTTGAGTTGTTACCCCTGGCTTACAGGTAGATAAGATCTCATCAAGAGAGATCCTGGGGCATCACGCATGGTAAGCATATATGGTGACCATTTCTCCTTATCTTTTCCCTGAAGGACTTGTAGTCAAAGATTCATATAACTATACCCCAAGGAAGAAAGACAGTGAGAACCTTCCAGGGCTATTGGACACAGAGTCCACGTTAGCCTTGGAAATCAGAGATTCTAGATTATCATTAAAGAGGTCAGATAATAGCTGGAGTCTGGACTAGGAAAGACTCTTAATGAGCCCATGGTGACCATGGATCCACCGGTGATCATTTCACTAATCTATGAATGTGTAATGGGAAGAGATGTGACAGTTAGAACATGGTCCCTGGTGTGTGGAGGGGAGGTCACAGTGAAAAACACCACCTCAAAACCTCAGACATGGCTTCCTGTGGCTGGAATAGTGGATAACAGTAAATGTCATAGGGAGGCTTGCCACCCCAAAATGGAGAGGGTGCAGAGAAGGAGGTAGCTTCAAATGGTATCCCCGACTTAGGTTGCATGTGTTTTGTAGCAAGACCATAAACTGTTGCGCGCACAGTAGAAACGTGGACCACTACCTGATGAGACGGCCACGTGTTTCCCGTAAAGCTGACTAACAGGGTAGCAAGCATGCACAAGCACGCACATTCTATCACACATGCGACATGTCTGCATCTCTTCAGGAAGCAGAAAGGACAGTTACAACCATCACATTCCTGATTGCAGCTTCTCCCTGCATTGCAGCTGCTCAGGGTTCCAGTCAAAGGAAGGAGGGGCCGAGAGAGGACCTGAGACTCTGGAAAGCAAGTTTGGGTTAGGTTTCTGGTGTTGTTTGTTTTGGTTTGGTTTTGCCTCTTTTAATCTTGTGGCACAAGTGTCAATAAAACACCCATTAAGGATCCCATTTTCAGGGAACTGGATTCATAGTTGGCATGGTGAACTGGGTAGAATATAGGCTCTGGAGTTTGTGTTGGCACGAAGGATGAGCTGAGGCAGGGGCATTCCGTGAGGCATTTGTGAGATGGCTCACAACCATCTGTAATGGGATCTGATGCCCTCTTCTGCTGTGTCTGAAGACAGTAGCAGTGTATTCATACACATAAAATAAATAAACAAATCTTTTAAAAACGGATCTATATGGCACTTTAACCAACAGGGAGAGAAAAACTCCAAGTTTCTCTCTACCTTCACGGCACCAGTGTTAAACATTGTCTTTAAAGATAAAACAAGCCAAGCGTGGTAGCACATGCTTTTAATCTCAGCACTCAGGAGGCAGAGACAGGTAGGTCTCTGTGGGTTCAAAACTAGCCTGTGCTACAGAGTGAGTGTGGGGACAACCAGGGCTATGCAGTGAGACCCTGTGTTGAGACAGCAGCAGCAGCAAAGGTGACACAAAAGACTATCTAAGCATGTGCTCATTTAACTGTGAGAGAACCTGTTGGGGCTGAGTGAAACCTAACCTTGCAAGGCAAACTCTTCCCCTGGCTGGAGCTGAGGCTTTGCCTTTCTCTTCTCCAGCACTAGACTCCCCGGAAAATGTAATTCTTCAGGGCCCATTGCCGTAGCGCCCCTGGTTTCCTTTTACAAGGCTTTCGGCTTCTCTTCCAAATCTCAGTCACCTCTCTTCCATGAGACAGATAGAAGACAAAAGAGGGTGGGTGGGCAGCGGGCTCCGCAGTTGAGAGCAGAACCACTCTTGCCTGACTGGATTTAAGTTCAGTTCCCAGAATCCACACTCCAGCTCCAGGGGATTGGACACGATTTCCTGGACACCCTGAGCCACTGTACTCACATATCAAACCCATACGCACACTGGCATAACTGAAAGAAGAGACAGACAGACAGACAGACAGACAGACAGAGGGTTGATCCAGTTGAGAGGGGAGAAAGAGAACAATACAACTATAGAATTCATTGTAACAGGGCCTTAAAGGCAAAAGTGAGGTTTACCTGTAAAACCTTAAGTACTTCACTGAGTGAAATAAGAAAGGTAAGGAAGGAAGGATCGGGAGAGAAAGGAAAGAGAGAGAGAGCTGAGAGAGTAAGGGGGCACTTTCAGAATGAAGGAAATATCTGATTTTATAACTTTTCTGGAGTTGGTGGGTTTTACATCACATGGTTTAGTTCAATGCAGCAAACATGGCAAGGGGCAGGAAAGAATCAGGTACTGGTTAGGGATGTAGGAGCTATACAGTACAGAGGGGCGTTGTACTCTCTGTCTCAGGGACAGAACTGCAGATGCAGATCTAAATCTGGCTCATTGTTTCCCTTCCCTCCCCTTCCCTCCTCTCCCCTCCCCTTCCCTTCCCTCCCCTCCCCTTCCCTCCCTTTCCCTCCCCTCCCCTCCCTTCTCCTCCCCTTCCCTCCCCTCCTCTCCCCTTTTCTTCCTTTCCCTTCCCTTCCCTCCCCTCCCCTTCCCTCCCATTCCTTCCCATCCCCTCCCCTTCCCTCCTCTTCCCTCCCCTTCCCTCCCCTCCCCTCCCCTCCCCTTCCCTCCCCTTCCCTCCCCTTCCCTCCCCTTCCCTCCCCTTCCCTCCCCTTCCCTCCCCTCCCCTCCCCTCCCCTTCCCTTCCCTTAGCTTTCCTTCCCTTCTCTTCTCTTTCCTTTGTGTGTGTGTGTGTAAGTTTTTCTATATAGTCCTAGCTGGTCTCTATCTCACAGAGACCACCTGTCTCTACCTCTCAAATTCTGGGCTTGAGGGTGCACACCCCACACTCACCTAGAGGCTCCTGGCCATTTAGGAGTGATCACTGACTTTCAAGGACATGTGTGTTTAAAGAGGCCAATGTCAGTCACTCTGGAAGCTATTATCCCATTTTTATTTAGTTTAGAACTTCTCGATAGTCATCCTGAAACTGCTCGGACTTACCTAAAGCTAGGCAGGGACTTTCCCTGTGTTCCCAGCTGACTACCTGGAAAGCCTGCTGCCTTACCCGCCCCCCCCCAACAGGTAATAGCATCCCAGGAATCTTATTCAGTGTCTGAGGCTCCTACCTTTAACCTTCCCTGAAGCACTAACGTGAGTCCAGTGGACACACTCAAGATGCCTCAGGGTTGCCCAACCTCTTCTAGAAGAATATACAAACCTTTCTTCCTGGGCTAATTTTTATCTTCTTGTGAGATAGCTTCTTGGCTCATTTTCGTGCCTAAGTAAGCCTTTAGGCAGTCCTGGTCATGAGTCTCTGGATATCTAACAATCTGTATGCCATGCAAAACAACATTTGGAAGCCCAGCTACATGAACAAGAAAAGGATTCACCAATGATTTAAAAGCAGGACTTTTAAAGATATACTGCAAGGGAGGTGATGGGCCAGTTCCTAAGAGGGGACCACAACACTGATGGTGGAGTGGATCCTTTTGAACAGTGAAGGAAGGAATTATCTCCTGGACCACTGGTGTGGGCTCCATTTGTGAATAGACACACACTGAAGCCAAGCACCAAGGGGTTGCAACCTGATGGTTAAAGTCTGAGAAATTATCTCTTTTTTTGGGGGGTCTTTTGTGTCTACACTATCTCCCCACCAACACACATACAACAGACCAACAAGGTCAAATCACTGACAAAGGAAAGTTAAACTTTAGGCTTCAATGGTTTAATGATAAGCCTAAAAATATTATGAAGTAGAGGCTGGAAGGAAAATGTAATCAGTCCAAAAAAATCCAGAGAAGAATAAAAATAGGAGAAAGTATATGTATTCTGCAAAAGCAAAAGGACCAATATATTCTAAGCCACTGATTTTTTTTAAAAAATAAATTTATTTAATGTATGCGAGTATACTGTAACTGTCACTAGAAGAAGGTATCAGTTCTCAGCACAGATGGTTGTGAGCCACCATGTGGTTGCTGGGAATTGAACTCAAGACCTTTGGAAGAGCAGTCGGTGCTCTTAACCACTGAGCCATCTCTTCAGTGCCTAAGTCATTGGTTATTATGACAGATATAACAGACCATTAATTATTACACAAATTAAAATCAAACACACAGAATACCAACAAACTTTTTCATATGGGAAAAAAACCCTATTTGACAGAATAAGTGATAGAAAATGCAATTTTAAATTGTTGATAAGAAATGTCTAACTAAATATTTGATTTTTCAGAAGGATTTAAAGTAAAGAAGGCAAAACAATATATTTAGACAAACTAAAGAAAAGAACCGTGGCCAGGATAACATCAGGAAAAGAGCAATTGAAGGTAAAAGTGTTACCAGAGATGGAGGAACATTTCAATAAAAGACTAAACACACCAGGACCATGAAATACAGTTTGGGAGTATGGCTTGTTTGCATGGAGTACATGAAGCCTTTTTTAAAAATAATAATTTTGTTATTTATTAATGTGCACATGAGTATCCATACAGATGCTTATATCGGCCAGAAGAGGATATCAGATTTCCTGGAGTTGAAGTTACAGGTAGTCCTGAGCTGCCCAATATGGGAACTGAACTTGGGTCCTCTGGAAGACCAGTGGTAGTGAGAATTCTCTCCCTCCCCCTCTCCCTTCTCCTCCCCTCCCTTCCCCTCCCCCTCCTATTCCTCCTCCTCTCCTTCTCTCCTTCCCTCCCTCCTCTGTGTGTGTGTGTGTGTGTGTGTGTGTGTGTGTGTGTGTGTGTGTGTGTGTGTCTGTTGGAGGGGCTAGGCAACATCTACCTCTCCTCCTCTTAAGGTCCCAGTGGAAAATCAGGGTATGATTTTACCAAAATTCACTTTGAAGGAACCAATGAGTTTACTAGGTTTACTTGCAGAGCAATGGGTGAGGGGACACAGTGTAGGTGGCTTTAAAGTAGGCACTCTGGAAGGTCTGCACCCAGCATGGACAACTCTCCTGTAGCTGGATAAATGGAGTCCAGCTCCTCCCTGAACTTTCCCAGTCTATGTACCTCTTGCTCCTTCCTGAGGCTATGTACAAGTAGAGCAGAATTGCTTGCACTCTCCTGGGAGAAGTGTCTGGGTTCTCAGGGAAAACCTAGTACCCTTCTCCACGCCCTCCCCCTTACGTAAGGGAACTTCATAATCAGTGTGGGTGGTTTAGCTCAGAGGCTGGTCCTGACCAGCAAGAACTGCTCTTAGGTTCAGTCCTTAAGAAAACACCTGGGGTAGGGAGGGGAGAGGGATGGGGGAAGGGAAGGAGGTAGGTAGAGGGGGGTAGGAAAGGAGAGAGGGCAGAGAACAGCAACACCAAACACAAAGGAACCTAACATTTTAAAATGGACTGAACCACAAGGGGAAGCCACAATGTAACCTTTTCCATACCATTTCCGAGGTGCTCAGACCAAGTGCCACCACGTGAACTGAGCTCTGCCCATCAGCTTATCCTATGGTCAGACGTAGACCATGACACAGTCTGACGTCCAAATTGTTTTGAACTTCATGTGGCATGTGTAAAGAAGGGTTTCAAAGAATATTTCACCGAAGTACTGATGCGGTTCTCTGACCGTAAGTTCAGTTACATTAGACCATAACAGCCAAGAAAAGTGGAAAATTACCATATTTGGAAAACCATGGCTTTCCTTAAATGATCCATACCAAAGATCCACAGAGAAGCTCATTTAACAGAAACAAAAACAATGACAAGAAATTATTACATCACAAATGGTCTCTGGATATCAATAACCTTAACTACTCATGCTGAGGGAAAAAAAAATGAAAACTATCAATTCAATATTCATGTTAAATGTAACTTAAGAATTTAAAATAGGAATGTCAGCGTAACCCCACATTTTTGATGTTGTTTTGGTTTGCTTTGAGACAGGGTTTCACTGTGAGGTCCTCACTGGTCTCAAACTTCCTGCCTTAGCTTCTCAAATGCTGGGATTTACAGAAATGGGCCACCACATTGGGTTTGGAAAAAGATGTCTTATTTCTTTCATAAGTCCAAGCATTCAGGCTCTATGAACCTGGACCTCAGACCTACCATGGCCTCAAACTACAAGTCTGTGAGGACTAACGTGTTCTGGTCGAGGTGTGAGAAAGTGTACTGTACTGAATTCTTCCACCTTTTGCTGTGATGTGTGTGCTCTTGACTGCTGCTGTTTGGCATAGCTTGCAGCCCTAGAAGAAGAATATCCTAAAGATTTTTTTTTCCAGAATGCTGCAAACATTTATATGATAGGCCGTTCCATATCTGTTTTATCTGGGTGGCTGCTCCAGCTGAGGTGACATATAAAGAAATCAGTGACTCCATCTTTACTCATGATTAAATCCCATCCATATTTAACCTTTATTTTGAGTTGATCTCATTCAAGGGCTCATGTTAAAAACCACGTTGGAAAAACCAAACACTCTGTAAGCCTTCACAGAGGAGCTAGAAGAGACATTGCAGTACAGCCACTGTGGAGGAGACGTTAATTTCAGTATGAATTATGTCCTTCCCTTCATAGAAGAGGCCAATATAGACAACTTGGCACCACAAGACTGATTGGAAGCCTCATGAGATGGTACCACACAGCACAGAGATGGGCCCGCAGGTTGGCTGTTGATGTAGATCAGCCTTGGAAAAAGAAGCAGGCAGTTGGAACTACTCACACACTGCATTTCTGCCATGGTGGCTCCTCCTCGAAGCATCAACAGAACAAGTTTGGAATTCCAAGAGACAGGAGCTAGCTGATACCTGCCAGAGAGTCCTCCTATGCACATAATGTTAACTGCATCTTCTGAGGTGAATGCCTCAGAACAGGAGGGGCCATGCTTTCTCATGACAACTCTTTCTTGGGAATTTTAGAGATCTCAAGAACTTCTGACAGCCAGAATATTATGTCTGCAGTAACCCAAGGGCCACCAACTAGGTACCTTCTTTTTAAAGTTGCCATTACTCCCACCACAGGGAGTCTTTCTGTCCACATGGTGTTAACAGCATCTTCTGACCTGACAAAGACACCTACGTGTTGTGTGTCAAGGTACACAAGTTCATCCAAATGCTTCTCACTCAGGCCTCTGTCTCCAGCTTCCCTATCCTGCTGTATGTACATTTTTGATGTGTTATAACTGGAGGTAGAGTCCCCAGGGTCATGCTATTGGGAGTAGTGAGAACTTTAAAAGGTTCCCACTTTCTATGTGATGCCTCCTCTTCCTCGATACAGAGTTAATGGTCAAATGCCCTGTTATATTTGCTTTCTCACTGTGACCAAATGCCTGGTGAGAAGTAGCTAGAGGGAAGAAGTAACAATGTTGGCTCACAGTTCAATAGAGAACAAGATGGCTGGGACCGTGTCCAGGGTATCAGGAGCCTTCAGCAACCTCAACTTTTTGGAGGATCAGAAAGCAGAGATCTCAGCCTGGAATTAAAGTTGGCTATAACCCCTATGGCTGTTTATCTTCCAATTAGACCCCCACATCTAAAAGGTTCTATGATCAACCCCGTCCCCAACCCCAACACAGAGCCAAGAATTGATACTGATGACCCTGGGCAGGGGAGGGGCAGCATTTCACAGTTAAACCACAACCTGTTCACAGATCTGGTCCCCCGGCAAGATTTTCCCATGCTACTGTGACCGAGGTTCATTCTAGAGAATTCTAAGGCACTTAGAATTTCTCTTCCATCCGTTGGTCGTGCAAATGCGTTCAAGGTTGTGATGTGAGTTAAGAGACTGACTCGAATGCAGCAGAGGAGGAAGACACTGGGATCTTGGCCATGTGTTCATTTAACTGCCTTGTGTTTTTTTGGACCTACTCCCAGTGACCATTTCCTTCATACTTGAAAGGCAGCTCCAGCTTCAGAGTCATTTGATGTCTCATGATCAATTTCAAAATGTCCTTCGAAAGACTATTTTTTTTTCAAATGACTGGTTAAGAGTCATTTGTTTCAAAAGGAATACCCTTGTTCCAGGTTTCCAAGGTCCTGCCCTGCAATTCCAATAACAAACCTTCCGGAGACTCCACACTGCACCTTTATCTACTGTGACTAACCTGCCTGCACACAGGGCATTTTGACCCACAGTATAGATCTGCTCCAAAGTCTCCCCTTCATCTAGGCATTATTTGAACCACAAACTAGATGAATCAATGCTGTATGGTTAATTTGATATAGGATACCCAAAATCCCAAGAGCTCTAACAATGCTATGCCTTTTTGTCAGCAAGAAGGATTAGCCGAGACTCAACATCCTATCTCAGACCAGTGGATTCCCCCAAACTCCCCCCCTGCCCCCTCCCGTACGGCAGAGCTCATAGATTTCAGGGAAAGGGAGCTTTATCTACTTTACTAACAATATTTTGTTCAGATCCAATTAGCATCATGCTCTGAAGCATGCCAGGATTATAAAGACCCCGGAGGCTTTGTTGTAACAGGAGAATTAGCTCCACACAAGGGCAAGGCAATAAATCGACTTTCTGTGCTTCCCATTCATGAACAAAACAACTTTGAATTTCTTTACTGGTGAGGACTTAACTCGGGGAGTGGGCAGGGGAAGAGTAAGACAGGGTTTCTCTTTGTAATCTTGGCTGACTTGAAACTCCCTAGGTAGACCAGATTGACCTCAAACTCCAAGAGATCCACCAGCCTCTATCTCCAGGGCCCTGGGATTAAAGGCATGTGCCACCATACCTGGCCCTGGTGAGGACTAGTACTAGCTAACTCGGTAGCTGTACACCAAGTGTGTGTTTGTGTTTGAAGCCCTCGGACTCTTCCTTGAAGGACCCATGGCCATGTTCTAGATTAAGTGTTCACCACAGAGAAAGGGATGTCTGGATTTTTCAAGGGCCTTAGATACTCACTTTTGACCTGAAACCCATGCCAGAGGACCTGAAAAACTTCCATGGCCCCCTGCCCAGAATCAGCCAATAAAGACGAGGTAGAGCCCTGCCTGACATCTTCACAGTGGGTCTAATAGGTCCACAGATCCGCTTGGCATTATTTCTGAGGTTTTTTCTCGATAGGATACATGTATTTAAAGGCCTGCTGGATACCTCACCAATTATGTTAAGGAGGTTCTAACATTAGATGTTAAGACAATAAATGAGAAGCAAAACCACGCTGGGTGAAGAATCGCAGCTGTCAGCTCCTCCATCAGACACTAAAGGCACAACAGTGACAATTCCTACCACATGCCCATTGAGTTCATAGTCATAACGAACTGCCAAGATTCTGCTGGGTAATAGCGACTTTCCATTAGTCTAACCAAGTCATAGCTCCAAATGCATCCGAGGTAGTCTCTACCAGAAAAGGCCAATACAGCCTTTGATACTTGGTGAGCAGCTACTGAGCTAGTGAGTCCTTTAAGTCCTCATCAGGGCCAGGTGTGGTGGCACATGCCTTTAATCCCAGGGCTCAGGAGACAGAGGCTGGTGGATCTCTTTGAGTTTGAATTCAGGCTGGTCTACATAGGGAGTTTCAGAACACACACACAGAGGTGGGGTGAAGGGAGGAGGGGGAGAGGAAGAGGAGGAGAGACAAGATGCCCTCCTCTTCATGGGATCTGAGTCTGAGGACTGCCACAGACGTGGAAAGCGCAGGAGGACTTAAGGTTCTCGCTGTGGTGGATACCATCTGGCTTTGCTCCTCATTTTTCTGGTTATGCAGTCAAATGCTACTTAGTCAGCTTCCTTTTTATCTCTTCCCCCAAAGAATTCGGTAGCTCATCAGCCATCACAGACACCTCTGTGTCAGGGAACCGTGGTTCCCCCTCCAGGTTTGCTGTCTACTCTGGGAAGTATGGCCACCTTAGCTCCTAGTACTGACACCTGCCTCTGCTGTTCTGGAATCTTCCTTCCGGTCCACACAAGGAGGTCCAGTTCAACAGCAGCACACATTATTGTCACCCTTGTGAGCCTTCACCTCTCTGTTTCTCGTGCATGCCAGGGGCTCCCTCACTGGGGCACTTGGCACTGAATCAAAAGGAAAGAACCAGGATGCTGTTATTTATTCTCAGATTGTCCAGGTAAAACGGATGCCGGGAGCAGAGAGAGACAAAGAGAGAAAGTGGAAAAATGTCACTGATAGGAAAACCTGAAGAGAGTGTCTTTATCTGCGGAGACATCCGACTAGCCTTACAATACCTTTTATTTTCTAATAATATTTTCTGCTGAGTAACTTTAGATGCCAAATTTTCAGAACCGTGTCACTTATTTTCATTTTCAGTTGTGTACGTGTCTGTACACAGACGCTGCATATTTGCAGGTACCTGCAAAGGCCGGACAAAGGGCATCAGAGTCCCCGGAGCTGGAGTTACAGGTGAGCTGCCTAACGTGGGTGCCAGAAACACTTCTCTGGGGACGATGAGGAGGCACTGCCATGAGGAGGCACAGGCTCATTTCCAGACATGGCATAGCAGGGCTCTGTCTTCTGTCCCCCTGACCTCGGATTTGAACTTGACTCATTCTTTGTTGTTGTCTTCTGTCCTTTAGAGACAGGACTTCCATATCCGGCCCATGATGGCCTGAAACTCAAGATTCTCCTGCCTCAGCTGCCGGACTGCTTCGATCACAGACGTGCACCACATTCATTGTACATCAAGAACTCAGACTTGGGTCAGTCAAAAGAAAATTGATTGTGGCCCACCCTTGTTTTGTTTTACTTTAAAAAAAAAAGCAACTCAGTAAAACATTTGTGTGGTCATTGTTCAATTTCTGGACTAGAAACAACAAAGTCCACATCTTTAATAAAATCTAGGAGTACGAACGTCTCTGGACCCCACTGTATGCAGTTTCAGTGAAGACACAAAACGTACTGTGATACTTAGATGCTTCTGTTCTGGTAACAGAACCCAATTTGTTTCCATGCAAAGGATCTTTGACATTCCATGTGCCCTTCCATGTTCTGGAAGCTCCTTTATTTAGCTCAGGTTAGCCCAACAGAGTTCAGGTGCTTTGCTTACTTCATAAATGTCATATTTTGGTGCTGTTTAGGGAACAATGACAGGAAAAATATCTACATGTGTTCAATAAATACTGTTTCTTAAAAACTATTTTGTTTTATGACTGCCTGGATCCATGGATTTAAGACTCATAAACATGTGGGACCAACTGTAATATACTGTTAATATCTTCTTGCTGTTATGGTAAATCCTTCAGAGATATATATGCGGAGATGTAGCCAAATCTTTACTGATTTAAAAACTCTTTCCTGAGCAAGATGTGGGAATGTATGTCTGTAACACTAGCACTTGGAAAGCTGAGGCAGGAGGATTATGGGTAAAAGGTGAGCCTGGGCCTGTCAGGAAAGAAATGGAAGGGTGGGAAGGAGGAGAGGGGAAGGGAGAGGAGGGGATAGGAGGTTAGAGGAGGGGAGGGGAGGGAAAAGGAGGGGAGGGGATGGGAAGGAAAAACAAGAAAGGATGGAAATTTATTTCCTGATTTGGTTTTCTAGACTAAATTGCAAGGTTAAGATGCTAATATTTTCCCAGGTCTTTTAAGCTATATTGTTTTGTTCTCCTGAAATGCTTCCCCAGTTTACTTAGTAGCTATTGTCTAAGCACAGTGCACTACACCTGCACCAATACCGAAACATAGTAATTTGCTAAATTAAACACTACAGCATTGTGTTTAAAATACACATTCATTCCTACTGAATGTCATTTGAAAATAAGGGGCAAGTAATTTATATTCTCTGAGCTTTAGTATAAATAACTTCAGCCTACTTCCAAGAAACATTATGAATAATTAAGTGATGTAGAACACTTGAAAGTATTTTAGGAAAAGCAAGAGCGTTACAGAATGCAAGTTCTTAAAATATTGATGAAGGGATAGCAGTCACTAAGGTTTGTGATCTCTTTTCAAAAGAAAATGGACCACATTGATGGTTGCTTAGATGCGTGCCAAGCAGTGTGAGATGCTGTTGTCTGTCTTCATGCAGCACACAATGGGCTGGTGAGTATTTTAGCTTTGTTTGACTGATGAGCAGTCTCAGTGATATTAAAGAACCCTCCCTCTCACAAAGGAAAAAAAAGCACTTAGGGGAAAAACAGAAATCAAGGCTCATCTTTTAAATTATTTTATTACTATTGTTTTTGTTGGTTTAGTGGGTTTGGGAGAGGTGGGGGCTGGAGAGATGGCTCAGCAGTTAAGAGCACACATTGTCCTTTCGGAGGATCCAAGGTACTGAACTCAAAGGGGTCACCCATTCCCCACATCAGGTGGCTCGACAGGATCCAACAGCCTCTTCTGGCATTCCTGGGTGCATACACTCATGGTACATACCGTACACAGATATGAGCACACATACATCTTAAAAACTTTCACTATGTTTATTTATGTGTGCACGTGTTCGCATGCATTCATGGAGCAAAACCATTCCCAGAGGAGTCAGTTTCTCTTCTTCTACCTGAGTCCCAGGGATTGAACTCAACTTGTCAAGGTTGGTTGGCAGCAAGTATCTTTACCAATGAAGCCATCTTGACAGCCCAGCGCTCATCTTTGCCAAATGTGTGTGGGTTCTGGATCTTAAATTTGCACAGTGAGAAGTAAAGGTGCATCCATGGTCTTCTGGAAAAAGATGAGCTGGTGGAGGTCAATAGGGTTTGGGCCAGAGGCCTTCCAACAGTGGGTCAAGAGGAACACTGGACAAATCAATCCCATGATTGCGTTCTGGCCACATTTAGAGACTGCAAATCCATCAACATATTGCCTGCCTGGGAGAATCTCTCCACCTCTTGTCTGACTCATGAATAAGGTCTATTATGATGTGATATATGAAGCATCACCTCTTCCACCGAGATGCCACAGTTATTCCCTCCCTCTGAAGGAGTGAGTTCCTGTCCCTTCGGTGATGCCATGGAGGATTTTAAAGATTCAGAGGTAATGATTCTAATCACAACCCCATTTAACTCTTGTGCATGACCAAAATACAGAGAGCAATGAGGTTTCAGAGAGCCATGGCAGTACTAGGATGGGCCCTTGGACAAGTGGATTGCCACGTGAAGGCCACGTGAAGGCTGCGTGAGAGACTGGTCACAGTGGAATCTGTGCTTGAGTGTAGCAGGATGGCCTTCCTCTCACCAGCGTCGCCATGGACACAACCCTGATGTCCAACCTACTGTCAATAGAGGCCAATACTGAGCAATAGACTTCTTGGAAACGCAGTTCAATTTAGCCAAGTTGTGGCACAATGAAGTGTCAGGCCCAGTGGCCAAACTAGTTTACTAAGACAAATGGCCTAGGAGGAGCCAAGAGGGGACTCTAAAAGTTCTATAGTGTGTGTGTGTGTGTGAGAGAGAGAGAGAGAGAGAGAGAGGCTTTTGCTCTATAGCCCCAGCTGAACCAACTATGTCGACTAATACAGCCTCACACTTGCAGCTGTCCTCCTGCCTCTGTGTGCTGGGATTGCAGGCTGGTTGAATATCTCAATTCTCAGTCCATTGCTGGGCAATGTCTAAGACTTTATATCAAAAGATACACCACTGCAAAAGTACTGAGGGTCCAGACAGCGGGCATGTGGTAGCTTAGTTTCCGGGGGACAGAACAACACCAGGACACAGAGAAAGGGTGGGGAAAGAAACTCAACAGGGCTGATGCTAGAAAGGATGGCCAAGGGCATGGCAAGTACATCCGGCTAAGCACGTGAGGGACCGGTGGAGCCGATACCCCAGTGACGAGGCCCTTCCCTGCATGGCACACAGGAAGTAACTCTTGGCATTCAGTAGAGTCTTCCACAACAGGGTCATTGATTTTGTGCTCAGTGCATGAGGCAGTCTCCTGCTTAGTGGGCGGACAGACAGCACAGCTTGCTCAGCCTTGGCTGCAGCCGGTCCTCACTTTCTCTCCCATCCCATCACCTTCACAAGGACAGACATTTTGCCAGTTTATGTAATCCCCATAGAGGACAAATATGTATCTTTGTTCATTTTCCCTTTTTAACTTAATTTTTTTAAACTAATCTCCAAAGTAAAAAAAAAATCATAAAATTTGCACATACTAACAGGGTATTATGCGAAGTTTTTATACATATGTACATTGCAGAATATTTAAATAAGGTTAAGCATCTCTGTCTCTTCAATGACTTAGCATTGCTCTATAGCAAAAACTCTAAACTCTTCCTGTCTGCCCTTTTAAAATGCGGTCTATTTTATTACCATGCACCAGCACACCGATGCGTTTGCTCCCGTCTAACTGCAGTTTAGGGCCCATCCATCAGCCTTTCCTCATCGGGGTTTAAATTTTTGAAGCGTCACCAGTTTGGTTTCAAAGCAGCAGCACCCTCTTACCTCTATTCCCCACAGACAGATAGGCCACCACAAACACCGTGGGCTCTTGGCTATTTTCCAGTTCCTAATAACACCCATTTTCTCATTTCTTTACCAATCACATGAAAGTCTTGATTTCCTAAAACGTTTAGCTGTTTTATTGAGGTGAAGGGGAAAAGCCTTAATGAAATGGACATTAGTTTTGAGTTCTGTTGGGTTTTCTGATTCCTCATTCATCCATTTACAATCTCAAAGAGCTGAACAGCAAGTGTTAAATGTAAACATCTTAATAAGCTGAGAGTTTTTGTCATGTAAAAGCCTTAGCTCTGTATGGTTTTTTTTTTTTTTTATTTCGTTCATGGGAGATTATATTTATCACAGCAGGAGGTTCACACCCGTTTCACTTAGCAGCTTGGTAACGTATTACTTTTGAATATTGGATATGTTGGTGCGAGGGCTCTGTTTGCATTGAGGACTTGGCTGCGAACGATGGGCCCAGCTGGGAGCTGCTGCCTCTGTTTGAGATCTAGGCAGTTAATCTCAGGTTTTCTTGCCAAACCTGACAGATATTGAAGAGGCAGTGATAGAAAGATAAGAAACTAAAGTTAATGCAGGGGAGGAGAAAGCACTTCTCCCAAACAAAGGTAGTGGGACCAGGTCAATAACTGATTGATGTGGGTCTTTGTTCTCCCTCCAAGGCTACTGGCTAGTGCTGGGACGATGGCTCTAACTTATTCAAAAGCAATAAGCAGGGACTCAGTTGATTGAGCGTTTGCCTGAGTTTGATCCCCAGCTCGGCAAGAAATCTGGTGGTAACGGGTTTACACTCCTGACACTTGCAAGGTGAAGACTGGATGAGCTGGAGACCAGGCTAGGATTTGTGAGACCCTGTCTCAAAACAAATAAACAAACAAACAAACAAACGGTAGACTCACTCTTATTGAGATTTGCCATGTTGTAGAAACAGCACAAACCTTGTTTGGAGGCGATTACATTTTGGTATCACTTATTAATACTTCCATAAGCAAACATTAACAATTAACAGAATGGGTCCCCTCTATGAAGTGAGAGTCTCTCAAGGATTCTGATCAGAGAAAAATGTGTCCAGTGCAAACAGGTCTGCCTGATGCCCCCATCAGTGACATGTTCCCAGTGGTAACTTTGATGCCTAAGAAAGCCCAAGAAGGCAGCAGCTGGCCACACCAGGGAAGAACAAGCCTGGAAAAGCCAGTCTTTCCCAGAAAAGAACCGCCACACAGTTTTCTCCTGTGCACAATACAGATTCATACGTCGTTAAGGCTTGAGAGACCATAGTCTACAGAAGGAATGTTGACTTGGAGGATATTAGTAGGAACTACCAAAACACATTGATAAAGTCTCCAGTTCCTGGAGAAAAATGTAAAAACCAAAACGTACAAAATGTGCATGCTCACGACTAATTAGAAAAGTCAAAAGAGGCGGAATGTTGTTAAGCAGGTAGAAAACCTTGACTTTAGTTTTCTTGTCTCGCTTCCTATCTGGCAGAAGAGAGGGTCAAGATCAAGGGCAGCATAGCTTAGGAAGCAGGAAGTCATTCTCTCAGAATAAAGATCACAGTGCACACGCATGCGCTCACACTCAAAGGTCAGTGCTCACTCTGTGGAGTGTAGGATCGGAGGGCTGGAGGAAAGTGAATGTGAGCACCACTTCACCAAGTGCAAGCCACAGCAACGATGAGTGTGCACCTCAGAGCACCTCGGTTCTGCTGTAAAACGCAGAGAGCCAGGCTTCACACATGAGTTAGAGACCGTTAGGAGAAAACAGCATCAAGAGAAATAAAGATGAATCTGTTTTCATTTTAGTTCTTTTGCATTCTGTGTCTGACTCTGGTTTTGTTTTTTTTGTTTTATTTAGTTTTCCTCCACTTAAATACGCATGCTCTCTGGGAGCAGTGTTTCTCCCACCCTGTTCTGGCTCCTGTCCTAAGGAAAAAGTCATATATTTGAACTGACTTCCCATAAGACTTTCCATGCACCATTAGTTTTTGTTCACCTCTCTCCATCCCCCACCGCCATCCTCCTGTAAACCTTCCCACACCCCAGTGTTTCCAGACTCCGCTTTTGTGTCCTCCGCTAGCCCCACTCCCTCTCAACACCTTTTCCCTTTTGCCCTCTCATGGGCTCTTTCTATGAGGGGAGAACAGATGTCAGGCACCTGGGTGACCACACTTAATTATTACATTCCCAGGTTCCACCCACCTCCTGAAAATCTCACAATTTCGTCTTTCATTACATGCTGAGGAACATCCTATTGTGTGTGTGTGTGTGTGTGTGTACACAACATTCCCATTATTCATTCATCACCGACAGGCTTGATTTCATTTCCTGGCCTTCTGTGAGTAGAGCAACATCCCGAATGGTCGAGCACGTGCGTGCGCATCCACACGGGGTCGAGCACGTGCGTGCGCATCCACACGGGGTCGAGCACGTGCGTGCGCATCCACACGGGGTCGAGCACGTGCGTACGCATCCACACGGGGGTACGTGCCCAGCAGTGGCACAGCGGCATCTTAGGCTCATCGACACGGGGGTACGTGCCCAGCAGTGGCACAGCGGTATCTTAGGCTCATCGAACCGTAGAGTTTTAAGAAACCTCCACGT
This sequence comes from Micromys minutus, assembly GCF_963924665.1. NCBI lineage: Eukaryota > Metazoa > Chordata > Mammalia > Rodentia > Muridae > Micromys > Micromys minutus. The sequence goes on along the minus strand of NC_137952.1, from coordinate 35,881,174 downwards.
GAGTTGTCATCGTGGCTCTATTCGTTTGCACTCCCACCAGCAGTGCATGGGATGAAACAGGATCTCGACGCCATTTTAACTTGCATTTCCTCAATGGCTAGAAGGAGGCTGACTTAAAAAACGTTTATTAGCCATTTGTTTTGTCTTTTCAGAAATTACTCATTCTTTCATTGGGCTGTTTTCTTGATAGGTAGTTTCTGAGTTCTTTGCATATCATGGGTCCCAGTCCTTTGTCAGATGGAAAACTGGCAAACAATTTCTCATCTTTGTAGGCTCCCACGTCTGTGGGCTCCCACTTCTGTGGACTCCCACCTCTGTGGGCTCCCACCTCTGTGGACTCCCACCTCTGTGGGCTCCCACCTCTGTGGACTCCCACCTCTGTGGGCTCCCACCTCTGTCGGTTCCTGATCAAGCCAGCTCAGTCAGTCAACAGGGTCTCAAGGGAGTCAGTGAAGATTGAAAAGAAAGAGACACTTAGAGAACACTGTATAACACGACTCTAGCCAGAGCTGAGGCTGAAGCGGGTTTTGTTTTGTTTTCTTCTAGTCTGCTTTTATATCATTCTAGGTACATACAAAGAATATGGTCAGTCCCAAGGCATAAGCAAAGTAACCAAGGAACAAACAAGGCACTAAACGAAGTCCCATGGTCACTGTGTCTAGGGGTTTATCAGGATGACTAAGACACAAGGAATACAACACATTCCTAGGCTGTATTTAAGAGAAAAGGTCATGTGCCTGGGGTCTTGGAAGAGCATGAGAGTGGAAAGGAACGAGAAGTAGGAACCCACTTGTGTTGGATTTTGGAGACTGCTTTAAGAGCTTGTAGATTCTGCTTTAAGGTTGTTTGTTGTTGTTGTGGTAGTGGTGGTGTGTGTGTTCAACAGAAAGAAAGGGAGGGAGAGGAGGGAGAGACAGAATAATCATGAAGGACAACTTTCGGAGTCAGTTCTCTCCTTCCGCAGTGGGTTCCGAGGATCTACCTAAGGTCATTAGGCTTGCCTGGCAAGCTCTTTTTCTCTCTGAGCATCTCGCTGGCCCAGTGAGCATACTTTCCCTCTGTATGCTTTTAGACATAGAAGGAATAAACATTCTGGTTTACGACTTAGCCAGTGGGCCTCTGGCTGCTGCATCAAGGGCATCTACAGAAGTTGAGAGCACAGTAGAAGCGGAGTGGAAGGCGTAAAGCAATGGTGGCGGCTGATCTGATATGATGACAAGGAGGCAAGATGAGGAGTTGGCTTACAGGTAGACTTTGTGGGTGGTGCATTGTTGAGTGTGAGAGGGGATGGGTACCAGAGGACCCTGAGGTCTTTGGTCTGAGCAGTTGGAAGAATAATAGATCTGCCTGCCTCAGGGAAGGGTGAACATGGAGCCAGTTTAGGAGATCAGCCATGAACACAGCAAAACCAAGATCCTCTAAGCCTCAGAGTCTAACCCATCCGAATGGAGTTACTGGATTGGCGGTTAACATACAAGTTTAAGTGGGGGTTATACTCCAGAAATTCCTTCTCTCCCATAAGTTACCATAGCTGGCTCACAATACTGAACCATCCACTGCGGTGCCATTTTGAATGCTGTGACTTTCTACCTTGGAGTTCTGTGTCAACAGGTCATCTCTTGACTATGGGTCAACTGTTGCATCCTGTGTAGAGGCAATAATGGCTTAGTTGTTCAACACAGCAAATGTCCTGGTTTAAGTAGTGAAATGAAAACCCTAAGGAGATCATGTCATCATGAACCAGATGTCACTGAAAGCAAAAACCAAGTGGTGGTGATGACGCTTGTTTGGTGAGTGGGAATATTCGTACAAATGGATCAGAAGTGCGAGAATAGCCAAAGAACTCACACTACACAACATATAGAACCCTATGAGAGAGTACGTGCTCAAAATACACACAGCATTGCAAATGGAGACTGATTCTCACAAATATACAGCACAGGCAAGTGCTTCTAAATCAATCAAAAGTGGCCTTTGACCAAGTGTGGTGGTACATGCCTGTGATCCCAGCCTTGTCATGATACTCACTGACATCCCCCACCCTGCAGATTTTACGTGTTTATGGACTCAAGAATCATTTGAATGTCCTTTAGGACTACATTTCTAGGAAAGAGAATATATAGACATACACATATATGTAAAAATTGAGGAATTTTATCAGAATGATGGTCCTCAGACTTGGCTATATATTGAGTCAATTTTTAAGTTCAGATTATTATTTTTTAAGTGTGTGTCTTATCCCAAGAGTTTCAGACTTAATTGTCGCAATACATCATGGCTTTTAAAAACCATCTTGCTGTATAATAGAAGCCAGCATTCTTCCTTTCAAAACAAATTTTCCTTAAAGAACCTGGCTTCTATTTGCACACATTCCCTCTGAACAGCTTTTTGTTATTGCTTTGTTTTTGAGACAAGGTCTTGCTATGTGTTCCTGCTGGCCTGTTAGGTAGATCAGGCTGGCCTCACATTTAATTCTCCTCCTTAGTCTGTCAAGTGCTGGGATTACAGGTGTGTACCCCCACACTCTGCCCTCCCAAAGGTTTTGGCGGTACGAACTGGCTTGTCCATTGGAGGCCAGTGCTGAAAAATACTATCATTATTATAGTGATTATGATTTTCTTTTAAGATTTATTTATGTATTTATTATATGTAAGTGCACTGTAGCTGTCTTCAGACACACCAGAAAAGGGCATCAGATCTCATTACAGATGGTTGTGAGCCACCATGTGGTTGCTGGGATTTGAACTCAGGACCATTGGGAGAGCAGTCAAAGCTCTTAACCACTGAGCCATCTCTTCAGCCATGATTATGATTTTCAACAGGGTATATTTAAGAGCAGCACAAAACTTTGTCTTGAAAAACCACCAAAGGTAAAATAGAGGTACTTGAAGACAGGAATCACTTCCTGGCTGGCGTCTCCCACCTTTTTACACCCACAGTCTGGAACACTGTCTCATTAGAATTCTGAACAACAACCAGTTGTCTTAAAAGCCACATCTGCACCTGCATATCTTCCCCAACATTGCTACCTGACTCCACCACTGTTCCCAGTAATTTCTGACCCTTCATGCCCAGCACAGCAACTTGGCATTCTTTGTGAAGTGTGTCAGAGATTTTGAAGGATTTATCAAAAATATTTTTACCAGTGGTAGCCATGGTGGTTCAGAGTGACTGGGGACCTCAGAGATGGACAGGGAGAGTGAGGAGGATGATGGTGGCCGCATCATCTGCAACCACTATGACAGGCCCAGGCCATGGCAGCTGAGGATTATATAACCTCATGTATTATAACCAGGATGCTACATTTGGTTGACTGACAGCCTTCTCTTTATCTGCAAGTATGACCAGCAGGAAGTAACAGGGAACAAAAGCTAAAGTCCTCAAAGAAATGGTCCTCAATCAAAGGGATGATGGAGATAGGTTTTCCTTACCCCTTAAGTGGGAATGTTCTATCTCCCAGAGTTCCCCAGAAAACTAAGCTATTGCCCACAGTGGCAGTTTGCTTGGTGAGAACTGTCCCTTCCAGGTCACATTTCCCATTGTTCCACTACCACGGCTTTCCGGGATCATCTCCTGAATCCCTGCCTCACATCCCTTAACTAAGACAGCAAGTGTATCACGAGGAGATTATGATTCAAGCACATATGGCACATTAACAGAACTGAGCCTCTGCCAAGCCATAAAGCTGTGACAAATTTCAAAAGACTGAAATGTAAAAGATGTCACTGAACCAATTTAATTAGAGGAGATAACTAGAAAAATCCCCATATGCTTGGAAATCAAGAAATATACCTCTTTTTCTAAATATTCATTACCAATAGAGATAAAGATTCAAAAAATATGCTTTGTAAGGAATGTAATGTTTGTATCTTAGTAAAGGAAATGCCTGAAACGTTCATCTCAAAAAGGTACAAGTCGACTGTGGTGGCTCACACCTGAAATCCAAGGCAAGAGGATCAGGAGTTCAAGGTCAGTTTTTGCTACACAGTAAATTCAACATTACTGTAGCATCCTGGCTCACAGGAGATCCTGTCTCAAACAAATATAAGCCAAAATGAAGATTGACAAATTATAGAAAAGGTCAATAAACTTGATATATTCCTGTCCCTATTAATAAAGGAAGAAAGGAACAGCCTCCAAAAATTCCTTCTGAAGGGAGTGGTTGTACTTCAGATGCTCTGGCCCTCAGGATAACATGGATATTATCAACAGATTTATGACAATCACAAGTCATAGATAATGTGATAAATCCCCAGAGAAGATAAAATTGACCAAACCAGACACAGCTAAAGAGAACAACATAAAGTGTTTGCTTAAACATAAGCAGATTCTTTACAGCCAAATGTCATCCAGAAGTGAAGTCTCCATGTAATGTGTGAGGTCTCGAGAATGCTTGGGCCAATAAAAGGCAATAGCATGGTGCTTGTGAGGTTCTGCCTTTTACTGTGTTGGACCCTGCAGTCCCAGCATGCCATAGTCTGGACCTCCATTTTGTTTGTTCTCCTTCCACTGTTAAGAGCACGGAGCAGAAACCCCACTCACACGAAACAAGCTGTGCTGAAAACATGCCCCAAAGCCTGAGGGTTCAACCCACAACCCAGGAAAATGAGCTAGGAGCAGAGCCGTAAAATCCTAGGCAACATTTTCAGGAGACCTAGGAGACCTGCTGTTCACCCTCTGACCTATTCCCTCTAGTCTCACACCCACATAGGGCCTGGCAGCACCTCCAATTTTGACTATATAGGACTTCCACCTTGATGCCCAAGCCAATAAATCGCTTTTTCGAAGTAGATATTCGGAGAAAACTCTCAACGGGCCAGGCTGTTTTCTAAGCCATAACACAAATCTTGAATCCTCAAGTGGTTGGCTACTTTTGGAATCACCTCAAGGGAGGAGAGACTTATCTCAATAGTTAATTGAAATGGATACAAGGCATTGCTGGACCAAAAAAAAAATCTGAGGATCAAGGCAATCTCTGAAATCTTCAGGTCAGCCTACAGGAGGGACTGTTGCTGATCTGGGGACATAACTAGTTGGTAGAGTGCCTGGTGTGTACAAAATCTCGGGTGGATCTTCAATGCCACATAAACTAGGCATGGGACACCCTCTTATAATCCCAGCCCTTAGGAGAAAGAGACAGGGAGAACACAAGTCCAAGTCTTCCTTGGCTACATAGCAAGTCCAAGGCCAGCCCGGGATACAGGAGGCTGCCTCAAAAGAAATTAAAATCTTAGAGATAGGTTGTTATTAACAATCTGGAAAGTTCATACATAAATAGGAACCCTATTGATTAGCATGGTACAAATTAAGATTTTAATATACACACAAATGTATTATTTTAGTTAGAGTGTTTGGACAGGAAAGTGACAAGTTATGACAGGTTCTCTCTCCTGGATACCATGTGGATTAGTATCTTCTTTTTATCAATATCTCAAAACACAAAGGAAAAAATAATTCTTGTCAACTGCAAACAGTACCCTTACTGCACAAAAATCTCATAAATATGAATAGAAATAAATCCTAACCTTCTGAGGCAAAAAAAAATTTAATATCCTTCCATCAATATAAAATGTCCTTTTCATCTTATACCTTGCTACTCAGGCTTCTCTGACTTCTAGCCTCTGTTCCTTAGCAGTTACATTTAGGCTTCAAGCTTTTATTGGAATGCCACCCCTGGGTTTTATTCCCTCTGTAATCGGGCTGTTTCCTCATGAACTGACCATATTGGGAGCCCGTGGGCAACCAAAAAGCTGTCCCTACAAACACCAGGAAGGTAGAATGACTCAGATCTTCACGGGCCACCACTCTTCATATGCTGTCCTCTTCTGACAGCACACTGATCTACATGGACAGAGGCGCAGTGCCTGTGACAATGACCTTTCCCGACAGACGGAGCTGGTAAATACACTAACTTTCTGTCTTAGTCAGGGTTTCTATTCCTGCACAAAATATGACCAAGAAGCAAGTTGGGGAGGAAAGGGTTTATTCAGCTTACATTTCCATATTGCTGTTCATCACCAAAGGAAGTCAGGACTGGAACTCAAGCAGGTCAGGAAGCAGGAGCTGATGCAGAGGCCATGGAGGGATGTTACTTACTGGATTGCTTCCCCTGGCTTGCTCGGGCTGCTTTCTTATAGAACCCAGGTCTACCAGCCCAGGGATAGCACCACCCACAATGGGCTGGGCCCTCCCTCCTTGATCACTAGTTGAGAAAATGCCTTACAGCTGGATCTCATGGAGGCAGTTCCCCAACTGAGGCTCCTTTCTCTGTGATAACTCCAGCTTGTGTCAAGTTGAGACAAAACCAGCCAGTACACTTTCTATATGCAGTAGCTAGGTTTTTAGCCATCCTCAGAGGTCTCATTTTTGACAGTAGTAACCAGTTTGATAGTACACTTTTAAAAATGACATTTTCAGTATGTGGGTCATAGGATCAAACTCAGATCTTCAGGCGTGGTGGCAAGTACGCTCACCCACAGACCCATCTTGTCACTCTGGTAATGCACTTTTTATTGGCTGTTGTCTCCTCGTCTCCCTTCCCCACGCCCTACCACTACTTCTGGATTCAGTCTGAGACTATACTAGCAGTGACTCGTTCTGAGACATGGCTTCTGGGAGACTGCGACTCAAGACAAAACAACAATCTAGTGGAGGAGCCTCCAAGCCACAGCAGTTTTTAAAGAATATTTAACAAGATGGGGCCCTCAAGTTGCACGAAGGTGCAGTGAATGTAGGCTGGGGGCACAAGGGGTAGGTAGGGCAGATTTGACTGCATGTGTGTGGTTACAGGTTGTCTCCATCTTGAGTTCTGAAGGGAAGACAGCTGGGTGTGGTGGTTCACACCCAGAACCCTGGCACTCAGGGAGGCTGGTGTTGAGTCTGAATCCAGTTAGGTCTACAAGCGGAGCTTCAGTACTGCCTAGACGTAAACAATCTGGTTGACTGTGAGTGAGAGGGAAGCCCATCTCCAAGGTACAGACAGCAGGGACAGGGGACAGCTGTGAGTCACCTTACTCCTGAGCTTAGAACAAGAGCACCCTGGCTCCTCCTGAGGGCTTACTTGGCAGACCAAGTAAAGCTGGGGGTGGATGAGCAAGCTTCCCCATCTCTTCTTCCCCTTTCAATACTGAAGGCTGGAATCAAAGCCCAGTTCTCTGTCTTTATTTATTTAGCACCCTGATGTCCAGGACAGCCAGGTCCACAGCAGGCCCTCCAGACTCCAAAACTCTTGTCAGTCTTCTGGACAATCTCTCGTGTCTGTTTCCTCAAAGTCCAAGGCATTGTCAGGAGGCAGGCAGGGGCTGTGCCTGTGGAGAAAACATACTGGCATTTACCGGCCTAGAGACATCTGATGTGGAAATGAGGTAGACACAGCGGGTGTCTGGAGGGAAAGGTGCCAGGTGCTGACCTTGGCCACTTGCCGTGAGAACAAGTTGACCAGGGTAAGCCAAAGCATGAAGCCGGAAGGTACTGTTCTGTTCTGTAATTTTCTTGGAGGACAAGAGGCAGGGGTCTTAATCTAGCCCAGGGTAGCTTGGAACTCACCAGTAACCCCAGCTGATCTACAACTCACTTATGGAACTGAGGCTAGCTTGAATTCATGGGCAATCTTCCTGGCTCGGCCTCCAAGTGCTAGGATTGCAGGCATGTGCCAGCACTGTTAGAGGAGCTAGGGACCAGCGGACCAACATCTCTCACTCTAGGAGACTTCCTTTCAAGAGGGGAGGGAGAGACATGCAAAGAATCAGCTGGTAGGAAATCCCACGCATCAGGGCGAAAAGCAGAAGTCTGCGGGAACAGGGAGCTTCTGGACTGTTGCAACAGAACCCAAGCTCTCCCACAAAGGCCTTCATCTCACATGGCCGATGAGGGCATTTCCATGTGAAGATCAGAGAACAGAGGAGGCCGAGATCTCATCGCTCCCAATTAGAAGGAAACGTCGACATTGTGATGTCATAGGGATGAAGGAGCAGAACAGGGGAGCAACTGGTGTTAGCCCTTCCTAGTGCACTAGGAAGCCTCGAACCAGGAGGGGAGACAGGTGACCTAATTTCCATTTTGTTTTTGACCCTTACATTTACTAATGTGTGTTGGGGATGTTTGTGTGGAGATGTGCATGCATAGCAGAGGGCAACTTGTAGGAGTCAGTGATAGAACTCGGGTTACCAAACTTGGCAGCATATGTCTATCTGCCAAGCCACCTCCCTACCCTAACTTCCATTTTTTAAAAGCTCATTTGGTCACAGGAGACTGAGAAGGGGATAGTTATTTGTCTAGGAAGAACAAACCTTGAAGGAAGAGGGGCTCAGGAGATGGCTCAGCACTCGCTCCTTTTGTAGAGAACCTGGGTTCAGTCTCCAGCACGCGGATGGTGGCTCACAACCACCCACGGTAACTCTAAACTCCAGGGAATCTGAAGCCCTCTCCTGACCTCCATAACATACACGGTGGAAAAACAGATACATGTAAAATGAGAAATAAGCTAAAGTTAAAAACAAAACAAAAACAGGGATGTAAGAGCTTTATCGTCCAGATGCCAAAGACACTTGGAAGAAAGAAATATTCCTGAGAGAAAGCTAAGTAATTAGTATAGACACTATGCAACCATCCCTGAGCATTTCCTGTGGAGAATTAAAAGTCCTTCTGGGCAGTTTCTGCTCTCATAACCTAAATCTTTCAGCTCGCCCTGTTCTATACAAAGAGCCAATGTATACCAGACAAAATAAGAGGTTAACCCTTAGCCAAGAACTCCCCGAATCATAAGATGCAAGGGTGTGACCTGGGATGTGGGGAGCTGGTGGAGCTTAAAAGCCAGGGAACGGGAGTGGGGGACAGAGGAAGGTTTTGGGAGATGGACCCGAGAGGACGGTCCACGCAGTGGGATCACTGGGAGAAGCAAGGCGGATATGTTCTTGAGCATCTGTACATCTGTCCACTGAAAATGGAGCACAGAGCTAAAGGTGGAAAGTGGAGGGCGGGAGCAGGTCACCTGGGATCCAGGCTGCGCTTCCCACTCTCCCATTTCTGCCAATCCCAGAGCATTGTAAGACTTTCCCCTAATGGCTCCATCAATAACATTTTTGTACTTTGGACTGTATGTGTATTTATGTACTGTGTACACTAACTAGATCCTTTTCTGTGTACTCCCCCACCCCTCCACCTCACCCCCACCAGTACAGCTGGAAAGCAGTGAAGGGGACGCAAGGGTCAAGGAAGGGGAGAAACACAAGGGATAAATCAGGGATTTTTGTTCCCAGTGTGAACCGGAAGCTACCAGAGAGTTTTAAGGGAGGGTTTATCATGACCTGAATTCAGATCATTATATGGAAGCAAGAGGGTCAGGCAAGCCAGGGAAAGGTTGGGGCAGGTGCCCTGGCAGAGGAATGTAAAGGGTGGAGTAAAACTGAGGCTGCGACTTGGGGACAGAGAACTATGTTTTTTTTGAATTCTGGATGCATAGCCAAGGCCAGGTATGGGAATGGGGCTGGGGCTAGTTCTAGAAGGTATTTAAATTAGAAAACGAAGGGAGTAGTGTAGGGAAAAAAGACGTGATCGAGTGAGCCTCCTTTACCTCTCCAGTTGTGGGTGAACTTGGTGGCTGCACCCGCTCAGCACACTGCAGGAAGCGGCGCATGTGTTCGGCACAGTTGCCAACTGCTGCCTCATTCAAGCGAAGACACTCCTCGAAGGCTTCAAACGGCTCAGCACAGGTCTGCCTGATCTGACGAATGATGGGGCTGTAGGAGTAGGGTATTTTAGACCCTGAGGCATTCAAACCCCACTGCCTGGCACCCTCTGACCCCCAGTTTTACACTCACTGGGAGGACGTGCAACGAGCAATGCTCATCTTAAGGTGGTGACAATCTCGATGCCACGACTCTGGCTTGGCTGCCACACATTTGCCATACTGATCCAGCTCCCGGCTGCAGTATCGAGCAGTGACTTCCAGGGCTGCCTGCCTGTGGGACAAGGTAAGCTTAAGATAATCACAAGAGTAGGCAAGACAGAGTTCTGATTCTGGTATGTGATTCGACCAGTCTGGATTTGGGAATTTTAAGGATCTGTGATAGGGACAACCAATGAGGGGAGGAAATAAGCGCCCAACCCTGGGCAGTGTGGAACAAGGTGGGATTTCCCAGGAGACAGTGGAAGTCCTAAGACAAAGTCTGGCTATTGTGAGGCAGGCTTGCAGTATCTCCCCAGAGTCTTGAGTGCAGTCACTTCCTGTTGGGGATCATGCAGCCTGACAAGCATGATCTAGAGTAACTGGGAGTTGTAACTCACATCTCCAGGCGAGTTCAGGCGCCGATCGGTCAGGGAGAAGAGACCCGCCTTTTCCGGTATCAGGTTGTCATGGCGGCGCCCAACCCAGACCTCCTGGCCTCACTCTTCCGGTCGCCGAGCGTCCCCTCTACTCATTCCACTTAGGTTCAACCTTCATGACAGTGCCATGCTTTGCCTTCCGGCTCACTGCCCATCCAGGAAGCGGCCCCTGTAAATACTTCCGGCTCGTCAGCTATTTTGGTATATTTACTTCCGGCTTGTAGTGGCAGCAGCTCTTAGAGATCACCGGAAGTAGGACTTAGGCAGTGATTCTGTAGCTGAGCACCTGAGCCAGTTCCCTGTAGGTCAAATTTGCAGCTGCTCGCGCTGCCGTTTGCCCGGCTGGAGTTAGAGGCCACCGGCCCGCGTGACTGTGGCTCTGCACATGCTGCGGCGGCAGCTGTGCCCGCTGCTGCCGAGTTTAGGAACTCGGGGATTGACCTCTCAGGCTGAGCTGCCACCATCGGCTTTCAGCCAGTGCGTACTCTCCTCCAACTTGATGGGAAGAAATGACCTCACATCCGATTATTCACTCTGACATGCCCTTTTCCTGGCTTTGGGGGTAAAGGCAGGATAAGAGTGGGTTTTATTGCTTGCTCCTTGCAATCGTAGAAAAATTTCTTTGTAATTTCCCTTGATGGTGTTTGCACCCTCCATATTTGCCTTCAGGTTATAAGGCTAGACCTGGAAGTTTATTTCCCTGTAATGCTAAATATTCCTTTGCCACCTAGTAAGGAGAGGTCTAAGAAGAGAAAATGAGCGGGAACCCCCTTAGCATGCACTTGTAAAACGAGGATGATTGCTATGGCCTCCTTTACACCAGTGACACGTTCACTTTTGGGAAACATGGCACACATACCTGCACACTTCTAGTTGCTTTTGGTGGTTCTGACAAAGGGTCACTAAGAATCAAATGGAGAGAGAGAACTAAATAATCATAAGGTCTGACGTGAAGCGGACCGGAGAAATGAAGATCTCAGATGGCTTCTGTTACTGAGGTTCCATTTTTGGGAGCTCATTAAAGAATTTTAAGATGTACTCATTTAGGACGCTCAAGGGCAATGTTATTGGTCTGAGAAAACACCAGGACAGGCAAACTGTAAACATCAGCAGCTGCTAAGAGGGAGCAGGGAAAAGGAAACTAGGGACCAAGAGTATGATATACATATGTGTGAAGGAGTGCAACTTCGTGTGCAGGCCAGAGGTCAGTGGCAGGTGGCTTCCTCTATTGCTTTACACAAGACAGTTTTTGGAGGCAGGGTTTACCGAACCTTGAAGCCCACCAGTGAGCTTGAACTGGCCCGCCAGTGAGCACCCAGGATCCTGTCTCCTTATCCCAGCACTGATACTTCAAGTGTTCCCTGCCACGCCTCTTATGCAGGTTACTGGAGGTCCAAAACTTAGGTCTCTATGCCTGCCTAGCAAGCACTTTAGTTACTTGACCATTCCCCCAGCCCCTTCGATATTTGTTATAAAATCAGCTATCTTATGACTCAACAATTGCTTCTTAAACGTTTGTCCCAGATACTAGAAATTTGTACCTACACACAAACATGTGGTTGTCCAGAGAGAGAAGCTTTATCTCTTAATGCCCCAAACGGGAAACAATCAAAAGGTCCTTCAAAGTGGATGGTAAAAGCTCACCCATATTTTGGAGTACTATACAACAATACAAAGGCATGAATGAACACATGCAACTCACACAAACTTAAAGGAAATTTTGTTAAGTAAAAAAAATTATTTCAGAACATGATGGTTATGAGATTCTATTTACATGTATTTCTATAAATTATAGAAAACATGTTGACAGGTAAGAGATAATGACAGAAGGCACAACAGGACAAGCTGTGTGGTAACATGGCCTGTGCTTAACAGCAGTTTACACAGAGGATAATAGTCGGTGCAACTAACTATACCCAAGAACACATAAAACTGGCCAGATCTGAGTAAGCTCTTGGGTTGTCTTAATGTCACATCAATCTCTTAGCCAAGAATCTACAATTTAAGATCAAAAGTTAATTTTTAAAAATTTAGCTGAGTATTTTGCGATATGCTGATGATTCTCACACTCTGGAGGCTGGGGCAGGGAGGTGACTAGTTCACCAGCAGTTTTGGCTTCATAGTGAATCCTACCCTCAACAAGACCCTTAAAACACTAATATCTACACAGTATCCCCGGCTACAGGATTATGAAGAGAAAGAGAATATGATGTCTGTGTCTAAAGCTGACCTACGGATAGCAAAGGGCAAGTATCAACCTTATGGAAAAATTCAAACACCCAGTAACAGGGAACAGTATGGCTGTGTAAAATGTTATACACAAGCACACACAAAGTCCTTGCAAGTACTGAGAAACACACGAATACAGTTACTCACTAATCAGATACATTCAGCCTTAAAGGAGGAGGAAGTCCCACCCTATTAAAAAACAGGGCTGACCATTGAGGACATCATGCTATGTGAAACATGCCAATTACATGGGACAGGTGCTGCATGATCCCACTGTGAGTTAGAAGAAAAGCCAAACTCGCAGCCTAGCACTTGTAGCTGATAACTGTGCTGCATTTGGAACTGTGAAGAGGACACCTCAATTTACACACACACACCACTTAAAGGTACACAAAAAAAACTTTGGAGATGACAGATATGTGTAGCGAAATGTATAGGAAGCCTTACTGTCTGGTTTGAGTGAAATGTTGCAGCAAAGCCTCTGCTGCGTTTGGGTTAATAAGTAGAGGCTAAGAAATTGTTTTGAGACTGTTTGAACCTTAAAGAAATGTTTCCCTTGAAAGTCTGCACTTGCTGCTACATGAGAGCTTTCAGATGCACAGACCTTACTTGATACTAGGACACTCCTGGCAAACCTGGAGTTCTTACTTTTGATTATGGCTAGCCACAATCAAAAGGGACTTACGTGGCTGTCTGCTCTCAGGCAGCAAGGGCAAGCAAAATAACTCTGGTAGCTGGATCCTTTCCCAGACCAAATTACTTCTGTATAATGACTGAATAAAAGTAACTGGAATGTGTTTGTTGGGGTCAGTTTTTCAAGAAGGCTGAGCCTCTTGGTTCCTGTGGAAAATTATGTATGGCTTAGCATCTTGGTGACCTTCTCTT